>NW_023270431.1:11298336-11581231 GCF_011800145.1 Mirounga leonina
TTCTTCTTCTTCTTCTTCTTCTTCTTCTTCTTCTTCTTCTTCTTCTTTTAAACATATAATGTATTATTTGCTTCAGAGGTACAGATTGTGCAAGACTGTTGAATCACTGGCCCTTGTTCTTGCTAGTGGTCTGAGACCAACATAGCTTCTCTGAAGTTCAACAACATGCAATTCTTATTGCTCTGCATGCTCTCAGTCCGAGTTTCATTTACTGGGTTTTAGATGTTGCATATGAATCTAATTACACTATAACCATGTGTGATTATCTCTCATTCAGCAGATTTGCCGGGTCCCAGAGACTAATTCCTCTTCTGAAAACTTTTACCTGGTCGTCCCTGTCACATTCAAATCCTGCCGTTATTTACTCAGGTCTATAATATCTGACAGATCCCTCTTCCAACCCTTTTCTGTCCTGTCCTTTGTCACCTAATTTCTGGTAAGAGTAAAATCTGCTTGGACATAGATTGTGCATTGAAAACAGAAGAAAGAGAACTTATTATATATTAAGGTGTAGAATAGTGACAATAAGTTAACATAGCACTGGCGAGATTTTTGTGAGAAATATATTTTGTTTACCTAGAGAAGTTTTCAAATAAACTAGGCTCAGACTTTTAATATATGACACATTAGAATCACACAGTGACATTCACAATTGAACTATTTTGAGATTTAAAATATTTATTTCATATTGAAATCATATGGATATTGTAAACTCTAAAAAACAAAAAAATTCTATTTGGAAAGGACCCGAAAATCATTTTGTTTCATCTCCCTTCCAGTACTTAAATCTCCCTCTCTAGTATCCTGACAAACGAAGAACAATATTATTTTGAAAATGGCTCATTTTGGGGCACCTGGGTGGCTCAGTCGTTAAGCGTCTGCCTTCAGCTCAGGTCATGATCCCAGGGTCCTGGGATCGAGCCCCGCATTGGGCTCCCTGCTCCGCGGGAAGCCTGCTTCTCCCTCTCCCACTCCCCCTGCTTGTGTTCCCTCTCTCGCTGTGTCTCTCTCTGTCAAATAAATAAATAAAATTAAAAAAAAAAAGAAAATGGCTCATTTCTATAAAAAGGATTATACAAATGTTCCTAAATGTAAGGAAGGTTGAAAATATGTAAATTTGGCAAATCTTAACAAATTGAATGTACTTTTTTTCAAGATTTTATTAATTTATTTGAGAGAGAAAGAGAGGTAGCAAGAGAGAGCCCGAGCAAGGGAGAGAGGGAGAAGCAGGCTCCCCACTGAGCAGGGACCCCGAAGAGGGACTTGATCCCGGGACCCTGAGATCATGACCTGAGCCCAAGGCAGATGCTTAACCATTGACTGAGCCACCCAAGTGCCCCACACTAAATGCATTGTGGAATAAAATAGCTATTAATTTATTTCTGTAGAGACTCAAACATTACAGAAAAAAGATCAGAAGATCTGGCATTCCTAGTAGACAACAACTGAATAAAATGTCAATCAAATCATACCAGATTGCCAACAATATGACATGCTAGAGATGGGATGTTGTCTTGGTATAAGTCAGGGTTCTCCAGAGAAACAGAATTGATAGGGTCCATAGATAAATATATAAGAATGGATTTATTATAGGAATTGGCTCACACAGTGATGGAGGCCAAGAAGTTCCAGGACCTGCTTCCTGTAAGTGGAACAACCAGGAAAGCTGTGCTGTAATTTACTCAGAGTCCAAAGGCCTGAGAATCGTGGGGGCTATGTCAGAGGGTAGGAGAAGATGAACGTACCAGCTTAAACAGAGAGCTATTATAGCTTCTCTCTGCCTCTTCTGTTCTGTGCAGCCTCTTAACAGATTGGATGATGCCCGCTCCCATCGGTGAGGGCGACTTCAGTCTACCAAATCAAATGCCAATCCCTTCCAGAAACACTCTCAACAGACACACTCAGAAGTAATGTTTTAGCAGCTACCTGGGCATTTCTTTGCCCGGCCAAGTTGACATGTAAAATTAACCAACACAGTCATCCTATTTTAAACATTGGTGAGGTGGTATTAGAATTTTGTTTTGTTTTTATGAATTGGGATTTTTTTTTCATCTTAAAATAGATGGAAAAGAATGGAATTTTTTTTTCTTTTTAATTTACTTCAGATCAGTGTGGAAAAGCTAATTCAGTTCAAAAGAACAAAGAGCTGACCATGGCGAACATCAAATTTGTGAAGTTATGTGAAAGAGACTTAGGTGACCTGGTAAAATGGATTACAGGAGAAGAAAACTAGACCACATTATGAATGTTTCTAATTGTAACTGACATCCAAACAGTGTACCAATAGAGCTATTTAGAACATTTGGTTTTATTTTTTTAAGTAAAAGAAATTCAGTAATGGTTTAGACTTCAACAGCCCAGAAGTAGGTTATTTGATCTACTCTTCTCTGACCATGGTCATGTTATTATTCCTTACATGTAAAGAAAGAAAAAATAATTTTTTTTTTCTTATTAATGCCACTACCTCCCAACTTCTTACCTGCTTTAACTGGCAATCAACACAGTTTTACCCAGAACTTTGGGTTTCTCATTACAGAAACCTGAATGAATGAGTGAATAAGTTAAAGTAGACAAAGATATCTGATTTTACTTCTTTCCAGGGGAAGTGTTCTGTATACAAATATATATGATATATATTATATCTATATATAGATATAAATAGGTCTTAATTGACAAGGATTAAGACAAAGCTGAAATTCAGAGCTCCGGCTCTCCTGCCACAAATACCAAACATCATCCCTTTTCTTGAACTAGATCTGGCTTTCCAAGTGGTTTTTAACATCCCATTTGTCTGTTGTTCGAGGAGAGGTTAATTTGTATCATGAAATCCAAATGGAAAAATTGGCTAATTATAACAAATATGTCTTAACTATATTCAAATGTGTAACTTTTCATGTTCTTCCTGGGCAAGTATGCTTTTCCTATGGCTGTTTTTAAATCTCTTTAATTTCATATGATTTCTAATGTTTGAAATTGTCACTTTTGTGATGAAGTGGTACACAGAGTCTATATAAAATGTTTTCATAAACTTTAGAAAGTACAATTAATTTCAAATAACATATACTTTCCCATTATTTGCTAGCCTTGACACAATAATATTTTGATGAAATTTGATAAAATACTGGTTAACCTAGGATTCCATATAATAAAAACCACAAGATTAAAAAATAACATTGAAAAGAGAACTAAAATTAAAAGAAAAAAAAAACTTTATCTGGAGTTCCTCCAAATAAAAGAAATACCTGTCTTATTAATACACAAATATAAGTGGTCATAAACATAACTCTGTGTACTCAAAAAAAAAAGTTGGTACATTTCTTATCAGTATCTTTGTCCTTTGCCCCGTCTTCTCCATCATGCATATTTAAATAATTTAATTCTAAGTAGAAAAAGTGATATAGGGTTCAAAAGAGACTGTTCTGCTATAAATTACCAGACAATAATTCTCTTTTGGGAATTATAAAGGCTAGTTATGAGTTGAAGAAGTACGATCTTTTTATTTTATTCTCATGTTCTATTTTCAGTTGTTTTTTTTTTTTTTAATTTCAAATCACCATGTACAGGCATAATAAAGCAAGGATATCTTGATTTCAAACTATCTTCTAAGAATTTTGTATAATAAGATTTTCCAGTAAGTTTCTGCAAAGCAGAAAAAGTCTAGGAAAAAGTCCAGAACGTCTTGCTTGACCTGAAATGTGAACATAGTTTCCAGAAAGAAATGCATTAACATGTTAAGATTATGAAGAGATGGAGATCATACTTTAATCTATGACTTTCTTTATGATATTTCCTAGAATCTTATCTTTAAATTTTAATAGGCCTGGTCTTTGAAAATTACAATACTTCACCTTGTCTATCAAATTATTTCCAAGAGAAGGATCCATGAAGGTGCTTCCACATATGTGATTAATTTATATATCTAAATTATGTTTAATCTCCAGAATCACTGTTAGCAACCTCTAAAAACAAGATTCATTTATTAATTTGTAACATTACTCAATAATTTTTTAGAACTAGATAACAAATTTGTAGCTACCGTAATTTGAAGGAGAAAGGGCAAAATACATTTGAAGAATACAAAATAGAGAAAGTACAGCTGACTAAATGGCTGCCTTGTCAATTAAATTGTACAGTAATTGCAAACCATAGATAATAGCTCATTTTATCCAAGTCCAAGAATTTAGACTGTGGGTGGAATGTTGTAACTGAATGTATTTTACAAGTGAAAATTGTTTGATTAGAAGATCAAAGAGTACAAGTTACAATGTCCATTGCTCTCTACCCTGAAATTTGTTTATTAGATTCTAGATTTTTTATAGGTTCATCTAGGATTGAACCTTTTCTTGGCAGTATAAAAGATAATAGTTGGCCAATCAATCTATTAATAGTATAAAAGTCAACATTGTTATGTCATAATTCCTCTCATAAAAATACTTCGTTTTAACAGTCATTATTTTCTGAATTCATACTAAAATATTAGAAAATTACACAGCAGGTATTGTTTGTGTGTGGAATCTTTCGTTTGGAATGTAACAGCTACTTTATCAAATCATCCTCAGCAGCTGCTATCTTTCAGCAGTTTATAAGAGTCACAATAGCATCAGCAATATTTCCTACAAATAATTAATTTCACGCAAAACCTTCTGTCATCATTTTGACTCTGTTTAACTCTCCACATACAAGCTATTGAAAACATATGACTACTAGTATTTAATTACATTTTGCTTTGGTTGATTCTAACGTTAGGGAAATAATAATATTTCAGTTCTTAGAGATGAAACATAGAAACCTTTGTTTTGTACTTTTTGTACCTATAGCTCCAGTGGAACTGCAAGATTTGTAATATAACATTTGAAGCCGTGAAGGAAGTTGTGTGCGTTGTAGTTAGCCCAAGGATAGCTTTTGTACCATTTCAGCTGTAGTGAGGTATTTATTCTTGTAGTTATGCTCGTAGTACTGCTCCAGAAGTGATTTCTGAATCACCTGGTACAAAATGTATCACTATTAATGTAATGCTGTTTATTTTACTATGAACCATCAAGTACTTTCTCACTTGGGTTATACAACTCATATCGACCCTAGGTGTGTGTACAATTTATATGTAAAATGAAAAAAAAAAGCATATGGTAAAACAGTTCATGAAAAATGTATATTTATACATTTAAATAGTAATGGCGAAACAATGTTCTCACCAAAGTTAAGATGCAAAAATTAAAAAAAAAAAATATATATATACATCAGCCTTACTAAAGGAATTGTGTATTATACAAAAGTAATGGAAGACATTTATATAACAGTCTACATCCCTCATCCATTTCTATTTTCTCTTGCCCCCATGTAGTTTATTAATCAGATTATTTTGCTTCTGTAGGGTTAGATTATTGCTAATATCAGGAAACACCTTAATCTAGCTGAATTATAGCAGATCCCCTATCAATGGGCTGAACCGAAAAGCATTTTTAAGGACATTAATAGTTAAATTCTCTGATCAACACTGCAATGCAGACAACAATATTCCTTTGGCTGAAAAGTTTAAGTTCCTGGTTTAATTGATTGTCATTTTGGCAATAAAATATCAATTGAATTTTGAAAGAACTTCATTAGAGAGTTCAACAAATGTTTCATTTGGTATGGAAACAGTAAATTTATGAGAAAGGCCTGGATATGGGATCAGAAGATGGGGTTTGTGTCCCTCTGCTTTGTTCTTGCTTTGTAGAATTCCATAAATCACATAAGCTCATGTTCAATTTCATCATTTTTTCTATAAAAACAATACCTCTTTCATAGTGTTATTTTATGATACAATGATATCAAATATATTAGAAAGCATTTTTTGTACAACATGATGAAAGCAATTTCATGATTATAAATTATGTGACTCAATGCTGGGAGCTGGACATAAGATAAACGAAGGAGTAGGCATAGTCTCTGCCTAAAAAAGAGTAAGAGATATGCACAAATAACTGTTATAATGGACTGATCTTATACCACTAAATATAAATATTATATTTACACTTACTATAAAACCTAGGTAAGCCACTTTAACACTTTTCTTGATGAAAGTTCTTCCACTTCAAAATGAAATGGTTGACCACATTTATAGCATGGACTCAGGATTAAGTATCACATATTACTTGTTTTATATTCATTAACATTTAAATGACCAATGTATAGTGAACACTGAAATAATCATTAAAAATACAAAGATGTAAAAGACAGTCCCTACACTCCCGTTTGTAAAATGGGAGACACAGATAAATTATAAAAATAATTATATTCTAGGATAAATATTGGCAAGTTATTCCCTATGGGTCAAATCTGACTCCCTGCTTGTTTTTATATGTCCTCAGAAGTAAAGATGTTTTGTCTTGTTTTTACTTTTTTAAATGTGAAATTTAAAATGCACAATGATTATTACCTTTCTGGAAAAACAGTTGCTCAATTTTGCCTCTAGATCCACAAAGCCTGAAATCGGCCCTCCTACAGAAAATGTTTGCTGAGCTCTGATCTAGAATGATGATCAAAGTGAGTGGAGTATCAATAGGTTTCTTTATAAGGGAGGTTAGATGGGGAAAATCAGAATGACCACATAGAGGATTATGTAATGTAAATAATATATAGGGTTAACTAGGCAGAAATGGGAGGGGTGTGTGTGTGTGTATGATATTTTGGAAGGAAAATGTGTGTGTGTGTGTGTGTGTGTATGATATTTTGGAAGGAAAACAGAGAGAATGTTCAAATATTGGGGACAAGCATGGGCAAAGGCATGAAACTGAAGGTGAGGACAAGTTCAAGAAGGCTGAAGTACATGTCCTTCTATGTCCTGCCTAAGGGATTTTATCCTGAGCCCAGTCAGTGTACTCTAGTAATAGACAAAACAAAGACAGAACAATTACGATCATGTTTTTATTTTATAAGAGACAGTAAACAATAAAAAGATTGGTAGGAGACTATTACTATAACCTGAGAATTGTGAATAAGCAGATGGAGAGAAAATGGATGGATGAGGGCATAAATGAGGCTAGGAGATAGAGAAATAATAGATTTAGAAGCAAGGATGCTTTGTTGTTGCACCTTGTGGGACATGGTTCAAAAAGTCCAGCTGGTAAGAGTACATGGAAAATGAGGAAAAAGAGATCTTGAAGCTAGACAATGCTTTCAAGAATTTCGTCTATTAATGGAAAAGAAGGTACTAGCTAGGATTGGGTGATGTTTCCTGAACTATAAAATGGGGATTATATAACTATTTACTTAATAAGCTTATTGAGAAAATTACACTATTGAATAATTCAAAGTGGTTTGAACTGCACCTAATAAGTAGTAAGTGCTAAATTAATATTAGCTATTATTACTTCATTGGACAAGTTGTAGAACCTGAATCTCAGATTCCTGTTCTGTAAAACTAGGATAATAATGCCTATCTTTAGTATTTTCAGGGTGATCTTTGTAAAGAGCTTTCATATCACAAGGTTCAGGCTCAACTGGTGTAACTCAATTAGCAATGCTTATTTTCATACTTCAATATTCTCTATACCTTCCTTCCAAATCTCTCTTTCTTTCTCCCTCTCTCCCTCTCCTTTTCTCTCTCTCTCTCTCTCACACACACACACACACCCCTGTCTAGCTAACCCCGATATATCATTCACATGAATGTACATACTGAGAAGGAGTCAAAGTCAATAGAAGTGTTAAAGACATAGTAAAGTTGCAAATATATGATGGGGTGGGTGATGTGAAAAAAGACTGTGAGGAAATGAAAGGATTAATTCGGAACCTAAACTAACTGAACGGAAAGAAAAATGGTTACTGATGATATTCTATACATGCAGCAAGTTAAGTTTGTCTGCTGAGAATTTGGATGGGGTGTAGGTAACAACTTTAAGGTTGGCACCAAAATTTTGGAGGGACTGTTGGGTGGGGGAAAAAGAAATAAAAGTACTTTTGAGCTAGTTGAGGGACCACCTGAGTTTGAAAATCACTGACTTGGGGAAAGGGAGGGGGAAAAAAAAGAAAATCATGGACTTATACTTAATTGCATGGTTTCCTTCAGCCATGCTCCTTTTTTCAGTCTACATGGATACATGAAGGGGTGAGGTCTCCCAGAGCAGGCTAGGAAAGCGGACAAGATGGGATGGAGCTGTGGTAAAGTTGAAGGCATTGTTGCTGTATGACATGACATAGTCTTTTAGTTGTGAGCAAAATGTAATGTCTGGGCATAGCTTCGCTAAAATCGGGACAGAATAGATCAATGAATTTGGAAATCTCCATGAAATTGAAGAACTTATATATTGGCAGTGAATGAGTGAGGGATGTAGAGAGACTTGGTCCAAGAACTGGTAATTGACATCAAAGATACCATTGGAAGTATCAGATTTATTATGACTTGTAACACATCCTAGGTACAGCCATGGGAGTGAGAAGCCAATGTCTTCAATGAGCTATGGTAGGACAGTGTAGAGTTAGCAGAAGCCAGAGTATAGTGGCAGAGGAGAAGGGTGACCTGAAAATTGTTGACCGAGAGGCTTGCATTTTGGAGAAGAGCCAAGAATTTCTGCAAAAATTACTGGTTTCAAGTTTGTAAAATGGAAATTTGGAGCGAGTCTCCCCACCCCAAATTGTGGGGAAGATTTAATGGCTGAATTCTATAGTTATTTTCAATTCTAAAAATCTATGATAATTTATATTAGTAATAATTGGAATTAGAGGTTTTATTTCATGCATTGGAGGAAGAGATGAGAACAATTTAGAATAGTAGTCCCAGAACTTAGTGCACATGAAACATCCCCCAAAGAATGTGATCAAAATATAAATTCCAGACCATGATCCTATACCTACTCGTTCAGGTGCCTTTGAAAGAGTTATAACATTTTATTATTATTTTTTTAAAATCATTCCTCATAGCAAATAATAAGCTTTACAAATAGATCTGTAAAATACCAACTAAGTACTGAAGTCTCTAATATTACTCTAATATTTCCATCTGTATGTATAGGGTCATAGTCATCTCATACTATTTAGCACTTTTTTTGACACTCCTTCAGGAAAAACAATTCACTATGCTCCAATCGTAGTGTTCATTATTAATTTGAGAGACAAAAACAGAACAAAAAAATTCTAAGCACCTCTAATAAATACTTAAGGTGATGAATTTCATTCTGTTGAGATATACGTATTTGAAAATGTGTATATATATTATATGCATTATACATTATATTATATATTGTATATTATATAGATAAAGAGAGAGAAAGAGGGAGCATATATACATTAAGATCTCAAAATAAAGGCATACAAAAATAAAATAAAATAAGATAAAGGCATACATATTTCTTTCTGAGTCCTCTATTTTTCCACAAAGGAGAATTTTTAAGCTAATAAAATATTAAATATGGAATATAATTTAAAACAGCTAACTACTCTTTGAAGTCCATATTTAGCCAAGGCCTAGAAAATATGTCAAATGACCTGCATAAATTGCTGTCCAAGACTACCCTATATAGTGATCATTTTATCTACGTATGTGTTTTCTTTTTTTTAATACAAGGAATGAGTGTGTGTGTGTTCCTCCTCAAACAGACTGCTAGAATTACATTTTTTTTTCCATGTGGTTGGTGAATGAACTCAGTTAGGAAAACCATTATGGATTGCCTCATTAGAGGATTCCTGAAATTGCTTACTTGTGACTACCCACCTAGAAAGCAATCTCTTGCTCCTTGGCCAGAGCACTGGAGAAGTGGGGGTTATTGAACCCTCTGTCATGTAAAGAGCTAGCAAATAAAGATAGGTTATGCTGAGAGAAATCACAAAACTCCATTGTGCAGATGAATTCTGATTTGCATATTGCCCCACAGACCCAGAGAATAGAATTGTTTTTTCAAATTATAGGTTGTATAGAAATATGGCTAGACTAACAACCAGTTTTTTCTTTGAATAGTGCTTTAGTGTACAAGTTAACTATTTCTCTGTGAATTGCATTATTTTGAATGAATCAAAAGAGAATGTCTACAGGAAATGATGCTTAGAATCATACCAGCACACATAGATCACAGCACTCAGAGATTACAATTTGAAGAGTATCTAATTCATTCACTGGCTGGGATCAAAATCATTCTTTTGGAACCCTGGAGCCAGGTTATGTCTCTAAGCTTTCTTTGTATTTCCAGTGCCTATTATAGTTCCTGACATCTGTAGGAAATCAGTAAATGTTTTTTTAAAAAACAAGGATAGTGTATATCAATTTACTTATTAATTTTGCTAAATTTGCTAAATTTTAGCAGTATCAGGGTTATGGAGTTTTCCTAATATCTTGTTCAATTTAAACAGATTTCCTTGTATTCTTTTAGTAGAAATAAACTTCAGTAATTATTCTTTTATTACTGTTTATATTCTTAAAGATTTTTCACTAACTGCTGTTCTTTTATCAGCTAAAATCAGTGTGTAATTTAATTTGTTCTTAAATTTCACTTTTATGTTTTATTATTTCTGCTACCATGCCTTAACCTGGCTTAATATTTTAATTTTCACCTTTTTTCTTTAGCTTGAGTCCTGCAAACTAAGTACATAGCTCTAAAAACCAACTTACTGTATTAAAATATTGTGTCAAACTTTGAGATTCTTTCTCAAAATTTCAATGTAATCATATAATCATTCATTCATTTATCCATTCAATAACTAAGGGCCCATCATGTTTTAGAAACTGTTATACACATTTAGAAAATAGCTATGGAAAAAAATTATTGCTTTATTTATAATTGTTACCTGTACTTTGAATTCTACATTTCCATGAGGATTATTGACCACCCAAATTATATATTGTCACTCTGCTTTGGTTTTGTACTGTATCTCTTGTTTTGTCTGCTTATTTTAATAAAAGCTTATGCTACAAATTCCTGATAAAGCCTAAAACTAAAGGCCATTTTGAAGTCTAATTTCTGTCTTATTCTCTGAGGTTCTAAGTACTCTCTTTAATTTAGTATTATCTAAAAACAAAAATAAAATTGCTGAGCTGTGATCTCTCAACACCTAAATTACTTGTCCATGTTAACCGGACCCATTTACAAGCTAAGTAGGATCTTCCTGTCTCGCTTGAGTTTGTCTCATTGTCTATTTGTAGTATTTTCTATCCACAATACAGATATTGCAGAGTGGAGATAATACAATATACTAGTATATAATGATTGTTTCCAACTAGTCAATAATTTACATTTAGGGATTATGTACAAGTCTAGATTTTATCATTTTACTTTTCAGGTCCTGCTCTCAAGGAGTTATTCAAGTAATAGATGAAAACTCAGCCTAATTCATACAGTAGTTCATACTATTCATATCACTTCTTCAATATTCTTATCCATGTGCCATCCTTACCTGTAATTTTTATATTTTTTGCCATAGCCAAGAGCTGAAAACCTTGGACTTCAGAATTAGGCACACTCAGCTTTCAGGAACAGCTCCTTAACTTTGTTGCATGGTGACCTTGGACAAGTTTGAACTTTTTTCTGTGTCCTTATCAGTCATAAAATTATTTCTCCTACTCCCCTCAGAGGATAATTGTGTAAATTACTTTGCACTGTTTTGGTACAAAATCAATTCCACTAAATGGTAAGAGCGATATTCAGGGCTCTTATATTTTAAGCCATTGAACATTTGACATTTTGTGGGCCAGTGTGTTCTTATAAAATGAAGTGGGATGAGGCAGCTCTCTTTGATTTAAGGTAATGAGAAGATAATATGTGACTGAATTAGGTAAATATGGAGAGAGAGGTTTGGTAGTTACATGACTTGATTAGGCTGGGGCTGATATAAGTAAGCACCACACTTTATTTTGCCAGTTTAGTTCACATTCTGAAGCCTGATGAGGTGGGAATAACTATGGAAAACAGTAATTAGTTTGAAAAAAAAAAAAATCCAAAAGACAAGAATCAAATGAGAGAGTTTGTTTAGTAAACTAAGTAAGTCATGTAATTTGTTGCAGCACTGTTTAAGGATTTTGGTTTCTTCCTTCCTTTCTTTCTTTAAGATTTTATTATTTATTTATTTATTTATTTATTTATTTATTTATTTATTTATTTATTTATTTATTTAATTTATTTATTTATTTATCTTTGTGAGAGAGAGAGTATGCAAGAGAGAGCCCGAGGAGGGGTAGAGGGAGAGAGAGAATCTTAAGAGGACTTCCCACCCCCTCCTACTGCGGCAGGGTCCACAAGATGGGGCTCCATCTCAGGACCCTGAGATCATGACCCTAGCAGAAACCAAGAGTCAGAAGCTCAACTGAACTGAACTGAGCCACCCAGTCGCTCCCTATTAGGGATTTTGATTTTTTTTTTTTTTTCCTTTGCTGGAGGAGTTGAGAGACTTTCAACCACTTGATACATATTCTTTAAATTTAGCTTCCAATAGGTTTTAGAAGAGTAAGTTCACTTATCTTTTTTCTTTTTCCTTTGAGCATGTTTCCAGTAAAATATATGAGTCATACATGTGTCAGGTATCAGCATTCTACCAGTGTTCCAAAGAGTAAATACATTTTGGCACTGTGGGTATTTATCAGGTGATTAGACTTTTACTAAAGCAATGAATCATTATTCAACTAAATCTCACTTTAGAAAGTACATTATAGTAATATTTCTCTCAAAAATAGTTGTTTCAAGGGGTAGATATTTTTAAAAGTGTTGGTAGTAAAATAAGTTAAATGTGAAGAAATTTGAAAATAAAGGTAAACATTCTAAGGGCGCCTGGGTGGCTCAGGTGGTTAAGCGACTGCCTTCGGCTCAGGTCATGATCCTGGAGTCCCGGGATTGAGACCCACATCAGGCTCCCTGCTCAGCAGGGAGTCTGCTTCTCCCTCTGACCCTCCTCCCTCTCATGCTCTCTGTCTCTCATTGTCTCTCTCGCAAATAAATAAAATCTTAAAAAAAAAAAGAAAAGAAAGGTAAACATTCTAGATATCCACCATGTTTTTACTTGAATAAATGTTATTTTTATTGGAAGTGTACATCCCTATTACCTAAATGATGTTCACACCTTCATATATCAAAACATTCACATTTTTGGTCCATCAGACCCTTCCATTCCCTTCTCTTTTATGAAACTGCATTAGAAAAAGCCTAGGGGCGCCTGAGTGGCTCAGTTGGTTAAGCGACTGCCTTCGGCTCAGGTCATGATCCTGGAGTCCCGGGATCGAGTCCCGCATCGGGCTCCCTGCTCAGTGGGGGGTCTGCTTCTCCCTCTGACCCTCCCCCCTCTCGTGTGCGCGCTCTCTCTCTCATTCTCTCTCTCAAATAAATAAATAAAATCTTAAAAAAAAAAAAAAAGAAAAAGCCTAGAGGGAATTTTCATCTTAACTCTTAATATATTTGTATAAATCACATTTTTGTTATTAATCACACATTCATTAGCTTTTAATGTGATAAGAAAATTTCTATTATTTTTTGAATATAAAGAGAAAGCATTGTTATTAAGAAAAATATACCAGGGCGCCTGGGTGGCTCAGTTGGTTGGGCAACTGCCTTCGGCTCAGGTCATGATCCTGGAGTCCCGGGATCGAGTCCCGCATCGGGCTCCCTGCTCGGCGGGGAGTCTGCTTCTCCCTCTGCCCCTCCCCCCTCTCATGTGCTCTCTCTCATTCTCTCTGAAATAAATAAATAAAATCTTTAAAAAAAAAAAAAGAAAAAAAAAAGAAAAATATACCAAAAGAAAGAAAACTTACTCATTAACTCATTGTGTAAACTATTAAAAGTTCTCATGGAACTTCAGTACAATCATTGTACTCAAAACTGTATGTTAATGTTTCAATATGTCTTGACATTTTTTTCTTTCAGTACTTTCTCAATAGTAGATAATAACAATAATAATAATGATGATGATGATGTAACTGGAATCAAGGCAAATAGAGGACTTTGAAATCTTTTGCTTTTATTTTTTTTTTGCATAGTATTCGTCTTTGAGCATATTTCTAACCACAAAAATTTTATCAAAAATATAATTTTGATTACCAAAATTTATTTTATACTGTGAATTTTAACAAAAATTAATCATCTTCTTATTTTGGAACATTCAGTTGTTTTTCAGTTTCATTTTTATAGACTATATAATGCCACAATGAGCACCTTTGAATGCAGATGATTTTCTGCACATTAGTACTGTTTGGTTTTCAACTCCTGGCATTTCAATGAAACCACATTTAACACTTTTCTATAAATATAAGTAAAGGACAACTATTGGGTATACCCTTTGGCAATCAACTTAGTCAAAATTATGTTTATTGATTCCCTCTTATAAGCAGTTGTAGATTCCAATCCTGTTCTACTTCCAAGACGAAAGAATAATAGTTAAGGGTTATATACCATATCCTGAGAAATTTTTATTTTAATTCTTATGTGGGCCATGCATACAAAAATAGTCATAAAGAACAGATTGATAGATATTTCATTTTATTTCTCAATTAGTACGGTTGCATTTTAACACCTGCTGTTCACAAAGACAAAGTTCAATAGATAATAAATACGTAGAAGGAATTTGAAATGAGTTTTGAGAACTATATTTTGGGGAGGGTATGAGAAAAGCTCACACATGACTTACTAATGAGTTGATTTTAGTTAGTGTGAAATTTTGGTTGAATGTAAATTAATTTATCACTTTCTCTACGAGTTGTAAACAAATTCTTCTGTTTTTTGTTCAAAATTTTTCTATGTAGTATTGAAACACTTCAGTGATTTAGCAGAAATCAGCATATTTAATCATTTTAATATCTCCAGCCAAAATGATTGCAGTCAATTAGCTCAATCAACAAGTTTATCCTCCAATATGCCATACATTTTGTGCCACCTGTCTGTCCCTGAAATTTTCATGGACAATCTACCAAGACAAATAAAAAGTGTGTATTAAAAAGGCAACGTAGTGATAGCATTTGCATTCTAGGAATTTTTCAACCAAAATATTCAGTTATCAGGAACATAAATTAGGTTAAAATAATTTAAGGTCAGGCTCAAAGTCATCTTCTTACTATATAATGTAAAAGCATGGTGGTTTTATTTAATGTAAAACATTCTTATAAATCAAAGTGATTATTTCATTTTATTACATTACTTTTGGAGAAATTCAACCTAATGCAATTCCATTAGAAGAATTGCTTACATGCAATATATTTTAAAATTAAATGGTAAGACTAGTACATTGCAATTATAAGACAGAGTAATTTAGAGTTAATGTATTTCTGTGGCTTTTTCAGAAGCACTTCTCCTAAATTCATCAGTGGCAAAAGTAGAAAAGATGGCAGAGATGCATTAACTTGTGTCTGAGTTTGAAGGAGTTATGGTACTGTATCAATTGATATGCTTGTGTCTAAAGAAGGTGCCATTCCATTCTAGTTATAATTAAGAAATACAGTTGCTACTCAAGGTTGTAAGAACCCAGAGATGAAACATGTCTCACTTCATTCTTTAGTCTCCCATTTTCCTCCAGAACTTTTGATCTGTAGTCTCTCCAGGTCTTCAGCTTCTGTCTGTAAAATTAGTAAATTGATCTGGGCCTTCTTGGAGACTCTTCTAAATCTTAAAATTGTATTGGTCTACTTTACACACACTGACTCTAAAGACCTGTAGGAAGAGCCAGCTGGGGGCAACACACACACATCAGGTTAAAGTCCTAGCTTGCTGAGCCACCAAAAAATTATGCAACTTTGGGTTTTAGTGTGGTCACCTTTAATGATGGTCTCATGATCTCTGATATTTATTTCCTAACATCCATGATGATAACATAGGCACTTTGATTCCCTTAAGGAGGGGAAAAGAAGCTGTGTGACTTTATGCAATCATATTGTACAACATTTTTAATCACTTCTTATGAATTTTCTTCCTGATAGTCAATATTTTTAAATAGTAGATATTCTCTTTTAATATATGCAAACACAAAAACATAATTCTCACGTGTAGTCAAATATTTCATATATTTTGCTTGCCTATGGTGTTTTCTTCCTTCGATTTTAATCTCCCTATCTTTAAAATAACTCTAATAATTTTCATAGTAATTAAACAGTCACAATTTTCGATATTATATTGTCAACAAAATGAATAATGTTAGAAATAATCCTAATTAATAATGCCACTTAACATGATCATTAAGATTCATGGATCAATACATTTTTCACATTTTACAGCTCAGAATTGTATACTTGCTTATAATTAATATTACTTTCAATATTATAAACACAGATAAACATAACATTTATAATTTCATTTATTTCCAGATTGTTGCTGATATTCAATAATATTAATATGTATAAATGTTTCACATTCTTTGGTTGATTTTATGTTAGGCAGACTTATATATGAATATAACCTACCAAGTGTCATTTTTCTCATCCTTATCTTGGCTAACACTGCTCACAAAGATAAATACAAAGTTGATTTTATTCTCTCTTTATTAAAATTCTGGATTTATAATCTTGGCACAAAAATCCTTCAAATATGGCAATACTGCCTAAGCATCAGAAACAAACAACACACACATATAAAACTATTTTTACAAGGTAACTATCTTCAATATAGAGAGACACACTGGTGGCAACAAGAAAATTACATGTGAAAGAAATCAAGCAGATTAACTGAAATAAAGCTGGAGTTCCTGACAGTGGGGGTGAGATGAATGTATGAATAACTACATGGAGTTGGTATAAAACTTTAAACATTGTAGAATTGATAGGATTGATCGAAAGGAATAATAGATGAATAAGTGAGCAAAGGCCAATTTGTAAGCAGAGAAAAGGTAAAGAAGAACAATAAATTAACTGAAAAAAATATATATGCAGAGACATTTTGGATCTATTATGTATCCAAACTCATCCCCTACTTCTCTGCCAACCTGGTAACTTCACTCCAGCTACATTGCCCTCCTGGCTTTTCCTTAACACACACACACACACACACACACACACCCACACACACACCGACACACCACATCACACCACATCACATATACACACGATCATGTACATGTCCCTATCCACACAGACACTCCTGTCTCAAGGTTTTCACACTCACTGTTCTCTCTGGAATGCTGTTCTCTGACATATCCCCATAGATCACTTCCTCAACTCCTACATATGACATTTTTAAATAAAACTTACACAATACTTAACATTGCAGTCCCCAATCTACATTCCTACAATTCATATCTTTCCTGCTCAATTTTTCATTGATGATATGTCATCAAACATTCTATATAATTTGCAATCTTTTGTTTTCTATATTCTCTGTCTCCTAATTTTGTAAAATAAGCCCAGTGAGTGTTGGGCTTTTTGGCAGGCCAAATCCTGATGGAGGACCACAACTAGAACAGTTCCTTGCACAACTTTATTTGTTAAATGGATTAATTAATATAAAACATTAGAGAAGAAAATATCGGCACCGTCTTTGTCCAGTAGGGAGTTTTAGTCTAGAAAGGGAGACATTCTTCTCTTATTTCTGTTGAATCTGAATTAGTAAATGTAAGTATTTGGAACAATGCCTGGGGCATAAGAGTGCTAAGTGTTTGCTATCAGTATTACTATCCTCTATCATCAATATCACCATTATCGTTATAATAACTATCATTAAATGAATATATATACTTTTTGTCTAGTCCCAGTAAAAACCCTGGAAAAAAAAGTAGTTTTTGGTATCATCATTTTGTTGATGAGTAGACTGAAATAGAGAATTTCAATAACTTGCCTAAGGAAACAGAGCTGGGATGCTGCAGACTTAAAATGCAAATTTAGATCTGCCTGCATCTAGTGCTTGCAATTTTTCATTAACCTATGCTTGCTTCTCATTAAGTTTTGCTTCAAATGTTTAATTTGGTAATAAAATGCTATATGCAGTACACACTCATGAATTTGTATTTAAATCTATAGAAAAATATTCTACTGTAAAATTTTAGAAGCTGTGCTATGGATATGAAATTTAATCCAGCAAAATGTTTAAATTATACCCTGTGAAATGAGATATTAATATGTTGTCTGTAATGAGATTTAAGTAGATAAAACTTGTGTAAAATATAATGACATAGTATATGTATTTGTAAATCTCAAAGAGAATTAGAGAGATTTAGATTCAATTAATACTTATTAAAATACAATAAGAAATATTTTTCTTGCCTTGAGGAACTCAGATTATTTATCTATTTATTTGTTCCATCAACAGGCATTTATTGAATACTTACATCAGGTTCATCCTACATTTTGGAAATAAGAACACAACATAAAATAATTCCTGTCTCAAGGAATTCATAGTGGGAGAGACTGAAATGAAAAACGATTACGTTGCACTTTGACAAGGGCTATGATTGAAGTATGACCACAATTCAATGAGAACAGGTTGTATTCTTGGAAGAGATAACCATGAATTGAGTATTTTTATTTATTTATTTATATATTTATTTATTTATTTATTTATTTATTTATTTATTTATTTATTTTTAAGACTGGACTTTTTTTTTTAAGATTTTATTTATTTATTTGACAGAGAGACAGAGAGACAGCAAGAGAGGGAAAACAAGCAGGGGGAGTGGCAGAGGGAGAAGCAGGCTTCCCGCAGAGCAGGGAGCCCTATGTGGGGCTCGATCCCAGGACCCTGGGATCATAACCTGAGCCAAAGGCAGACGCTTAAGGACTGAGCCACCCAGGCGCCCCGAATTGAGTATTTTTAAAAGCTTACTGGATGAAAAAGATCTCTTTTTTGAGATCATATAAAACTATACAGTTATATAAATATATTACAAAGTGCTGTAATATATGAGATTGTATTGCAAATACATTCATCATCACAAGTGCAGACCAAATGCAAAACTCCCACAAATGTTTCCTGATTTTAATGATCGCAGTTGAGATCTGTGCACTCTAGGTCGTCATTACTCTTTATTTTTACCCCAAGAACATTTTTCCCTGAGGTATGGCTATTTGATACTTCTTATTTTCTCCAGTAGGCTGTAAATTAATTGAGGACAGATATCAGTTTCTTTTTCCATTTTTGTGCCTCTATTGTGTTTATCAAAGTGTTTAATCACAGAGAGCGTTCAAAAATGAGTAAATTAGTGAATGAATGGAATGATGAACTTTGTTACTCAGTGATTACAAAATAAATATGTAATCAGAGGCTAGGACATTAATTTAATTAAAATTTACAGATGAGTTATGTATTCAACAAGGTCCATAAGGAGATATAAAAGTACCCTATAATTGTTCTTTCATGGTATTATTTATGTCATAACAAGACCGTGGTCAGTAGGACTTTTCTGAATGGTGAGTTCCTCCGATCTCAGCAAATCTTTCCTGTAGCATCATTTAATCACTGACTCTGACAGAAAGTTAAACATTTGCTCTGCTTTTCAGCTTTCCTTATTTGAAAAAGAATTAGCGTTTGAAGATAAGGATAAAAAGATTATTAGAATATTTTATGAAAGATTTTCAGTGTCTTTTCAGTAATATGTTTATATATCACTTCTGGAAGCTAGTATTTAAATGACTTAAGTTTAATATATGTTTTGTCAATTTCATACTCATAACGCATACTGTAATAAAACTCAAAACTATGCCATGGGATGAATTGGTTTTTTAAATTGCCGTATTTTTTAATTACCTTCTCCCAGAGGAGAAGCTCTATGAGTCAAGCAAAAAGTGTCAAGTCCTGGGGACAGGTGCCATAAAACAGAAATCTACATCATCCTAGTAACTCTTGGGGAAACTGTATGTGGAGAAAGAGAATATGACATGTAAGAAAACATTTTATTTTTTTTCTTAAAGATTTTATTTATTTATTTGTGAGAGAGAATGAGAGACAGAGAGCATGAGAGGGAGGAGGGTCAGAGGGAGAAGCAGACTCCCTGCCAAGCAGGGAGCCTGATGTGGGACTCGATCCCAGGACTCCAGGATCATGACCTGAGCCGAAGGCAGTCGCTTAACCAACTGAGCCACCCAGGCGCCCCTGTAAGAAAACATTTTAGACAATCAGCTGTTGCCATTTATATTTTAGATATTAGATTTTGAGATAGCCTGACTGTAATGTTAGTTCCATGATAAATTATTTGATTTTAGATTCCATTCAACATATCCATTCTGCTAAGATTAATATTTAATTTGCTCTTAATGTGGTTTTAAAATATGGTTTCATTGTTCAGAATCATAAAGCTTTGCCCCTTAGACATACAGGCAATAGATTCTGTAGCCTACGTGAAGAATGATAAAGCAGTGGTTACCCTTCACTTCATTCATCTTGTTTATTCAAGATTGCATTCCATCTACACCACAAGTTGTGGCTACAAAGAATTGCTTAAACATTTATATTTTGCAAGCATGTTCACGGAATTTTTATTACCTTCATGCCCCAGCGCGGTGACTGAGCAAATGACATTCAGCAGTACATCACAGGCTGTTGTGCTGAATAAAAAGTATTTCTGATTCAGGGGTCCCAAGGCTTTTAAATATTTGTGTTTACAGGTATGAGATAAATGTATCTTCTTTCCACCTTGTCTATGAACTTCTGCTCAAGGATAAAGTGTGATTATTTAATTATACATTGACCATTGTACTTTACAGTGCAGTTGTTCTTATCTGTCTTCAGTTAGGGCAGAGAAAAACTTGTTTGAAATCCTGAGGCTTTCTATGTGCTAGGCCTGATATCAAAGAAAAGAAATGAAAACAAAACAAAAGTTGACTTTAACTGTACATAATCTTAGCAAATGTACCTGACTCCATTTTCACATATAATTGGTGTCCTTTTGACTCTTTGTGAGGCTATTTAAGTTGTTGGTGTATGCTTTTTATCTTGGGTAGATGTCTTTGTGATTCTAAACAAATCTTGAAAATTGAAAACTTCAGGTGCGCATGGCAGTATGGCCCGGTGTGTATGACATCGCCAAGCTTGTGCTGTCACCTTTGAGTAGGCAGTACGTGCAGAGCTTGTGTGTGTGGATACACTACCACATATGCTTCCTACCTTTAAACAGATTCGTGACCTTTCACCAGTCACTTAATTACTTATTCTACATGGGCTTCAGTTGTCTTATTCAGAAAGCAAGAAGATTGGACTAATTGCTCAAGTCCCCTCTACCTCTTGAATAACAGAGGATCACAGGGGAAGGGAGGGAAAAATAAGATGAAACCAGAGAGGGAGACAAACCATAAGAGACTCTTAACTCTAGGGAACAAACAGGGTTGCTGGAGGGGAGGAGGGTGGGGGATGGGGCAACTGGGTGATGGGCACTAAGGAGGGCACGTGATGTAATGAGCACCGGGTGTTATATGCAACTGATGGATCACTACACTCTACCTCTGAAATTAATAATACACTATATGTTAGTTAATTGAATTTAAATAAAATAAAAAAATAGTAATAATGAAAAATAGTAATTGCATTATTCTACCATTGTATGTTGATTCTCTTGGACTTTTGTATAAAAAGAGATAAACCAGTCTTCAAAATTTTATTTTATAGTTTTTCATTAGGGCTATTAAATAAAGGTCTTTTTAAAAAAAAATAAAGGTCTTTTTTTAAAGCATTACAGTATTTCATGAAAGATAACATTGGTTCATAAGGGCCTAAATGATTTCTTTATAGAAAAGCTGGATCCTCCTAGTGAAATAGTTCATGGAAGTTTAAAGTGTCCCTTTTATTATGTCAAATGCACTTGTATGAATTATCAATGCCAGGAGAGGTATCACTGGTATTCATACAAATTTGGGAATAATTAATTTGAATGAGGTTTCCCTGAGTGTTAAATAGTTTTTAGTTATAAAGTTGGAGAATATTTGAAAGCATGACTCCAAAACCTGACTGTAAAGTCTTTTTCAGATATAATATCTTTCTTTAAATGTGGAATACATTTTATTTTTTTCTAAATACAATTCCTTCTTAGCACATAAAGGACTATTATAATCAGCTCTTTATTTCCTATTAGAAGTTATATAAAATATTGATTTAAATATTATATTTATATTAACATAAATGTAGAAAACCAGACTATCATTTCTGAAAATTCTCATATGTTCATAAGAATATTTAGGGCTAAGGAAACTTTAGATCTAATTAACTAATACAGAGGTCTCATTTTACAGATAATGGAAAAAAGAAGGAAAATGGATAAAAGTAGATGTCCATGGTTTCTCAGCTAATTGAGAATGGAGTTGATACTAGATTTTTTGTCCCAGTCCAATGATCTCTCTAGCATACCAGGTTGCCTTACTTTCAATGCAAATTGGTTCCAGTGGATTAATTTTCAAATGAGTACTTGCTTATGGATGGCAGGTAAAGGGCCTGAGATGTCAGAATAAGGTTAGGAAATAGGTAAACAGAACAAGCCTGAAAAGTTGTTCCTATCAAAATAAATGAGCTGCTTGCCTGCTCCCTATGGGAAGTTCTAAAGGATTAACCTTTCTGTTCCAATGAAACAAAAGCATCAAATCAGTGAAGAAAAACCTATCAACCAAAGGCTAACTCTTGTTATATGTGGACTGCATCATGTAGGGGACATGGTAAAAGCATCTGGGATAATTTTTTTTTAAATGTCATATATAATCATAACCTAATTTACCTGTCTCACAAATACATTTCAATAAGTAAATGAAAATAAAGATGTCGCCAAATCTACTTGCTGGAACCCAGAGAAAAATTAGTTTACTTGATTCTATTTATTATGGTCTTACATATAAATATGCGCACATACACACAAATACACAAACAAAGTTACAATCTCAAATTACAGAAGATCTTGTTGAACAATAGATTTAGATCTGTTCAGGCCAACAACTAATTTAGAACTTCTATTGAAAATGCAGAATAAATAAATACTAAATAGAATAATGCAATAATAAAAATATAGAGTAAATGACTTATTTTGACCAAACTTGGAAGTGTATTTCCATGAAATTTGTTATTTTGGTGTTCTAAAATCTTGCAATTTCATAAAAGTATAATAATAAAACTTCTGATTAGATTTACTAGTACCTTCATATAATAACATCATACTGTTATATTTTATATATATATAATATATTTTATTGTTAGGGTTTTTTTTAGATACTGTGTAATAGTAAATGATTAGTTGAAACTTGTGCCTGAAAAAAATAAAGTGGAATGAGTATGAACTTTATTCAAACAACTGGATTTGAATCCAGCTGTATTATTTGGGCAAGTTTGCTAATCTCAATTCTTGGTTAAACATAATTAACTGGAATAGTTTTGAAGATTCAATGAAATAACATATAAACAGCTAGGCTAGTTTACTTTTTTGTTTGTTTCTTTTCTTTACTTTTTCTTTTTTTTGAAATAAACTCTAGAGTCTTTTCAACATATTTTCTCTGTCTATAAATCTTGATGCACAAAGACAGGTAGATAATCAAAAATTGCAATGAAGCCTAGTGTAAACACATTTCTTAAGAGTAAACACATACTTTTTTTACACATCTGGAGAAAAATAGATCACGGTCTTTTAATTTACATTTACATTTTATTTGTATTTAACATAAGGTACCTAACACAAAATAGACATTTAAAATAGGATAATTAAAATTTCATTCAGTCTCATTCAGAGAAAATGCGAATGCTTCTGTATTTTAAGAATTTTTCAAAGCTGGCACCATTTAACAAAATCCAGTGGACAAAAGAAATCACGTAATGTTCGAGTTATTTATGATCAATCCTACTCACACTTCAGGAAAAGAAAGATATTTCAATGAGTGTTTGATGAATATTTATAGTTAGCATTTTACAACTGCTTCAGAAAATGTTCCCTGTTAATCCTACCTGGAAGTTACAGTTTGTCCCTGAAAACCCATGAGATTTTCTTGCACATCTTTCCTACACCTCACTTTCTCCCTTGCAAAATAGGGACTGCAGACACATCTTATACTCCCTTCTGGTCTATAAACTCATTGTCTCATTCCTCTTTGAAACTCTCAGAGTGCCTAGCACAGCGACTTTTACACTGTTCACTCTCAATAACATATTAGTTAGTAAATGAATGAATTACCAATTCAGTGTTTGCTATTCTATGCACAAGACTGATGTCTTTAAAATGACATTTTATTTAAATTACTATCCAACAATGTTATTCTAAAAATCTTTAAATCCATTTTGTATTTAGGAACACATTAACAGCAGTCAATAATTTAGCTATTAATGTGAAGTGTCATTTCACCAGGGATCCATCCTATGAAATGGATGATAGGGAAGCATTTATTTGAAAGAGTTTTAAAGTACTTATGTGCAGTCCAAAGCACTCAATTTCTAAGCTAAATGCTTCACTAGTTCACTCTCTGGCAAGTCTATATGACTTTGGCTTTAAATTAGAGAGCAATGCTTCCTCACATTCCAACTTGAAATACCATTTATATTCTGCACTGCCTTCTCACGTGGTTCTGCCGCTCAAATAATACATTACTAGCACGTGACAGTTTGAAAAAGGCTCTTACAGCATTATTTTATTCGATTCTTAGAACAATACCACTATTGTTAGGGAAATTTTGTTTTGTTTTGTTTTGTTTTGTTTTTTAAGCCCATTTTATAGATTAGAAATCCAAAACGTGAGGAGTTTAATCTCTGCTCCAGGTTTCATATGCCGGGTGTGTGGCAGAAAGAGAATCCGTACCCAACACTTCCACTATTGCGCCCAGTGCTTTTGCCCTTTGTCTTCTGCTCTTTGAGATGATATTAAAAACAACAAAAAACAACAACTACTACCACAACAGCAACAGTGGATATTAAAGACAGAGTAGAAACGGAACAATTTGCATCAAAGGAAACTTTCTAATGTATTCAAAGTCTATAGAATCACATATTCTTTTTGGTCCTTTGTCTTTGTTCTTTTGCTTTGTTTGGTTTTGTTTTAAACTCCCTATTAATTTGCTGCATGTTTTCCAGTGCATTTAACACATACTGTTGTTGTTTATGGAAATTAAAAAACAACAAGCAAAACAAAACAAAACAACAACAAAAATGGAGACAAAAGGTTGTACCGAGCGATTAGTCTTTGTTCTTTGAAAGGGCTTTTTAAAAATTCTCTTCCTTTTAGACTCCACAGAAATTTTCCCCTAGTTCATCCCAAGAGGTAATCCTCACATGAAATGTCAGGAGCAGTTCCAATTTTGAAGTTGTCTTGTTGCAGCAGATGTGATTTACTGCACAGTGTTCTCTCTCTCTCTCTTTTTTAATAATGACCATTTTGGGAATATAATAAAATGTTACCAAGAAAATTGCCTAAAGTCAATGACAGTATGGCCCCTATTATAATTTTATGAAAAGGAAGAATCATACTCCTATACATACATACCCAAACATGTAGACTTACCAACAGAGACACACACACAGACACACACACACACACACATTCTTAAATTTTGATTAAAAGAATCTAAACCTGAGTCAAAGTATCTTTAAATTTTAAGGTGTCCTGGTGTTTCCCAGATTACAAAAATGTCAGTATTTTATTTTATTTTATTTTTTAAAGATTTTATTTATTTATTTGAGAGAGAGAGAGAGAGTGAGAAACAGCAGGAGAGGGGAGAGGGTCAGAGGGAGAAGCAGGCCTCCCGCTGAGCCGGGAGCCCAACGTGGGACTCGATCCCAGGACTCCAGGATCATGAACTGAGTCGAAGGCAGTCGCTTAACCGACTGAGGCACCCAGGCGCCCAAAAATGTTAATATTTTAAAAAATCCCACACAGTTAACCTTTATTTCTTTACTATAAAATAATTTTATTAGTATATATAAGTAGGTAATTGAGTTTAAAGATATTCAATTCTTTAAATGTTTGTTGTGTACTTTTGTCTAATAGGAGGTGATAAAATAAATACATATAATAAGGGGTGCCTCAGTCGGTTAAGCATCTGACTTCTGCTCAGGTCATGGTCTAGGGGTCCTGGGATGGAGCCCTGCATCAGGCTCCAGGCTTAGTGGGGGGTCTTATTTTCCCTCTGCCCCTCCCCTCACTAGTGCTCTCTCTTTCTCTCTCTCTCAGATAAATAAATAAAATCTTAAAAAAAAACACATATAATAAATTAAGAGAGTATTTCTTTAAAAAATAATTTTACTCTCCTTTTAACTTCTTTAATATGAATTTCATATATTAATATTACTTTTTGTGTCCATGTCCATTTCCTTTTAGTGTATCAAAAGCACTTCTTAAATTAACATGATTCTGGGGCGCCTGGGTGGCTCAGTCATTAAGCGTCTGCCTTCGGCTCAGGTCATGATCCCAGGGTCCTGGGATCGAGCCCCACATGGGGCTCTCTGCTCAGCGGGGAGCCTGCTTCTCCCTCTCCCACTCCCCCCGCTTGTGTTCCGTCTCTCGCTGTGTTTCTCTCTGTCAAATAAATAAATAAAATCTTTAAAAACAAAAACAAAAACAAAAACATGATTCTACTAGTTATATTCTACTTGAAAATGGATCATCTTCAATTCATATATTTTATATAGTTGTCATAAACATATATTTTTCCTGCTATACATGTTAATATTCTCTATAATTACCACATTAATCATTTTTATGGTCAATTTCTTAGATTTTCATCTGAAGTAATAAGCTCCAGAATATTTTAACCCAAAATTTTCATAAAAAATAACATGTAACATCTCAGTTTTAAATAAGTAAGACAGTATGAAAAATGATTACGTGATTCTAAACAATGTAGAATATATTTATTTTTTTGTCCTTACTTACCAAAAGAAAAAACTGTTTAATGTACAACTTTAAAAGTTATAGGAGGTGTATGAATCATTGGATTTAAAATACAGTAACCTGATTTCAAATGATAGAACAATTCTGGAATATATGAAAGGAAATAGACACAATTTTTGCATAGATTGAGTGCTCTGAAAATTTGGTCATCTCTTACCCATTTCGCTGTAATATTCACTACATGAACAAAATTCACCACATATAAAAACAATCATAAAAGTTAAACAGAAGATGGGAATATTTCATTTGATAAAAAACTTGTCATGTAGTAAGTGATTGCAAATATTTTTTAAAAAAGGAACCAGGAGAAAAGAATTAAATGGAAATAATCATCCAAACTAAAACTGAGCTTGCAGTCTTAACTTTTAAAAATACAGGAAAAATAATTAGCCCTTTTAGAGTCCCCCTAAGAAAACAGATGAAACACCGAGAGTATTACTGAAGAAATAAAGGAGTTAATTAATGGTCAAGGGACTAGCAAAAGTAGGAAGCTATTACTACTCCTAGGTTTGAAGAGGCAAAGGACCAATTTTAAAAGGAACTAAATGTTTGATATAGAAACCAGATATAGAATCAAAATATCCATTGGTGTCAAACGCTAGAGTCAAATTACCCCACTATATTCAAACGGCAGTCAAAACGCTTTGCCTACAAAATGTATGTCCCCATTCAATTTAGACATAAAAAAGCTCACCAATAATTAACATACCCGTTAATTCAACAAATATTTCTCAAGCACCCACCAGAACCAAGCTGAAACGGTAAAGCATTGCATACAATAACCACTGTCCTTGCATTTACGAAACTTGCAGTTCAACGAGGGATATTAGTCATTAAGCAAATATTAATGCCTATAAACCTCTAATCGTAAATTATGATATGTGCCTTGAAAAACAATTGCACGATATATTTTATATCCCCATAAGATGCTTTACTGACTCCAAGCTGCCATAACTTTTGATGGTGGCAGTGGTCAATGTATGTCAATGCAGATTGCATGATCCAGATGAAGAATCGAAACCACTTCACTATGCATATACACTCTGCTGTGGTCAGCAGAGCTGTAGTCTAAATAATATCCTAAATGAGTCAATGAAATTCCAATATATGCTTCCCAAAATGTAGTTTTTCCATGAGGCTAATCTATCTCATTAAGTTAGTTTAGCTAAAAAAAGACAAAGTTTAAAAATTAAAGCCACAACAAAACATAAATGCGGAAGATTTAAAATTCCCTTTGAATTCAAAAGTAAAGGGTATTCAGGGAACTATTGCTAAGTAACTCAGTGCATGTCGCTAATTGCACTAATTATTATTTTGTCACATTTATTACCTTTATCTTTCATAGCATGAGTAATTAAGTGACAAAAACAGGTTTTATATTGTGATCAAACAATATTCTGTTACATCCACCCTACTGATGTCTTCAAAGAAAATACTGTCACAGTTTTTGCAGTAAAGAACTTGTAAGTTGATAAGTAGAAAAGTGTCTCAGTTTAAAGAACATAAGCCTAAGGCCTGGATGGACTTGATAGCATGGGTAAAGATATGCAAAGAAAGACTTCCAACAGAAACTAATTTAACACAATTCTTACTGTCTGTGGCATATGGATGCTCTTTTTTAGTACGTCCATTGTAACTCTTACTTAATATCACAGGATCCTGTAGATGCAACTGGAAGCTTCACAAAGGGTCTTCTCAGCAGAAGGGGAATTCTATTAATGACTGAGTTCTCTTTTAAGTGCTGGACAGCAGCCGGCAGAAATACAAAGCCCATAAGCCTCAAACAATTACGTGACTGGTTTTGACACAGGAATAAAATATTGTGTGCGTGCGTGTGTGTGTGTGTGTGCGTGTAGGTGCGTGTGCGTGTGTTTGAAAGATATACTGGTCAATCTCTAAGGATATTCTGCCTCATAATAGCAAAAATAGAATAGATAAAATACCCAAACTAACCCAAGCAAGACCAATATCATCTAAAAATATGTGAAATGAAAAATAATGACCATCACAGACAAAAATAATAAAATGACATCAAATGACCTTTCCATGCTCGATGGTGCAGAACTCTGGGTCCATACCTAACTAATTTTGACTCTTAGTGAGATCAGAGGCTGCTTTCAAGGGAGCATTTTGGATCAGTCTGTGTCTCTGAAGTACATCTCTGCTGATATTGGCTGACTTTCTGATTATAAGCATTTTTATAACAAAAAGTCAGCGTTGTTTGGTATCAGCAGACACCATTTTGAACCATCCATTATCTAGACAGCTTGAAGCCTGATTGAGACTATTGATATTTGAAATTGATAGTCTATTTGGCAGCCATTCCTAGACATTGTCTAATGTCTGAACCTATCCCTACTTGAGTCACTATAAAGTTAGATTTCTAGACCACACAATAATGTCCATTGGTGTCAAAACGCTAGAGTCAAATTACCCACTATATTCAAACGGCAGTCAAAACACTTTGCCCACAAAATGTATGTCCCCATTCAATTTAGACATAAAAAAGTATTATGTAACACTTGGCTATTAGGTTTCATATGTGAGTAGAGATGGCCATATAAAAATATTCATGGATCTTCTGTATACCTTCTGTATACCTTCTGTATACATTGCACAAAAAGTTATTCCATTTTCCTTATCTGAACATTCACACAATAAATTATTTTGGAGTTGCAATGTTAAGAAGACATTACAATATTGCCTCCTGGTAAATGGTATGTCCACCTTTATTTATATGATAGGTGTTTTTCATCATGTTTCCCTTTTTATTGGACTTCCAGGATACACAGATATAGTTTTGTGCTTAAAATTGCTCTAGGTTTTCTCTCTGCTTCTTGTTTTTTTAATATTTCTGTAGTTTAGACTACCGTATTGGGAATAACAGCTGAGAATCCATTTTGAAATTTTCCAGGGCGCATATATATATATATATATATGGCGTAAACTGATATAAAATTTGAATATATTCACCTGACTAATAATAATGAATATCACTTAAGTTTCTACTATGGTTAACAACAAAAAGTTGCGTATGGTTTGGGGTTTTTCTTTTTTTTTAACTTTGTTTTTTTTACATAGAATATATTTTCAAAAGTTTAAAGTATTATCTAACTCTCTTGAACCTTTATTGATAAGATGTTTTACCGATTACACAAGTATAAATAAATTCTACTTTGATTTCTAATATTAATTTTATCATTACACTGTCTAGGAAACCCAAGAAATAGCCAATTCTAAAAATCAACTTTATGCAGACACAGGACAAAGTTAATGTACACCAAGTAGTATAAAAATTTGGATTGAAGAATGCTAGATCTTTCAATTAAAAAAACCCTGAGTTTTTCTCACAAGATCACATTGGTTTTAGATCTTCCTTTTTGTAATAAACAGGACTCAGGGTTTGTTTTTTTTTTTTTTTTTAAAGATTTTATTTATTTATTTGACAGAGAGAGACATAGAGAGAGAGGGGAACACAAGCAGAGGGAGTGGGAGCAGGCTTCCCATGGAACAGGGAGCCCGATGTGGGGCTCGATCCCAGGACTCCAGCATCATGACCCGAGCCGAAGGCAGACGCTTAACGACTGAGCCACCCAGGCGCCCCAACAGGATTCAAGTTAACAGGCTGTTTAATGGCAGAGATATTTTCACTTTAAAAACAGCTGATGCTGTAGTGTAGGAGCTATTTATTCCTACAAAATTTTGAACAGTTATTATTTCCAGACACATACCAATTAAGATGCACTGCTGAAAGTCAGGTTTATTTTTGACATTATTTCTAATCATTCTCAAATCTTTGATCAGATTCTTTAAAACAAAAGATCTATTATGAGTCTCACATTTTAACATTTACATGTTAATATGAAAAGAAAGAATTAAAATATTAGTAGTGTGTCTCATTTTATCCCACCTTCTCTAGTTTAACATTAGGTCTTAGCCTACATAAAAATGAGCATCAGATGATTATGTTTTTAAACTGACAATTTACAATATACATGAACATATCAACCATTAGCCTAATAAGATAGTTGAGAACTCAGCTATAAATATTGCAAATTGAAATCTAATGCAAACTTAGCTTTTATTTTATTAATGGGACTACTGTATTATAGATTATGGTAAAACCAAAGTATGCCTTTTTAACTCATTTTTATTTTACCAATAAATGTTTCAAATTCTTCATATAGACTGGATATTTGAATTGTTTGGGGGCATATCTTTGGGGAAGGTCCAGATGCGAGAGAATTCTTTCTGGCATTTAAAGATTCCCAAGATACAATCCCTAAGTATTTTTCCAATTTATTTTCCCTGGCTCTCTTTATGTTTTCTACGGTTAAGGAAAAGTGGGCAACCATTTTACTCTGAAACGCGTCATCATCTCTTCTATTAAAAACTCTTTTTTCACATTTCTCCTTCTGAAATTCAATCCTTCCTTCAGGGTCAATCTCAATGATCTTTCCATTTACGATCCTTCTTACATGATCCAAACACGTTCTTTTGAACTTCTAAAATGCTTCATACTTTTCTTGTGGCATTTATCTTCTGCTCTGTATCTTGCGGCCACATATATATGATCCTGTCTCCACTACTAAACACTGTTCTTCTTTGGCAAAGACCGAATCTTATATATTCATTGTGCCCTGGAAAAGCCGAGCTCCATGCCTTGTACATAACAGGGGCTTCAGATATATACATTTATTATTTTATTTTATACCTGTCCTCTGCCTGTGGGAAGAACATCTTTGCATAACGGAAAGTCCTGGTACAAAAACAACAGTAAGCCCGGGCTCTATCTGCAACACAGTAATCTAAAAGTTTTATTCATTCCTTCAATGGATCGATATTGATCCCTTGTGGTTACGTATATACTACCTGAGTCAGAAAGTAGATAATTAGGAAAGATCATATTGACTTTCATCTTGCCATCTTTTTCCAGAATGTAGGTAAAAGATCAAATTGTATTTTCCTCACATGCCTTTTTGGCTTTCACTTTAGGACCAGAAGAGTGGTTTTGAAAGTGTTTCCTATAGTGGTGTAAAAGCTATTGAAAGGAGAAAGGATTAGAAGCCAAGTGGAGAGCAAGCTCTATGAATCTACCCTTTTCCTCTTTAACCAGAGAACACTAACATTTTTTTTTAATAATTGGAATCCTGAAGAAAAAAAAAAAAAAACAGAAATAAACTTCATTTGTAGAATAAAGCAAAGAAACAAAAGTACATTTGAAAACCACAATAAAGAGAAACATAGCACCAAAATGAAGGCAGTCTTGGAAAGGTGAATTATACTGCATTGCTATCTTGTATTGCTTTTGTGATGAATCACTCTCAGTATTCAAATGGAACATTTTTTTTTTCCCTTTGCAATTGTTCCAAACAATTTAAAGGAAATTGTATCATTTAACTGATAGAAAATTGGACATGATTATAGAAGGTATAATGTTCCCATGGACCAAATAATTTAGGACAGATACAGGGTGGAATTTCTTTAAAGTAAAGGGTAGTCAGTTGTTTTCTGGTACAAGAATACCTGAGTAAAATCCACTTAAACAATAGTATTGCTGGCTAATTCTGTGGCCCGTTTGCTGCGATTTTCGGTATCTTCCTCTCTCTGGAGCAAGATGGCTGTAGCAGTCCCCAGGCATCTTGCTCTTTTATGACATTGTCCAAAACCAATAAAGAAACAAAATCTGTCCCTTACATCTCCCTTTCCTTTTGGCAGGGAAAGCACTCAGGATGCTTTCCTCAGGTATAGGGTGACGGCCATGCTCTATCAGCAAGAGAGATTAGAAATTGGAGTGTATAACATTTTAGCTCTTATCAAGGGAGGTGGGCCCTGCCAGCAAGGAGAGGGGAGAGGGAGGACTCCCTAGTATGAAATAGCAACTGAGAAATGGTGTTGAGGAGGAACGCTTAAAAACAAAAACAGAAAACCCAGATTCCTATCTATATTAAATTAATGTGACCCCGAACAGATGCTGAAATAAACTATATTTAAAACAGTTACTTTGAATAAGACCGCATAATTTTAATTTATGATTTTCTTTCTCTTACAATGTTAACATTGCAAATGGTTAATTGTGTATCACTTGTTTTATTGCTGATTCATTTTCAGTTTATTCATATTTGATTGTCATTCACTACTTTGCCTTTTGAAGAAAGATTAAAAAGCAAGTCTGTTTGAACTCTGCATGCATTTTTGATTGTTGATGCCATTTATGCATAGTGTGAATTAAGATGTGTTTGTATTTTTTCCTTCTTTAATGCTTGTTTTCATGTCCACCAAACATGGTTCTTTGTTACTGCATTGTTTAATCTCTTTATTTCCATTTTATATCTGCCAGAGAAAAAAGATTAACATAGTTTAAAGAAATTTACTTAACCAAAAGATAAGTCATTTTTAGACTTTATGTGAGAAAACATTGGATACTGTGGAAAATATTTTCATTTCTTCTACTTCAACTCTTCTTATCATATACCAACATTTTAAACTATAGAAAACCAGCTTGTAGAATTACTGCCTTAGAAATTAGCACTTATATTTTTCCACTTAATTTTCATACTAAACTTTATATTTTTCTTTTTCTTTTTTTTAAAAGATTTTATTTATTTATTTGACAGAGAGAGACACAGCGAGAGAGGGAACACAAGCAGGGAGAGTGGGAGAGGGAGAAGCAGGCTTCCCACTGAGCAGGGAGCCCGAGGCGGGGCTCGATCCCAGGACTCTAGGATCATGACCTGAGCCGAAGGCAGATGCTTAACGACTGAGCAACACAGGCGTCCCTAAACTTTACATTTTTCCAAGTCCAGGGTTCTCCAACTAACTCAGTGTCTCTCTAAGTAGATGTCATTTTTAAAAGAGTGAAACATTAAAGGTTCAGAAAGATTACATTATCCCCTTAGTTTGTTACCAAAAAGCAAGAACCACTCTGAAGATAGAACCTAACTTGTTAAAAAGTACCAATTTTTCAGCTTACATAAATTAATAATTGATTTTGCACTCAGACACACTTATTGATCTATAATTAAAAGACCTCCAAAAGCTATTTTTGAGCTGCTTGCGTTCTAAAATGTAACTGAAGTTTTCAAATGCAGGAAAATCTTGTTTTTGAAGAAGGTTTGAAAGGACAAGGGCATACCCTCTAATCCACGGTTTTGTGTAGATGCCTTTAAATTTCCATTGTGAGATATTATGTTTTATTTCATCATTATAATCTTTCTCATGTAAAATGCGTCTTGGTAACAGTACATAGGATGTTGGGTTAAGTTAAATTAAGTTTAACTATTGCATTTTGAATTGCTCTTATTTTTTACATATATCCCACTACCCCAGCACCAGCCCTATTCTCTTGAAAGGTAGATAAGGAAAAGACCTATTATGTGGGTGCTTTAATGTTTTTGGTGTCCTTTGTTCACATTCGTGATATGTGTTGTGTTAAAGGAAAAGGCGACTACCCATAAGGAACTGCCCTCACAAAATAGGAGAATTGATAGGAGAGGGAGAGGAGCTCAGATTGGTGGGAAGTAGGGAGCACAAAGCTGTCTGGTGGTTTCTGGAGACACAAAGCACTGAAGCACTCCTTTAGAGAAGAGGGAACACATTTTTCCTCACTGCAGTGAATATGATGAGCTGTCTTTGGTGATTGAGAAAAAGAAAGATCTAGGAACGGAAAAGAGAATGACTGAATTCTTTTGGCCTGTGATTTCACTTTCAATTTATTTTGTTTTATTTATTAACTAATAAACTTTCCTTTTTAGAGAAGTTTTAGGTTCACAGAAAAATTGAGCAGGAAGTACAGAGAATTCCCATATACTCCCTGTTGCCATTCATTTTCAAGTTTTATTAGAGAAGCATTTGCTCTTGTTTTGGCATGAGAGGTCCAGACTTGAGGCACAACAGTTTAACACATGAAAAGGTTTGCTCCCTCTCCCAGTCAGCCCAACAACCTGTAATATGACACTGTCAGATAATCTCTACGAGATATCAGACACAAGTCAGCAAGTTTAGCAAAGTAAAGCAGAGATCATATTAAGGGGAAAGGTGTCAAGGAATACCTTTAAATCATTTTAAATGATTTCCTTTGCATTTCCTTTCCCACAACTACTTATAACATGCACTTTTATTGATATTTTTACTGAATTTTTTGTTGATACTTTAGTTTATTTAGACAAAAAATAGCTACAATAAGTCTATGGCTCTGAGTACTCAGTCATATTGTAACTCAGAAGAAAAGAATTATAACTTTCTATTCCCCAAATCTTGCTTACACCTGTTCCTTCGCCTCCATCCCTAATTGCCACAACAACCCGTGTTCAAGTTCTTAATTCCTTTGGGTTGGCTGGATTTGCAAAAATCTTTCATTTTTCAATGCTGACTGATTCTAATCCATTCATTTAATAGTGTTATTGGATCTTCCTAAATCACAAATTTTATACAGCCAATTCTCTACTTTGAAAGAAAGCATTAAACTTCCATTGGTTGTCTTCCTGTCCTCTATTGCTGATCAATGTCAAAATCTTGTTCTAAACTATTAGACTCAACTAAAATTAATTTAGTAAATAAATAGCAAAGTTGGACATTATAGTGTAGAGGAAGATAATGACTACCCAGGGGTCTGGAGTTTTCACTGTTTCTTTGGAAATGATCTGGAGGAAAGTGTTCTGATTCCACAGTACCTTGACCCACTTATTTAGATAGAAACATCAGCAGAACAGGCGGGAAGGGCAATTAATCAGGTTACCACTGTCTGATAAAATGATCCCCTAAGACCAGTCAATTCCCTTTGTTCTAATTCTGTGCTCTCAGGAGAAACATCTAATCTATAATTTCATCTCCTCAGAGAACCTAACTACCCAAGAGGGTATGCCCTTGCAGATGACTTGTCCCAGTTGTCAAGCCCCAGAATATCCCTCCAATATAATTTGGAACATTGGCATTCGAGCTTATGAATTAGCCTCATGCGATTTTAACTCTAGTGACTTGCTCCCCCAAAGCCAGAACACCTGTAGCAATCTGACAAATCCTCATTTCTAAATCTACACCAAGACCATGGCAATTCCATTAAACTGTATTTCTTGAGGCACATCCTGAAAAAGTAGCCTAAGTCACCTGCAAATGTTATTAAAAAAATAGACTTGGATTGACACATCTTTTAAACACTTACTTGATTTATTAGGTGATGTCCCTTTGTGAAATTTGTGTTAGGCATTATTCTATGCTGACTTCAGCAAAATAAATCATTCTGCGGCAAAGATTAGTCTAGGATCATTTTTTATAAATCATTTCGACACCTGGACTCTAAAGATGCGAAACACTAACATTATATAGCAGTACCTTCTGTGATAAAATTATTTCAGAAAGACCCTATCAGTGCATTCTGACATCAAAAATTATTTCATATTAGTGCTAGCCTAAAATACTACCTACGACTATAGAAAAATAGAGGCTTCAAACGCATTAACACCAAACGTTAGTGTCTTCAGTGTCTGTTGCACACTCCCTCTTCAGGGGCTCGTTGTGCATTTCTATTAACCGGCATCATATCAGGTAGATCTTTTGTATCGTGAAAGTAATATGACCACATTGCTGAAAAATGGTCTCAGTATTAACCTGACAGATGTAGTTCAACAGGTTTTTGTGTTTAGAAGCCTTGGTTAGATTTTCAGCTTTGACATGGGGTCATTATTTTGCCCTGTCCTACTTGGTTTCCTCATCTGTGAAAGGAGAATATCATACCCACATCATAAGGCGACCTGGAGAATTAAGTTATTTAACACATATGGAGAGCTTAGAATGTTGCACATAGCAAGTTTAGCTCCTATGATTATGTATTCTCAAATGCTGGTTTATTGCAGCAGATAGAGAAATCAGGATTTTTCGCTCCACTCTGTGATTTTGCTGAGACCTCCACAGTTATGCCCATTTCATGGGCCTTGCGAATTTGAAGCAAGTTCTGGAGGTGGTGGAATGCTAAAAGATTTCCCCACTATTCTAACAGTTTGTAAATGTCAGTCTCTCTAAGTGGCTCTTCTCATATGCTTTCATTGCAAGGTGAGAGTGATTATTATTGTACCTGACTCAGATTTGGTTGGTCTGAACAAATCTACCTCTGTCAAGGAATCATTTCTAGCATTTTGGTGACCCTCAGCCAAGAATTCTCTATTGACTCAGAGTCTACTGAAGCTCCAGGATAAACGTGGAGATCCATTACTTTTTAGCCCCACTGGGTTCACATTGTCTTGGTGTCTGTTTTCTTTTTAATAGGAAGAGATTCTAATTCTTTACAAATTTTCAAAATGTGTATTAAAAAATATGTCCTATGAGTGAGATAAAAAAGTATATTTTCTACACATCAACCTCCTCCCAACCCGACCCCTGATTGTACAAACATGTTACATGTTACTTGGCTGGGATATGTAAACAATTTGCTTTTAAAATGATTCAGGAAGATATTTTATAGGATAGCTCATAAACAGGTTTAAAAAGCCAAAAGTTTGATGTTATTTTTCTCATTTTCAGCTCTTCCTTAGTTCTTTAACACTTCTTGGCTACTAGACTCTTCATTTCTATTCCTGCCAAAGGAAATAGTGAGATTCACAAATTGCAATAAATTTTATGTCTACTCAAATTTTTAAATATGTTATTTCCATAGGCCTAATGTTATTGAGGTATAATATTTGACACAAATTTAAATCTTACTTTAATTTTGGTACATCATGCATTGCCTTTCTCTACTTTGGTGATCAATATGTAATTTTTCCAAAATGGAGTACAAGCAATGAAGCATAAGATTTTACTTTCCCCTAATAAGGAGCATATTCTGAATATGAAGCTCTGAAAAGATTGTTGGTGAGTAATGAGACCTAGTTACCAAAGCTTTTTAGATATTTATAAATGACTATGACATGCTAAAAAATCTATACCTTTCCACATGTGTATAAAATTTAGATGGATTTGAAATGATTATAGTACCTTTTTTAAAACTGATTTTTTCATAGCTATTCTGATACAAAATGACCACTTCAGATCATGCTCCTAAAACTTCCTTTTTCCCCCCTCCATCTTGAACTTTTTGCTTGGAGACATTTAATGAAAAGGACAAAAAGAAAAAAAAATCCATCTGTATGTCTCTTTGGAAATTCAGGTTTCTTGAAGATCAGGGACAGCACTCAATAGATCCCTCAACGTTTAAACTTTCTGAATATGACATGATTTGTAATATAGAAGTAAAGGCACATCAAAGTTGGCAATTCAAAAATGTGACCTGTCTATTGTATTTAACTTTCAGGTAAGTTCATGAGCTTCTCCCTGCTGTGTCTCTTTCCTGTCCCATTTTAGGCAGATGGAAGGATAATGGCAATGATTTTTTGCTATGTTTTAACATCATAGTTTATACAAAGATGCCATTAGCTTTGTCATTTGAAAAACAAAGTGTGATAACTAGGTAGCAGAAGCTCTGTATTTAAAGGAAATTTAAAGTTATACTCAGTGTTGTAATGCAGAAACATTTTTAATACTAAAATAGATAACATTGGTTGATTAAATGTATTATTTACATTTAACAATCTTCTGTTTCTTTTACTTTTTTTTTTAAGATTTTATTTTTATTTATTTATTTGAGAGAGAGAGAATGAGAGAGAGCACATGAGAGAGGGGAGGGTCAGAGGGAGAAGCAGACTCCCTGCCGAGCAGGGAGCCCGATGCGGGACTCGATCCTGGGACTCCAGGATCATGACCTGAGCTGAAGGCAGTCGCTTAACCAACTGAGCCACCCAGGCGGCCCTCTCTGTTTCTTTTACTAACCTGTAACCTCTGATACCAATAAATGATCAATTGGCTTTTAAGACATACTAAGTTTTTCTGTGTACTCATAATGCAATATTAATAAGCAAATCAGGGACTGTCAGATAAGAGTTGGAACGCGTTTTGGCTTAAATATTGTTTCAAAGAGCTAGAGATATCTGATTTCATATATAATAATTGTTAGTAATTATCACCACCACTCAGCATCTGGGCATGCAGGAAAATTAATATTTATGAATGAAATAATGACCAGATGTGATCAAAAATGTCAAATAACATATTATATATAACTAAGCAACTTTTAGTTAATAATAACTCCATAACTCCAGCTTTGTGTATCTTAAGTCCAAAGTCATGTTACTAATTTTTTTTATGAGTTATAGTCACCTTGATAAAAAGAAGAGTTATTGGGTATTTTGTATTGTACGCATCTGGAAAGAAAGGTAAGAATATTGTTACGCTTAAATTTTAGCTTTGTCCTAACACATATCCATGTAGACTCTAGGCAATATATTGCTTTTCTTTGTTATTTTGTGCCCTTTCCCTACAATGAAAAAGCTGGGTTTTTTTTTATTGGCAGTTATAATTATAGCTGTATATGTTAATAATATAAGGAAAACCTCAAGAGATCACATGAACACAAAAACTCAGTGTAACATATATAGGCTACACCTTTTTTTAATTTCCTGAAGTTTTCTGACTTCAGGATTACTTAAAGACTATTACAGGAGGGACATAAAATGGAATCTTCTCTAAAAGCAGAGAATTGCTAGCATGTGTGTTTATTTGCTAAAGAAAGAAATGCTGTATTATCTAAAGGAGAATATATTTGATCTTGTAGCTAAATCTTTTTTCTGTATGAATAGATATAATTCTAAATACCATGTGCTTGTCAGATCCATGAAGTGACTTGGAGAAGGCCTTATTTTCAAAATTATCTTGTCAATTTCATTGTGACAGTAACAGAGGCAGGTAGCAGCAGTTTTCTTCTGATTATGTTAAAATCTCATCTATTATTTAGTTTAAAGCTGACAGCATATATTAAGGCTTAATGAAGGCTTTCAGTAATTTCAGACTAAATTTATCTTCCCCAATTTTATACGTTTTTGTCATTTGAGGGTTATAATTTGATCAAAGGTTAATTTCTAGAGGAGTTTTTCCAAATTATTTCAACATTAAATAAGTAGAGCATGAATTTTTGGGAAATATATCCATGTGAAACTATTTTTAGCAGAAATGGAATTATACAACAATCATTTAGAAAAAGCTTTGTTTGTTTTTTTTAGTAGAAGAATGAAGGAGTTAGCGTTTCTGCTTACGTTCTCGTCTAGCAGTCCAGTCTGGCATGGTCTCTACACCCCCACATCAGTCATATTAATTCCTAAAATGTGAAAACATTGGACTTTAATGATCTATGGAATGGTATCGGATTAATTGCAAAGATAAATATAAGAAGACAAATATTTAAGTGAAATATGTTCAGGGCTAAACATTTTGCTAATAAAAATAATATTGAAGTTAGTTCTTTAGTTTTTTTTTTTTTTACCAAGATTGCATTTCTTTTCCGTAGCTTCCTTTTTCCAACAGTTTTCTCTCATTGGATGGTATCAGCTGATAGAGAATGTTTTCAGCCACTCTTGGAAAATGTGAATTCCTAGAGCTCAGAAGAAAGAAAGATTGCTTTTACTTTCTTCTCACATTCTCTCTTGGAACTCACTTAACATTTTGATCCAGCAGAGAATTGGTCTCCTGTAGCCAACACTGTGAATAACTGCCAACTTCAGTGCTTTTTTTAAAATTCTCTAAATGTTAGATAGAAAACAATGTCACAGTACATGTGTTGGGGTTAAAAACCCTCCTAGCTAGATGCACAACCTGAATTCTTGAAACAACTGCCCTGGGTTGGCAATAAGACCTATAGTCTCCTTTTTATGTAGAATGAGGGGGTTAAAAACAAATCTGAATTCTAGCAACAAACGGTGGAGAATTGGGATATTTATCAAGTATTTTTGAGTGATACAATTTGCCATTTAGTGTGTACTTTCTATAAATTAATGTAACAGTCTAACCGTTTACAATTTTGGTATGTTGTATTTATTAAAGTTATTTTTATATCAAATTATCACCTAGTTAAATATTAGAAAAAAGTTTAAGAATGTTACTTATATTGATTCTAAGAAATGCATTGAGTTTTATAATATCGAATACCTCAAATACTGGAAATTTCAGTGTGGTAGTTATTGATAACTTGTCAGACTGCTACCCTGTAATTTATATATTTACTTCAGATTTTCCATCACCAGAAAATGTGACCTGAATCCTTGAGAAGTGGTAGATATATTAGGAAAGCTGAGCAGAGCTATAGGACATGAAAAGTAAAGGTAAAAAGTAAAATTTTTTTCAGAGAAGTCAGAAAAAGTTTTCAGGTTTCATGTTCCAGGAGTTTGCAGTAAAAAATGCAAAGTCTGAGGTCAGTGAGTGCCATGGATATAGGAGAGGTTACCCAGTTTCTGTTAAACATGGACTAAATTTTTGATATGAGAGTGGGAGAAGGCAAAAAGCAATCTTTACAGGTATCTACTTAGCAAATACTGCAAGGCAATGTAATACAATTATTTGTGGAAGTGGGTTAAAACACTCTAATAAATTAAATGTTACCTTGGCAATATGTGTCTATTAGGAATGTGAATGAACTGGAATCAAGCAGGATGCTGCTCGTCATTGTGAACAAGTATGGAAAAGTAACAGGAAATATTATTTCTGTGGTGGGCGGGCTTGCTATTCAAGAATAGCATCCAAAGGGACCCAAAAGTTAAATTCAATAATATAAATGGTTAGAGATGAGTTTATTCATACAGCATCAAATACGATCTGTAGGCTCTTACTTGGGAATCAGGTAGGAATGGACAGTACTCTAGAAACTTTGTAAGCAAGAAAGATGAAGAAAGAATGCAACTTCAGTTAAGAAAAGATAGCAGATGGTCTATGATTCAAGACAGGCTGAAGTTTATGATGAAAGAGAAGATATGGTATTGTATACAACATCACCAGTGAAAATTACAGAGAGAGACCAGAAATCCCGTCCTTTCAATTAAGCTCAAATGGATGACAACATTTAACATGGTCTGTTTATTCACAAATGTATGATAGGTGCCTAGGACTGTGTCTGACATATAGAAGGTGCTCAATAACTGCTATTAGTATGGACAAATAAAGATATTCCAATTTGGTTTTCAGTGTGTTAGGTCTGGGGTAAGTGAGCATGATGAGCCAGCTAAAGAAAATTTTTGGAAGGGGAGGTGGTGTTAGAGGGAAACAGAATAGAAATTCAGCTGGACCACTCAATCCTCAGTACTAGAAAGTGACTTAACTCAGATTTCCATTGGATTTGATAATGTCTATTTATATTCAAAATGCCTATTTGAATAACACCTAGGATAAAGTAGGATTTATTGAAAAGGTTTAGATTTCAGAGTCTCAGAAAAATAAGTCCTATCATTTATTTAATACTGTCTTTAAAAAACTCACAAACTTTTTATGGATATAAAATATGTTTGCATTTCCACAATCAAATAACAATGCAAACATATATACATCATGAGACGGTGATGCAGAAATTCATATGAGGAGTTAGCAAGCAAGGACCTCTTGTTGTGGAATAATCATGCCCTAGGAATAAAGGTAAAAAGGCAGGATGTTTGGATAACTTTCAAAAATTTAAGAACACTTAAGTCTATGTGCTGAAATATAAGTGGTCTTCAGGATTCAATAGAAAAGGAAACAAAAAAGGAATAGGGGAAGGAGCTACATGGAGTTTTATTAGAGTCTAACTTAGGGAAGGTGCTGTGAGGGTTTAGTAGTCTAAAATAGAACAAAAAATGAATTGTACTCTTTCTTCTGGAAATGTTCAGAGTGACGAGGTAATGATTTCTGAGAGAGAAAGTAAGGGAAATTTTTAACAACTAATTGTAGATTTGAAAAAAAATTTCCCAAGATTATAATTTTAAAAATTATCCATGATATAATTAGTGTATTGCTAGATTTCAGATGAAGAGACAACTGGTGTGGCAACTGGCATGTCACAAGCAGGAAAACCACTTGGTGTGAGAGCCAAGAGAGTCAGACATAAAGACACAAGTCAAAGTTTCTTCATTCCTGGCTTCCTCTCAAAATTACCTTGTACATCATAAGTCCTTGAAAAAGACGAATGTTTAACAAGTTGCCATACCCAATTACACTGAAACAATATCCTTTGTTTTGTGATATATTAAAAATAATTTTAAAATACATGAAAATTCCACAGTTGTATGCTGCAAATTTATCATTTTATTCATGGTATTTTTACTTGATATTCAGTGATTATCTGTATCATGTAGGGCAGAGGCTAAAACAGCTCTAACAAAGACATTTAAAAATATGATGATTTAAATAACATAGATTTTTTTTTGTTGTTTTTTTAAGAGAAGGTGAGAGAATGAGTGAGAGAGGGGAGCAGAAGGAGAGGGGGAGGAAGAGAGAGAATCTTAAGCAGACTCCAACCTAGTGCAGAGCCTGTTCCAGGGCTCCATGCAAGGCCCGATCTCAAAACCCTGAGATCATGACCTGAGCTGAAATCATGAGTTGGGTGCTTAACCAACTGAACCGTCCAGGTGCCCCTAAATAACATAGATCTTTATATCTCTTTCATACAACAACCAGGCTGTTGGAGTGTCTGTTTCATATCATCACTGAGATGCAGGTTTCATCTTTCTTGTCCCTCTACCATATTACAGGATGCTGCATTCTTCTCCACATTATCCCAGTTCAGTGAATCCATTGTTACAAGACGTGAAAAAGAGATTGGAAGAATATAAGATCTAAGTGTAAAGTCCCACAGCCAAAATTGATGCACTTCACTTCTACTCAATTCTATCAACAAAAACTTAATTACACTTAACTTCAAGGGAAGCTGGTAGCCATCTGCCCTGCTACAGATATATTACTAAGGAGAAATGGAAACCAAATTTAGGTGAACCATAAGCAATCTGTGCCAAATACCCAAAATAAAAGGCAGAACACGACATGTCAACCTACTCAAATCATCAAGGCGTTTAACTTTTTTAAAGTTACATTTCCCAAAGAGTAGTCATTGTCTGGTAAACAAAAGAACATGAAAATTCCCATAGTTCATTTAAGGAAAATTATACCTCCATTTACTTTCCCTACTTATAGTTTTAGTGTCTTTTATGCTTTCACCGAGAAAGTCTATTTGATAGCTGACAGAGACAAAATATAACTAATTGGCATTCGAAATATAAAACACATTATTTTTGTCTCTGTAATATCTATATTTTAAAGACTAATATCAGTTTGTACATAAAAGAAGAAACTCCCAATCCTAATACACCAGGTCATTTTATTCTCCCTACACTATCGCTAATGTAGGGATCTAAGGAAATCCAAATTGGAATTTATCCTTCAGTCTCTCTCTAGGTAAGTGTAGTAAGAAGATTCCCTGATGGTCTATGTAGAACTTGAAGAAAGCTTGAAGTATATTAAAGTAAACCAGACTTTTTTTGTTTCCTCTGGTAACATATTTTAATGGAATGATTTATTTTTAATAATATATTTTTACACCATAGCCTTCCACTACTACTCAAAAATTCTTTTTAACTATATTTAACCATATTTACTATATGCTCTATATATCTCAATTATTTGTCTACTCTGTCCATTTCACTGATTGCTAAACCATTTTCTTTTTAAAATATGCTAAACATTTTTCTTAACTATTCATTTTTTTAAAGATTTTATTTATTTATTTGACAGAGAGAGACAGCAAGAGAGGGAACACAAGCAGGAGGAGTGGGAGAGGGAGAAGCAGGCTGGCCACCGAGCAGTTTCATATCACGTGGGGCTCGATCCCAAGACCCTGGGATCATGACCTGAGCCAAAGGCAGACACTTAACGACTGAGCCACCCAGGCACCCCTTTCTTAATTTAAGAACTTACTTGTCCTGGGGGAAATGTATAAAATTATACACACAGAGAGATGTGTTAATAGATGGATAGATATAGATGTAGCTATAGATATAGATTTATAGACCTAGGCATAGATGTAGATACATACAATTCTACTCTGTGTTTCTGTATTTTATTTATTATGACATTGCCACTGACAGTTACAGAACCTGGGTCATATTAGAAAATGCAATATACATTTATCGAAATGATAGCTCTAAATGTGATAGATTTTGAATAATAAACCTTAGTAATTATGTTTAAAATGTTTATTTTAACCTGGCTTGGATAATTTAGAACCATTATGTTATCTATGCTGTGGGAGATAAGTAACATTTATTAAAAGCCGAGTATAGTCCCATGTGTTTTACATACATCTTATCGTTGCTCACTAAAACTCCACATGGTATATAGTATTACTACTACCTCTCTTTTAATAAAGGAAGAAAATAAATCTCAGAGAGATTGAGTGAACTGCAAATGCTACTGAGCTAACAATTGGTGGAGTATTGGTTTCAGAGTTTGGGCCCTTCTATCATCATATGTGTATTCCCTTTGTAAAGGGAATTACTGCTAACTTTGCATTTGCATATTGAGCCACCGGTTTCTTACACAATCATGGTGGCAATTATGTCAGTAATGTTTCTCTATCATAGATGTGTACTTAATACACATTTCATGTATTCAAAACAGAATATTACCAATAAACAATAGTAAGCTTGAGTAACTACACAGTTTATTGGATTTATATGTTATCATTTACTACAGTGAGGGTAACATTCCCATTGACAAAGAATATTAGTCTTTAAAAATTCTGCCATTTCAAATGGAACTTCAATAAGTGACTGTATTAATTATTTTACTCAACACAGTGAGAGATAATGAAGGGGGCAACAATCATGGCAGAAATGCATTAATATTAAATATTTACCACATAACTCATCCTTATTGGACACAGCTGTCGATAAAATATGCCCTTACTCTTGACAAGTAGCTCCTGTGTTTTGCTTGTAGATTAGCTCGCAGCCCTGCTCTGTATTCTTTATCTTCATCACTGCACCGGTCCTTTAATTAGGGAGGTAAATCTTCTGCATAGTGATTAGGAAATCACAGTTAAGACCGTGTTACAAAAAGATGTTTCTGGAAACTACTCAAAATAGCTCTCCGCTTTGGAGATTCTTCCATGTACGGTATCAAGGAAACATGTTCATATTTCACAAGCAAGTGACAGTTGACCCTCCGTTCATCAGGTTTACCGAAATTTCAATCCTCAATCCTAAAATGTCAGGTGTAACTAGAAGCAGTCTTGAACGATGGCTGGCAAAGAATGGCAACTTCATTATTTCATCTGTGAAACAGAGGTGATGAAGCACTTTTGTGTCAGAATTTAAACTGATTTTAGAATCCAAGAGTATACTAATCTTACGCAAATAATTTTGTTTCTTTGGAACAAAATGAAATTGGAAAATATACCTTAGAAAATTGAGAAACTGATCCACTTTCATAATTACCTCATTACAAACACTTTAAATTATAATATTTTCTAAGAAGTGCTAATTTCAGAATCAAAATGCATGATTTCTGAATTCAAAAATATAACTGACCAAGGTGAGTATGACTTGATGTTACCTAAAAGTCTATAGAACTCAAGAGACAGGTCATTTATAGTTTTACCACTATGGATAAACTGTCTTTATTAATACATCAAATGTAATATTCATATTCACAGAACCAAGATATGAAAAATATTGATGCCATGAGAAATAAGGTTGAGACATAAAAATTTAATAAAATTGGCAAGGAAAGCTGATAAGCTTCTAGAACACTAAGTAGCATTGTTGGTTTTTTCTCATCATTTTATGCATCAGAGAGGGTTGACTTTTTTCCTGTGTCTCTTTTTTATGATTTGAATGAGCTTCTAGTGATGGTAAAGGTAAAGAAAGGTAGATCATATTGTGGGAGTGCAAATATTAACCTAACTTTTGTTAAAACATATCAATGTAAAAAAACAAAACAAAACATCTCAATGTAGTCTATGATGAAAATATTAATAAATGGAAAAATTAAACAAGTTGAAATCAGTATCACCATGTATTTTAAAGTGGTTAAAATAATTTTGTATGACAAAATTTTATACAGGAAAGAGGTGCAAATAAGTGTCTTTTCACCAGCATAGAATGATTTCAATTTAATTCTAACTTTTTCAAGTAATGACTGAAGTATTTATTGGTGAATGAAATTTTATCCTGTAGTTAGTCAGCTTCTGGAGATAATTTTTTTTTTAAAGATTTTATTTATTTATTTGAGAGAGAGAATGAGAGACAGAGAGCACGAGAGGGAAGGGGATCAGAGGGAGAAGCAGACCCCCCGCTGAGCGGGGACCCTGATGTGGGACTCGATCCCGGGACTCCAGGATCATGACCTGAGCTGAAGGCAGTCACTCAACCAACTGAGCCACCCAGGCACCCTGGAGATAATTTTTAAGTGTGTTGATACTAACTCCTGGGGCAGTTTGTTCATAGGCTTTCTATTTCACATAGTTTTTTCTCCGGGTCAATTTTAGGGCACATACATTGTCTCCCCTACTGGGCAGTGAAGACTAGTTCTTCAGTACAAAGGCTGTGAATCCAAACTTCGTGTATAGAAATCTTAGCCTCTACCAGTTAGACAAATTCTGCAACCTTTCTGTGTCCCCAGGATTCTCCTGTGAAAGATAAAAACCATAATGATCTGTGCCTCTTTGGATTGTGTGGATGGAATGAATTAATATAGATTAAGTTCTTGGAACAGAGCCTGGCAAATGGTAGGCACTTAGAATATTCTTTCTAGGCCAACAGAGCTAATAAGTGGGTTGCTTTAGTTTGTTTTCGTGATGTCTTTTTCATTATGTTGGGTGGTCTCCCCACAATTAAATGTAAAGTATGAAAAGGAAGTGTGCTATCCCACATAGGAGGGATAGCAAAATCTTGAAGTTGAAATTCAGTCTCAGCATATAGGATATGTATATTTTTGCAGGATTCTACTCTGTCCTAGGCTGTCTTTTAATTCAGACTCTCTCGTTCACCTTTCCCAGGAAATAAATACATCACCAGTTTTTCACATGGGTACAATGAAAGAGGGACAGTTTTTTTGGTGTCCTGACCAGACATTAAGCCCCTCCCCCTTTCACTTCCATTTGTAATGGTGAGGATTCCTCCGAAGCTTAAGCTTTGGGGACATTTCACAGTATAAATCAATTAGGTTCTCAACGTTACCCAATACCAGTTTCGGATTCTGCTTCTTCAAAGAGTCTGATAAGCAATATGCCATTTGTCTCTGTTTTCCAGCTTACAAACATCCCTGCTCTTCTCCCCTCTCTTCTTTCCTTTTTCCCAAACCTGAGTATTTACGCCTCTTTAAAACATCATTTGCCTGTGTCATGGGGCTTGAAGAGGAAAGAAAAAGTGTAAAAGTAAGTGTCCAGTCAAGCCTTTTAACCCAAAAGCCTAGAGAATACTTTAAAAACAAACAGCTTTTTAAAAATAATTTGAGGATAGTTAATCAGAGAACTAAACTTGTTTCATGAAAAAACTCTGCTGATATTCTGCCAAATTTTTCTGTTCCTTCAAGTGGGAATGTTGTTTAAACGTTTGGATTCTTTTTTTTTTTTTTTTTAAGATTTTATTTATTTATTTGACAGAGGGAGAGACAGCTAGAGAGGGAACACAAGCAGGGGGAGTGGGAGAGGGAGAAGCAGGCTTCCCGCTGAGCAGGGAGCCCGATGTGGGGCTCAATCCCAGGACCCTGGGATCATGACCTGAGCCGAAGGCAGGCGCTTAATGACTGAGCCACCCAGGTGCCCTAAACGTTTGGATTCTAACACGTTTTCTTCATACAACCACTTATCCTAAACAACGGCTTCACATCAGGCTCCACTGGTTGGGGTATCTGAGAGCCAGTGTGTCACATATGTTCTTCATCTTTCCTTTAGGTCAGACTTTAAACCATCTTGCTTGTAGACTCTATGAGCAATCCAATAGTTTAAAATATGGAGAGACATTTTATTGTATTTTCTTGTTTCAACCACATAAGCAAGGCCAGCATTCCTTAGAACTAAAATTCCTGGGGCGCCTGGGTGGCTCAGTCAGTGGGCGTATGCCTTCGGCTCAGGTCATGATCCTTGGGTCCTGGGATCAAGCCCCACATTGGGCTCCCTGCTCTGCTGGAAGCCTTCTTCTCCCTCTCCCACTCCCCCTGCTTATGTTCCCTCTCTCGCTGTGTCTTTCTCTGTCAAATAAATAAAAATCTTTAAAAAAAAAAAAGAACTAAAATTCCTATATAATGTCAATTAAATGTGGAGGAAGCAATTTCTAATTTGAAACTTAACCTTGTTTTATAATTCATCAGGATTGTTCCCAAAATGTAAAAGAATAAGAACAGAGGATAGTTAGTGGACAGTGCTAGTCCCATAATTTGGTGACACATGCAAAGTTCTCTGATACTTTTGGTTAAAGCCAAGTTTAATAATGGGTTTTAATTAAATTGTATGAGAAGTATTAGTCTTATATATAGTTTTTCAATCCAGGGAATAAAAATATAAAGTATCATTTGTTTCTAGCTCTGCCCCCAATTCTCATTTATTTGCCAAGTAAAAGTAGCAGAAATTATGTTGAGTGGAGGTTGCTTGTGAGTTACCATTTCTGTTAAAGAATTAGAAACTAAAAGTGGCAGAAGACCAAGAACTAGATAAAATCAGTAACTTTCAGGGGCGCCTCGGTGGCTCAGTCGCCTTCAGCTCAGGTCATGATCCCAGGATCCTGGGATCGAGTTCCACATCGGGCTCCTTGCTTAGCAGGGAGCCTGCTTCTCCCTCTCCCTCTGCCTGCCACTCCCCCTGCTTGTGATCTCTCTCCCTCTCCCTCTCTCTGTCAAATGAATAAATACAATCTTTAAAAAAAAATCAATGACTTTCAGAGGCCAAGAAAGAAAGACCATTATACAAGCAGTCGCAAAACCTGAATTCATATCCAGCAATGGATCACAACTTGGGCCCTCAAACATTTTATCTAACTTCTCCTGGCTACAGTTCCCTTATTTTTAAGATGTTAAATACAATCCCTTCCTTGCATTCCCTAAACACTCTTGCAAAGTTCAAGTGAAATTTTACTAATGAAAGTAAAACTTCTTAAGTGATAATGATATGGTTTTGGAATGTAGGTGAGGTTCATTGGGGTGAGGTCAGGAGCCGAAGACCAAGAAAGAATTCCTGAGACGTCTTTGGCGCAAAATTGTGGTTTATTAAAGCACGGGGACAGGATCCGTGGGCAGAAAGAACTGCTGCACCAGGGTCTTGAGGAGTGGCTGATTATATACTCAAGAGTTGGGGGAAGTAAGGAAAAGGAAGTTTTCAAAAGAACTTTCATATGCTAAAGAAGACCGATCTACAAGATACCAGAGGTCTTGCCATTGTCAAGTTAAGGTTGTTTTCCCCTCTAGCAAGGTATTAACATTTAGTTGGGACATTCCTGGAAGAATGTCCCAGGTGTCCCACCCAGGAGTGGGGGTGGGGGGAAGTTGCAGGGTATAAGCTTGTGCCTTGTCCTAGGCTTGCCTTCTGCTCCCTCATCGATAACATGTAATATTCAAAGTTATTATTATACATCCTGTACCTGTATTAGGATCAGAGAAACAGAACCAATACGAACACACACACGCATGCACAGAGACACGCTGAGGAGGTCAGGGAGGCGGAGGCATTGCTGAAGATTAGGGTTTGCTTGATAGGTGGTCTGAGCCAGATTCCTTACCAAGGAATCTAGGACTGTGGCTTCGAGCACCTGGGGCACCCAGGTGTTTTTCATTTCAAGACTCCCCGGCCGGTTCTTATAGATCTCCCTAGATCCCGCGAGATCAGGTTTCCTTTGGAAAGAGTGGGTGGAAAAGACTATTAGAGGGCAGAGAGAGATTTATTTTAAGGAACTGGAACATGAGACTGTAGAAATTTGGTAAACCCAAATTGTGCTTGGTCGGCTGGCAGGGTGGAGACCCAGGAAAGAGCTGCAGTTTGAGTCCAAAGGCAACCTGGTAAGGAAATTCCTTCTTGCTCAGAGGAGGTCAGTCTTTATTCTGTTACATTCTTAAACTATTTTTCTATGGGGCCCACCCCCCACTCTTGAGGGCAATCTGCTTTACTCAAAGTTAACCAACTTAAATGTTTATCTCATCCAAAAAACACCTTCACAGAAACAGAGTAATGTTCTACCAGGTATCTGGGCACTGTGGCCCAGCCCTGCTGACACAAACAACTATCACATTATTTCACTGAATGATTAAAGTGCTCCCATGAATACTTCCAATATGCACTTCCTATACATGTTTGAAACATGCACCTTCAAAATAGAAATATCCTGACTCATATAGTAGGGACAGAATAGCATTTACAATAGGAGTGTGTGCATGTGAGAGACAGGAGAGGGATCTGCTCAGAGGGGTGTGCAGACTTAATGAGTGAGTTTATGTAAAGCACTTGCACAGGGCTGACAAAATTCCTAGGACTCCATATATGTTACATAGCCCACAGGTGCAGCACTCGTACATGTTTGCCTCCTTTCTGGCCAACAGGAACCCCACCTGTCGATCATCTAGTAAACTGCAGACTCAGCATGCTGGGAGCAGGGAGAGATTTCACAGGCACCGCTCCAAGCCACGTGATGGTAACACGTGGTTGGCACACACCCATGAAGCTCTCAGATCTACCCTGATACTAGAAATTACATTTTCCTGGGGAGACAAAAGGCCCGGAAGGTTCTGGTTCAATGCATAGGGCATTCCCACTCCCCCCTTACCCTCCCCGCCCTCCCCACTTCCCCAGCCCCCCACTCCTGCCTGCACCCCCCCACGTTTATTTTTCAGATGTTCATTTGGTAATGTAAGTGTAAGGCAAACATTCAGAAGATTCAGGCACTTAGGCCTTTCCAACTGAGGAGTGCCTCAGGTATCTAATTGCAGTAAGATGAAACAGATGTGGGCCTGGCCACTGCCCTGCTGCTGGCTAGTGTGGACCTGGCCTTAAATCTGTCCTTTTCAGCTCTGTGACTTTACTAATTGGTATATTGTGTTGTGTTAAATTTTATATCGATCAATAGGGTAATCAATTCCTGCAATAATCTTGAGTTATAAATAATCATTGTAAAGGGAAGAAATTTTGGAAAGACTCCTCTTTTCTCTTTTTTTGTATTGAATATCCACATAAGAGCTACATTTGTCTAATTTGGATATATTCTTAAAATGTAATCATTTTTTATCATGTGTCTAGAATAAGTATAAGTTTGGTAAAGTATCATGGACTTTATGTAACAATATACTGGATTCTAAGGACTAAATCTATAAAACAGACCTGCCTAATTATTTATAAATATTTTTGAAGCAAAATAATATGCTTATGTAATCACCTAAGTGCTCAGATAAGAAAAAAACAAAAAATTTAGCTTCTAAAATTAATGGCACTTTATATCTATAAAAGATATTTTAAGAGCCAGGCACTATTTCTCATTGTTTTATTTTTCTAAATGGATAATTATTATTATTTCATTACTTTAAAATCGATTGAGAATTTATTTTGCAGAGCTGGAAATATTAAAAATATTCAAATTGGAATGTCTGTTTTATTAATTGCACACAAGGTACTTAAAAAAAATACCACATAACTGAATCCCTGCCTGTCATCCAAATAAGACAAAATAATGAATCATTGAAGGAATATTATCTGCAAGTTATCTATATTTCAATCTAAATATGCCCTACCTCAAATGATTCACCAGTCCCTGGAGATGTCTATTTTGTTCCAAAAAGCGATTTGCCTTAGTAGACCTGACATACTGAAAAAGAAATTGCAACTATTGGGTAAAGTTGTATTGGTATGTTGACGTACCAAGGTTTGAGAACTGTTATAAGGGCAGAGCCTCTTCATAAATCTTTATAAAATGGGGAAGAGAAAGGTAGCACAATTTGAACTTTTATCGTAGCCTTATAATTACATTTTCATAGTATTAAGTTATCTATATATGCTAAACAATTTACTCCTCCAGCTCTTTTTAAATTATGCACACAAAGGAGAATATTTCTCCACTTAAAAAATGATATTAAAAAAAAGGGGGTTGCAAGGGAGAGTGTAGAAATGTCAAATTGAAGAGGCTAAATGAACTCAGCCTGTTTTGTTTCTTATTCACTCCTTTTAAAACCTTTTCATGTCACATACACATTATCTATATTGTAGTCCAAGGTCAACGATTTGCCAGTGCACCGCAAAGATAGTAGAGAGAAGCAAATTCTGCAAACCACTCAATTTTTTAAAATCTATTCCTTCATTTTTAATAATCAATTGCCATACAGAGAGTAGACCATTACTCTTAATGCAAAATAGTTTAAATCCACAGAAGGAGCAGAATCTTCTTTGGAATTCTGTATCCTTGAAAAATACAGTATGCTAGTTTTATCTATCTACCTACCTACCTATCTATCTTTAAACATGTCAGTTTTAAAACCTTAAGAGCTTAGATATGCCTTTGTTATAGCAAAGATTTTAGACACTCACACCTACCCACTCATCCATTTTTTGGGCAGTCACAACTATTCTGACAGATCATCTTTTTTTCTCTATCACAGTATTCGACATGACTATATAGAAAACCTCTTTAATGACATTCTATTTTAAGCTCACATGGTTTTGCAGTATGTTACATTGGACAGCAGATTAGTAGTTTGATTAGTTAAGACTTTTCCCTGAAGGTAAAACCATTAGGGACAAGTTTCTCAAACCTCAAGAGGCAAGAATACCACACTGTCAAAAAAACCCATCTGTTTCTTTTCTCTTAATGGCTAAAAAACATTAAAAGTTTGCTTTCCAATGGTTAACTGGTCTCATCTTTTTTTTTTTTTTTAACATAGCTGTATTGGTTATTTATAGAAAATTCTCTATTAATAGTTCTTTATTTTAACACCTGGCTTGTCAACATCCTTACATATACAAGGAAGGGAGACATTTAAGCAGGAGAAGACAAATAAAAGAAAAAAAAAAAAAAAGATGGGGCGCCTGGGTGGCTCAGTCATTAAGAATCTGCCTTCGGCTCAGGTCATGATCCCAGGGTCCTGGGATCAAGTTGCGCATCGGGCTCCTTGCTCAGCAGGGAGTCTGTTTCTCCCTCTGCCCCTCCCCCTGCTTGTGCTCTCTCTCTCTCTCACTGTCTCTCCTGTTCTCTGTCAAATAAATAAATAAACTCTTAAAAAAAAATGATGTACTAAAATTCTTAGAAGTGGAACTAAATACTGTGAACTCGAACTAAAGGTAGTTTAGAATATGTATAGAACCTTTTATAGATTGTGGACAAGTAGAATAGACCCTGTGTTCTTATGAGACTTACATTTAGGATGAACAAAATACAAGAAAATAAAGGAACAAGATGATGTACAGTATTAAGTGTTATGACGATAAGAAAACAGTAGATTGACATAGAATGATTTAGGCCAACTTTTTATTTTCTTTTTTTTTTAAAGATTTTATTTATTTATTTGACAGAGAAAGAGACAGCGAGAATGGGAATACAAGCAGGGGGAGTGGGAGAGGGAGAAGCAGGCTTCCCGCTGAGCAGGGAGCCCAATGTGGGGCTCGATCCTAGGACTCTGGGATCATGACCTGAGCCGAAGGCAGCCGCTTAATGATTGAGCCACCCAGGTGCCCCAAGGTCAACTTTTTCTGAAGCATGTATTTTTCTCTAACAATTATTTTAATGATCTCTTCTGGGTTATCTAGATATTGTACTGGACTTACTTCTTACCTTCTGCAGGGATGATAAAACAATTCTGAACCATGTGTACAACAAATAAGTCAGAGAGTGTAACCCTTGAATAATATAACAGGAGCAACATCTGGCTCTGTCCCCATAAATTACTCCAGTGGATGTTAGTAGCAAAATACTAAGATTCCCAGCTATTTAAAGGATTTATTTATTTTAAAAACATAGTTGGAAGTTGTACTTTAACATAAGAGTTTGAAATACTAAATTATTGAACTTTAATATGGGTTTTCTAATAAGGCTTTAATGTCTTCTTTAATTATATGATAATTTAAAGTGAAAGCTCTAGATCATATGATTAGTTTAAAATCACTTCATGGGCATGGAGACCTTTTATATTTTAATTATAACTCTTCCCCATGTCTTTGAAGACTTTTCTGCAGCATATGTGGTAGTCAAAGGCAAAAGTGTTAAATATAGTCTAAAGGTGTGTTTTAAAATCTATTAACCAAATGTAAAATATTTGTAACGATGTTGAAAATTTTGAGATTTTTCAAAAACAACCATAATAATGTGTTAAGCAACACGAAACATTTCTGGCTTATATGAAGGAATTGAGCCTTGTTATTAACGATTTTGTTTTTAAATTTCTGAGTTATTCCATATGTCTATAGTGTCTCTGAAAATATGAGTGTGATAATGATTGAACAAGATGCTTGAACGATAAAGAAGTTTTGTTGGATTAAGTGGCAATGGGATTTGGCACTTCATTTCATCTTCACAATTGGTTGGAAGAATTGACAAGAAAATGAAATAAAAAATGGGAACTTACCCATTTCCTAGGGTAAGAAACAATCCAGGAAATTTAATTATTGCAGAAACAAGTTTAATAAGGGAAGAGCCCTATAATATTTTATTGAAGTGAAACTTTCATTTTCCTAATGTCTTGAGACTACTTTGAAATCTGATGAATTGTAAAGCTAGAGAAGCAGGGTGTTGGGGAGACAGGAGATGGGGAGGAAGCATTGGACATGGCCAAGGGGAAATCAGTAGGAAATAGTGTATTGTTATTATTGAAGCTATTAAACACTTCCAGTTTTCCCAGCCTTATGCCATGCTTTTTATAAGCATTTATCACTTACTCCTTTGGCCTCATATATAGTGTATGAAGTATTTTACCTATTTCACAGTGGAACAGAAAGCTGTTGGCAGAGGAACCTCCCACCTAGAGGACAAGCATAAGTTTCACATAAGGAGAGAGATACCAGGGAAGGAAGCCACTCTGAGCACCAATATGCCACACTGTATTAACTAGTTCTGTATAGTTTTATTGCATAAAGTCTTGGCAAGAATTTTTCAAAGGTGATATTTTACAGATGAGAGAAATATTAGATTCAAAGAGGTGAAATAATTTGGGTCACATAGCAAGATGGTACTGAAGCAGGGATTCAAATCTGGATTTGCCTGCTCCCCAAATCCATGTGGTTTCATGACACCTCCATGTACCCCACACCCTATTGCTTCTCCCTTGCTTTGATCTTTGATGTTATTTATCTGAAATGCTGATTTTCCAACTTATAATTCACTCTAAAGCACAGACTTGTCAGGGCTCTCTATATAGTAGATCTGCCCTAATTACCTAGCTAAGTGGCACTAAATTAGGCAGTAATTTACTAAAACATATTTTATTGTCAACTTTGATTGCTAAACTTTGGAAGGGAAAAAAGATATTTTTAATATTTCTTCAAATTCTGATCAAAGTCCAGTTAAATATAGAATGTAAACAAATGTCTGGTTATTTGACTTGGGATCTCTTTTTTTTTTTTTTTATATTTTATTTTTTTTATTGGACAGAGAGAGAGCGTGAGGGCAGGAACACAAGCAGGGGGAGTGGGAAAGGGAGAAGCAGGCTTCCTGCAGGGCAGGGAGCCCGATGCGGGGCTCGATCCCAGGACACTGGGACCATGACCTGAGCCGCAGGCAAACGCTTAACAACTGAGCCACCCACGTGCCCCGATTGACTTGGGATCTTGTTATTTTTGGTTTACTAATGTAAATTAAGTAAATTTTTGGTGTGAAGGGGATATAATTTTAGAGAGTATTTATATATTTTATAATTTTTAAAATACTACGTAGGGAACAGAACTTCCAAAGATAATCATAATACACATTAATGATTTTTACCAACTCCTCCATTATAAAGGTAACTTTCCTGTAAACTACATTAGTTGTTTTATCAACCTCATTGTATCCATTATCAAGATCATATTTAAAAATCTAAAGAAAAGACAGTATAATGAGGTGGTCATTAGCATGAATTGAGTGGATTCATATCCAGACTGCCATTTCTACATTGTTATGATGGGCAAGTTATCCTGTTCTTCACTTAAGCACCTCACATTTACATAATTCAGCCTCATCAGTAAAATGGGCAGAATAATAGTGCCAAAAACATAGGCTTATTGTGATGATAAAATAAGCTGGAGTGTTGTAAAAAATGTAGAGGTGTGTACCTGTCCCATAAGTATTATGAAGGGTTTGCTCTTTCTTCTTCTGGATATAACAATCGTCTCTGAGTAGAATGATCTATAAACTCCATTCATATTATATAGTGTATACTACTTCTGTAGAATCTCATGACCAAGTCATTTTGTCTTTGAAGAGGATAATGACAGGCAATTTACTACAGGTTATTCATTTGAATGTCCTCAGTTATGTGAGGAACAAGATATAGAATAGCAACTTATTCGGACAGATGAATGCAAAATTTTTTTTAAAAAGTCTATAAACTTTAATATCTGTTGTATTGATTTAAATTACTTTTATTTTTTCTCAAAATATTTGTATCAATAGTGCTATCCTTTATTTTTGTTAAGGATACATTTTTGTCGTAAAGCATAAACTTTGTATGATTTCTCTTCGCAGCACTGTTGGAGTCTGAACTTGAGTTATCTTTGATCTTAAGATCTAAGGTCTATATTTGCATGCCAGAAGAGGTAGCAAAATAGAAATAAATGTAGCCATGTTTTTAATTATTTTAGTTTTTGTATATATTTACTTGCAAATTTTAGATCTGATAGATACATTAATCTTTTGAATGGTCATTATATATTTATATGGCATATACAAAAATTACATATAGTGACTATATTGCATCTTTTGTGTTTAACATAGAATCAATTTAGAATGTGTATTATATGTGCATCAAAATAAATCAAGGTACATATCAAATTGGTTAATTTATCACCAGTCATCTAGGAAAGTGCTCCCATATTGACAGATAAGTGACTCTTCTTTTAGTCATATTGCTTAAGCCTTTTCTGTGAATTTTACAAGAGTGAATAGATTCTATTTAAATGAATAACTTAGTTGGATACAATCTACTAACAGCATGACTATTAAGATGGTGAATAAAAAGACTAGAACGATTTCATTAACAAGTCAGAAAAGGCATTTTGATTTGTTTCCAACTTGGTAAAGCTTTTGTGATTTCCACCCATAAACACGGGAGGTTGGGGGTGAGAAGGTTTTGCTCTACAATAATAAAGAGAATTACCACTGAGGTGTTAGGAGGGAAAAAAGATGTAATATCCCCTAGCACAATGTCAGTTTCTTTCAAGCATATTTAAATCCTTGTGCTAGGATTTCTGTCAGCACAAGATACCAATCAAAGTGAAACTTTCTACCTTCAGGTATTCAAAACAACTTCATTTTTTTCCTTTCCTACTCTTAAAAATATAAATACCCTGATGAACACTCTATTGATATTATTAGTGTTCTTTGTGAGTTGGGGAGAAAGTTGCACTTCAAAAGAAGTCAGAATGAATTGAAAATACAAAACAATAAATAGAGATCAATGGGACAGTATACCCTGTTCTCCTTCCTACTGGGAAATTTCATGTGTTACGAGTATAAAGAGGAAAGTGTACATGATGATTTAACTCAGTTGAATACATGTTAGAAAAACCTTCATTTTTATAAGTGTTTATTAAAATTCAAAATATTTCTTTTATTCGTAGTGCACACTGAATATTCCTTCTGTTGACTTCCAGAGTCTAGAGCTGTTCTGTAGATATGGGAAATTCTTTGTGGCACCTCTAGTACCAGGAAGTACCCTAACACTACCTCCAGACAGGGGAAAATAGAAGTCAGCCAGTTAGAAGTTCACACTTCTATGTTTAATGAAACACTTGGAATTTGTTTTGGTTTCAGTCATATTTCTGGGACTCTGAATATTCCATAATAGTTTTGGGGAATTTGTCAGGGACTCTCAAAAATAACGAAACAATTAAAGCCATTTCTTAGCTTCTCTTAAGTTGTTTGGTCTACCAAGCAATCTCCCTGACTTCCTACTAGGGATTGTGCTGAATAATTTTATATTTGAAAAGCATAGCACTGGGTTGGACATGTGACCCCAGTAAAGCAAACTGCAATGGTGGGGAGTTTATGTAAAGATCTATTTAAACATGTGTGTGGTGTCTGGTTTGATATTTTTCAAAGAGATTTTAGTGCATTTTTATTGATGGTTCATGATGAAAGAAATAGTCTCATCTTAGTTTAAAACTCATGAGGTTGTTACTATTTCATAAAGGGCCTGATAAACCAGAGTACATTTGTAATCCTTATATTCTATAGCTTTTTAGTGTAGAAAAGATGCATACTTTGAATGAAACAGTAATGGAAGTGAAATATTTAATTTTTTTAAATTTAGATAGTTAAGTAATTAGCTTTTATTTAAAAATAAATATCTAGGGGCGCCTGGGTGGCTCAGTCGTTAAGCGTCTGCCTTCGGCTCAGGTCATGATCCCAGAGTCCTGGGATCGAGCCCCGCATAGGGCTCCCTGCTTCGCAGGAAGCCTGCTTCTCCCTCTCCCACTCCCACTGCTTGTGTTCCCTCTCTCGCTGTGTCTCTCTCTGTCAAATAAATAAATAAAATCTTTAAAAAAAAATAAAAAAATAAAAAATAAAAATAAATATCTATTAAGATGATTTATGTTAAGTATGCCCTCATAAGCTTTTTCTTTCTCATAAGCTTTTAAAAGTATTTTATGGATATATAGATATTTAAGGAAATTATAATTATTAAATCATTTCCTTGATCTCACTCTTGGAATCTGAACACAAACATATTCAGTATTGCCCAACAGGCACTTATGAAACTGCCCTTTCTATGTTCCCTTAAACATGTATGGCTTGTACACGATATAATGTAGTAGTTTCTTTTTTTGGGGAGTCCTGTTGAGGTTTTTCTTTAACATATATGTTTTATATACTTATATGTGTGTGTATATATATATATACTATGTTATATGTTTTATATTACATATATAATATATTTCATATATTATATATTTTATATATTATATTATATTATAATATAAAATTTGCCATTCAACCATTTAAGGGTACAACTCAGTGGCATCAGCTTATGCTATTAACACAAAAATAGCCCTTTCCCTAAATTGAAGGCTTTCTGTTTAATTTATAGCCTAATTTCTTAGATTTATACAAACCTTTAAGAGAAAGTATTTTATATAGAAAAGGTGTCAATATCCCATGCCTAGAAAGCTACCCTTTTACTCAATCACACTATACAAACTTCCATATTTTTTCATGAAGTTTGCACTTATGAAGTGCCATCAGTATATTATATTCATGCTGACAAGGATTTTCTATTTTAGGGAGTCTGATTTGTGGCCAATAACGACCCTTCCTTTTAATCCTCACTTTTGCATTCAAATCAAAAGTCTACTTCTCACTATAACACCTTGAAAACCACATTCTTATCTCTTCACTGTCACTGATCCTATCAGCATAGGACAATGGGTTTAATTTTAGATCTTAAAAATGCAACTGTTACAGATTTTTCTGGCATTTTTTTTACCCTTAATTCTTTATTGGCCGCATAGATCCCCTGTCAAACTATTCTTAAAAACTCAAATTTAACCTAAGTTATAGTTGTATATATCCCATAGTCGTATAGTCATATGACAGACTTCATATTTCTGACTCCTATTTTTACAGAAACAGGTATTCATTGTCCTTCATGTAATTTGCCAATGATCACATATGGACCTGAATACTCACAAATCCTTGTCACTACAGTAACATGTAAGGAATAAAAATAAGTTTTTAAAACATTTTTAGCAAATCAGAATAATAGATTATAATTTATGTTTTGCAAAATACAAAGTGGGATTAATAATTTATATGTATTTCTATTCCCTTCTAATTCACAATAAGATACGCTTTACTATCTGGTAAATATTTAGCGAAAACCTGTATGTGTTGAGCACCATCACAGGTTTAGGGACACAAAGGGGGATCAGACGTATCGGGTCACCATGTAGCATATTCAGCTGTATAAATTCCTAAATGTCATATATTTTAAAACTTAAATTTATTATCCCATATTTTGAGGATAAATTACTATGCACTCTGAAGAAAAGACATTCTGACTCTCTAACCCTTTGGATTTGCCACGCTATATAAATTCATGTTTGAAAATCCCAAAGCATTGTTAACTTCCTTTTCTTCATGGTTCACTACTCATATTCAGACAAAGGCTTCAAACTATTCTTAAAAGAACACCAGCGGGTGATTGATAACTGGGAAAAAAAGCACCATATCCTAGAAATAAATCAAACACATCAACATCCTGCGTATGTGGTAGGCCACGGTTATTTGAGCAACTCTGCGTAGCAATAGCATCTATGTATTTCATTGAGACCCTAGAATTCAAGTTGACATCAGCAAAATAAAAATTAATTACTTATAAACTACCCTCTTGTCAACATAATTATATTTCACTAACATAAAAAATAACCATTTATTGCATTAAATAAAACCTATAAATTAAAAAGCTCTCTGATTCATTTTTTTCCCTTCTCTAAGTCATTAGAAGAAGAAATATAAGGTTTTACCCCAGGAGGCATGTTTAACTCTGTGCCTATGGGTAATTCATTGGAAATTTTGTGATGTTTATGGAAAAAAGATGATGAGTATGTGGTATTACAAAACCTCATAATGTACTCTTACAGAATTCAAAGGCTCTGCTAGCATCAGGAACAACATTTTACATTCAGTCTGGTTCATATTGAAAGTTAGTAATGACCTTCAAAACTTGCTCTCATTTATTGCTATAAAGAACAGAGTAGCAGAGGACAAAATGATGACATCAGGGTCACAGCAGGTAACTGAGGCATATTTAAAGTAAAACTCATTCTCTCTTCAGTGAACATATGATTTATAGTTTTTGTATTGCAGAGTATTTACATGATCTAGACATTAAACTGCTGTCTTCAGAATACAATTCCTTGAAAACATTTTCATCTGTAAGCATCAGAAAAAGGATGCCATTTTAATTTTTATTGTTTGCATAATTTACATCGTAAAGGTCTGCATTTTTATAGGCAATTATGGAGGGGCAGTAATAAGAAATGGAAACATTTTGACCAATAATGGGAATACTTACATTAATTCATATTGTAAGTCTGTTATAATCTTATTTACATAAACATGTTTGATTTCCATGTTGAAAATGGGTTGTAATAGCTTGGGAGAAAAGATTGTTAATTAATCTAGTTTAGGTATAAATGCCTAAGTAAATGAAATCTACATTTTATTTTCATTGTTAAATCGTTGGAAAATTTTACTTGTTGTCGAGAAAACACTATGTTTTCCCAATTCTCTATTTTGTAGTCTTCTATCTTTTGTAGCAATTGACTACAAAATAGCAATTCTTTATTATTATTATTATTATTTTTAAAGATTATTTATTTATTTGACAGAGAGAGACACAGCGAGAGAGGGAACACAAGTACGGGGGGTGGGAGAGGGAGAAGCAGGCTTCCCGCGGAGCAGGGAGACCGATGTGGGGCTCGATCCCAGGACCCTGGGATCATGACCTGAGCCGAAGGCAGACGCTTAATGACTGAGCCACCCAGGCGCCCCGAAAATAGCAATTCTTTAAAAGATTTATTTATCTGAGAGACAGAAAGAGAGTGTGTGCGTGCACCCATGCCTTCAAGCAAGCATGTGTGCATGCATGGTGGGGAGGGATAAAGGGAAAGGGCGAGAGAATCTCAAGCAGACTCCCCACTGAGCTGGAGCCTGACATTGGGCTCAATCCCATGATGCTGAGATCATGGCCTGAGCCGAAATCAAGAGTTAGATTGATGCTCAATCGACTGAACCAACCAGGCAACCCCACAGATTCTTTCTAATAGGTTCTATTAAAAAAGGTTTCCAACAGGTTTGATTTTTCTGTAGATGTATATGTATAATAGTATGAAAGATTTTAATACATTTTAATGTTATTTTATGATAGAAAACTCTAAATAGGCAGAGAGAACTATGTCTGAATCTAGGTAGCCTTACTGAACCCTAAAAGAATAGAAGCTAACAGATGCTAGTCTCAAATATAAATCTCTGTGGAATGCATCCAATCCAAAAGAAAGTAGGAAATAATGTAAAGAATAATCCTTAAATTTTTCCTATGAGAATATAACAAAACTAGTTTTAATAACAAAAAAAATTGTAGTGGAGCATCCCTTCTACAATATTGAATGGATGCTCTTTGAGGTCAAGAAATTATCTGGTTATAGATTTATAGAGCTGAAAATCTCTTCTAAAATATCAAACATTTTTGGCCTCAATTTTTTTTTCCATTTCCATCAACTCTTAATTAATTTCTCATTAATACAATGTTAATAGGCAATGCTACCACCAACCTTGGGCTTTTAAAATTACTCTGCCCTTTAGTTTGCCTGAGCTATGTTTGAACAAGTCCTTTCCCCCTCGTATCAGCATATGCAAGACTGGAAATTTTCGGAGGGATCTTTACTCTGTGTGTGTGTGTATGAGTGTGTGTGTGTGTGTGTGTGTGTGTGAATACAAGAAGGAACTACCAGGGAACCATGTATTTAATGTCTAACAAAAGCTCCCTGACAGATGACACCTTATTTTTTTTTTTCCATTACCAATGCTGAAATCTAATTTGATCATCCTTTCCTTCCTTGGTTAGTATAAGATGTTGCTTCTTTTGCCCCTCCAAACTGCATATTCCCTTTTGCACTGGATATTATGTTCCCTTTAATTTCACCTATTTTCTTTATTTGCATCAATTTTAGAAAGATACTATCCAGAATCTCAACAATATAACAATTTTAAAAAATACCTCACATGTTAGTAATAAAGTAATTATAGAAAGCTATCTAAAAGTAATAAAGAAATGCTATTTTCTGTATTCATACAGTAAAGAATCCTTCTTTCTTCTTTTAAAGTCATTTAAAGGTCACACATGGAAAAGAATCTACTAAGCCTAAGGGCTACTCAATTTCTCCCTTATTCAAATTTATGTTGACTGTCAGATGATGAAAGAAAAATCCACACACAAGTTAGTTTTTCCAAACATCTAAGTATTTTATTCTATAAATTATAAAACAAGATAGAGATCATTTTTATTTATATTAAATATTATAAATTTGTCATATCTTTAGGTAAGGGGCTGAAACATCTTCAGACACACTTTTTGTGGCAGCTATGACTGGACTTTTGAAATGATTTAATAGTCTGCTTTTGGTTTGTTTTTTGTTTGTTTGTTTTGCTTTTGGTATGTTTTAGATGCAGCCCTTTCTGAGGATGGATGAGATGACATAGATGATTTTATTATTTCTGCTATTTTTTTGCTTCAGCATTACCAAGGGAAGATGGAGGCTGTGTTGGTATCTCATACATGCAAGATACAGTGAAAAGAAAATAATTACAGTGGATCTAAATTTAATAATAAAATATTTTTTGATGCATCACTATTAAATTTACTAAATTTAGAATATGTCTATTTATATCCTTCTATGGGTACTATCTTGAGAATCTTGTGCAATTACTGCTCAATGGTCATGTATATTCAACAAATTAAAGACTTCAGTTTTAGTGTTGTCATTTCAGAGTAAGTAAAACTAACAATTTTAAGAAAGAAGGATATAAATCTTGTCTTACATCACTCCCTACATCACTTTTATAACTTAAAGACTGAAGACATTCTGTGTTTATAGCAATATAAAATAAAGTTCTGCTTTTGTATGGCCAAGTAAAAATTAATTTTGGTCTTGTGCTATTAGACTAATGGAAAATAGAATTCCTAAAATAAGAGGATTCATTTATTTATATTACATTGTATTTCTTTTTTTTTTTTCTTAAAGGTTTTGTTTATTTTTTTAGAGAGAGAGAGCAAGCATGAGCAGGGTGAGGGGCAGAGGCAGAGGGAGAGGGAGAAGAAGACTTCCTGCTGATCAGGGAGCCCCATGTGGGGATCAATCCCAGAACCTGGGATCATGACCCAAGCTGAAGGCAGATACTTAACTGACAGGCCACCCAGGCACCCCTACATTGTATCTTTTTAGATTGAGATCTTAATAGCATAGTTACTAGATTGATTCTGGAAATCTATGGTAGGGATGTTACAACTTTTAGTTTAATAGATTCATAAGTTTAACATATATTTCTGTTTTAAAATATGCTATTTAAATTTTTTTGTAATCTGTAACATCAATTAATACATCAGCCCTAGTAATTAAGAGAAAAAGAACGTTGAAAAAAAATGACCCACTAAAAACTTAGCTTTTTTTTAAGAGGAAATATTCTAAATATGGGGGAAAGAAACAAGTAATATTGAACCAAACCAATATGAGATTTTGTTTACAATAATGACCCCATGTTTTCTGAGAGTCAATATATGATCAAACAAACTCCATGTACTTTTTATATTCATTATGAAGTCCTATTTATACAAATTGTTATTCTGAATCATAATTCTGAAATACTTGAAAGTATATTCTGTATCATCTAATAGTTGATTATATTCATTAGAAAACTTTGTAATACTTTAACTTCTTAAAGTTTTTGCTCTTTGTAAGCCACTTCTAATATTTTCTTTTCTTTATTTTCCTTTTGTGCCCCAATATTTTCTTATTCAATTTACAATAAATTATGCCAATTTATTGGCATTCCTATTATACATTGTCAGAAACTGAACTCAAATGTACTATGCTATTTTCCTAAGGTCATACTCAAGACTTAAACGCTCTGACTTCAAATTCGAAGTTGTATCTCCCCAGTGTCTGGTAACATACATTACAATATATGTTCTAAGAGACATTTTAGGGGGAACATCAATTTAAAGAGTCCAAAAATGTTAAATGTTTTTAACTTAAAGAAAATTCAATTAATCGTAGTACTCCTTTCACTCAATAGTCCACTTAATGAAAAGTCTCCTGTGTTTAAATGACCCATTCTTGTTTCTGATATGTAGCTTAGCAAATGAAACATTTCTGTGCACTTGTTGTGATGAGCGCCAGGTGTTGTATGGAAGTGTTGAATCACTATGTTGTATACCTGAAACTAATATTACATAGTATGTTAACTAACTGGAATTTGAATAAAAACTTTAAAATACAGCGCCTGGGTGGCTCAGTTGGTTAAGCGATTGCCTTCGGCTCAGGTCATGATCCTGGAGTCCCGGGATCGAGTCCCACATCAGGCTCCCTGCTCAGCAGGGAGTCTGCTTCTCCCTCCGACCCTCCCGACCCTCCCCCCTCTCATGTGCTCTCTCTCTCAGTCTCTCTCTCAAATAAATAAATAAATAAAATCTTAAAAAAAAAAAAAACAAACTTTAAAATATCGAATATTTCTGAGGTGTTTTTACAATAAATACCTTGCAAGAATGATTGCTATTCAGGGTTCTTAAATCACTAATATGTGATTTGTCTTTACCAAGGAAAAATATCAACTCTCGTCAACTCTTTTTGAAAGAAAAATAGCATAGTAGAAGTATCCTTGAATTCAGATAGCTTTGGGGAAAAAAAGTAAGAAAACGTTTTGTAGATGACATTTTGGCTAGGAGGGTACAGATTTAATTTATTTAAGATGCATTTTTATATGTTTAAAAGAAATATATAACTGTACTTATTCTGCATTTTTCTCAGAATACTTAGACTACCATTTATCATTTTAAGTCAAAGCATTAAGGCATGTACTGAATATAACCTGAAATTTGCAGAATGCCCTGTGTAGATGATAAATATGCTTGATGATTGTGATATTTTGCTCATTTTCAAAGCAAACATGAAAGGCCCTTGCCTTATATTAAACAGAGTAGTAAAAGTATAGAGAATATGGACCAACCACACCTAAAGTTTATGTAAGCTGAGATATAAACCTGTGTTGGAATGAATATATTGGGGTTGTTGGATTTGGAAATTTTTAAAATAATAGGTCAAAATAGAAAAAATAGAAAATAGAAAAAAATATAAGTCAAAATAGAAAAAATATAATAAAAATGTCAAAGGAGTTGGTTACTTAATTTGAATTTGTTTCCATAGAATTGTTGCTTCTGTTCTATGGGGAATTGCTTCTTATTTTTTTCCAATAAAATCACAGCTATAAAAGCAACCAAGAAATACAGTATGACATCATGTAAGCACACATGGCATATATAATTTCTGAAGTTAACATTTCAAACATTTTAGAAAGTTTGTTTAAATTGTGTGGAAGGTTTATATGTCTTCTCCTTTGCCTCATCTGTTTTGGCAATATACTAATTGTGGCCACACATTGACTGATCTAGCCACTTGGAGTTTTCATCTGCATAACTCCAATCTAGTCTTCTATAAAAGATACTAGGCACCTCTGGATGGGGAAAGAAAATTACTCTTTGAGTCATGGTTCAACACTGAATCATTATTCATTACATTCTAATTTCAGGAGAATTTTATTAAAGACAACAAGTGTTTGTTGTCTTATATTTTAAAAAATAACAATGTGCTCCTACATATTTATTTTTAAAACAAATATTAAAATCCAGAAGCAATTTATTTAACTTATTAAAAACTCTATACATGAGATACATTTCATTGGATTTTTTTTTTTTTCTCTCTCCTCTTACCACACAATTAAGCAAAACTTTTCTCCTTGTGAATGAATTGTTTTCAGGTAGAAACATTCCATTCAAAATAGAATTATCTCCATATTATTTTTACTAATCTAGCAAAGATAATGTTTGTCATTGAAAAATTGCACACTATATTTGAATTAATAAGTACTATCAATAAGGGATTATCTCTGGGAATTGACATAAAGAAGTAGCAAGCTTAAGATTCTTGCATTTTGCCAAATAAGAAAGACATAAGTTAAATGCAAGACAGATTTGATAGGAAAAGATAGGAAAGCCAAAAACAGTAGCATATGGGTTCTTATTTATTCTGGTACTAGCCTAAATATATTTCTAAAGCTACGTAAGTTAGGAAAAATTAACCAATCAAGGAGAATTTAGAAGGAAGATTGGTTAGAAAGAAGCCATTATTTATCACCCTCTGCTACCCAGGCAAAAAGATTCTTTTTATTTTTTTAAAGATTTTATTGATTTATTTGACAGAGAGGGACACAGCGAGAGAGGGAACACAAGGAGCGGGAGCGGGAGAGTGAGAAGCAGGCTTCCCGCGGAGCAGGGAGCCCAATGCGGGGCTCGATCCCAGGACCCCTGAGATCATGACCTGAGCAGAAAGCAGACGCCCCAGGCGCCCCAGGCAAAACAATGCTATCCAATAAAAATATCAAAACCAGTTGTTTAATATTAGTTCTGTTTTATTGGATATGCTAAAATGTATTTTTTGCAAACACTATTAGTAACATTCATTCACAAATACAATCATTTTAATATTTCAGCATACATTAGCATCTAGTAAAATAGCGTAGAATAAATTAGATTTATCTGAAGAAACTTTGTTTTTCCAAATAAATTTTTGTGGTTACCAACTAAAATTGAAAAGGCTCTTCCAGGGGCGCCTGGGTGGCTCAGTCGTTAAGCGGCTGCCTTCGGCTCAGGTCATGATCCCAGGGTCCTGGGATCGAGCCCCGCATCCGGCTCCCTGCTCTGTGGGGAGCCTGCTTCTGCCTCTCACACTCCCCTTGCTTGTGTTCCCTCTCTCGCTGTCTCTCTCTCTGTCAAATAAATAAATAAAATCTTTAAAAAAAAAAAAAAAAGAAAAGGCTCTTCCATGTACATGTAATTCCCTGTTATTCCCCAGCATGTTCAGTTTTCTCCTGTTGTTCTGACACTGGTATTAGTTTCATCCTTCCAAAAGGACCCAGTTTCAATAATAAAAATACTCTATAAGGTACATATCAGTGTTTATCGAATTTCATGTGTTTTTATCAGGTACTGCACATTTTTCACTATAATTTTATTGGATTTATCTATGAAGGAACATTGTCTCATGTTAAAATTAGAACTTTGCCACGGAAAGGAGCACAGGTGTTAAGCTGCCAATTAAAGTGAAATAAACTGTCAAATGAAAAATTTTAATTACACTTTCTTCCTTTTGACTTTGTCTTTTCATTCTACTGGAGTCCCAACAACCTCAATTTGGGCATGCTGTTCTAAATGATTCCGCCTCAGAGTTCCCTGAGGAATCTGTGTTGATCCCCTGTCGTCAAGAATGTGGTCATTGCCTTGCCTGTCTGCTGGGTTGTTGCTGCGACAAAATTAAACATTTAGATTTCTTGTCAGCCCTAAGATTTGTACTTCCGGCGGGTATAAAACAAATGTCACCTGAGCATACCCCTGTGTGAGGTATGATTTCTCCTAACTGATAGATTATAAAAGTTCCATTTTTTAATGGAAACTGTCATTTAGATACTTATGATCAGTCTTATTGTATGAAGAAATAAATTCTCACATGTAACAATACAAGAGCAAGACAGAAATGTTTACTATCTAGAAATGCCATGGGATGGAGGTTTTAGTGTTTTTTGGAATAAGAGTATTTGCTAAATACACTACGAGATCAAGCTTTGTTTTGTTTTTATAAGCCTGGTAGACGTGGGGAAATTGGAGTTATTCTAAATTAAAGTTTACTCAACTATGTAATTTCATTTTGTAACAACTTAAAACAAGAAACAAATTAGTTAGGCTTACTTTTAAATTGAAAGATGAGGTTAACTCCCATTTCCTTAATTTTAAATTGCAGGAAAAAATCTCAAACTTCACACTTCCTAAAATTTCGTATTCAATATGTTTATTTTATAATATGGTTCTCATGCTGTATGTCATTTTATCGTTCTATCTAAATTTATCCAAAAATAGTCTTCATTTTAGCAACAGATTCAGAAGTCACCCAAAACATGTTTGCAAGGTCCTGAGAAACATAGAATCTTATATTTTACATTTTTGTAATCCATTTCAGAAAGGATCGTCCTTCGTATATGGTGTTCACTCCGTAATTGCTTGTACAAAACACCATCTCAGGCATAAGGTTTATCTCTGGGTGACCTTGAGTTTTATGTACTTAAAAGGTAAGAAACTAAATACAAACATTGGACATGGCTGTACTACGTAGACAAGAAACTGAAGGGACACATTAAGCCATCATTCCCACTGAGGACTGTATTGACATACTGAATTATTTTAATCGTAATTAAAAATAATTGTGCTGTGTGTGTGCTTTCTTAGCCTTTAATTAACATAAGCTTTTGAAAACCAAAGTGGCAGCATAATAATGCATTCATAATTTATAGTATAAATGGTGGCCCTAGGGAAAATGCATGGCTATAATTCCCTTGTAGGTCTCCTCTGATGTCACAATGCTGATGAGAACGCCAATCAAAACAGAGGATGAACAGAGAAAAAGCAAGCCTTAGACACGACTTATGTTTTCAAACATATTATATTTTCTTGTTTTACCACCATGCATGCCAATCAGTAGTTGATAGCGTCTTGTTTTCTAACTCGTGTGTGTGTAAATTTTTTTGTGTGTGTATGTGTGTGGTATAAAGTGTCACTTTTCCCAGTCAGGTAAATCTGCAGATGACAGTCAAGTGAGTTTAAACAAAACAGGCTTTTAATTATAATTCCACCTAAGAGCCGGAAAGTAGTTAACGAGAAATAGATGATGGCTGCGGAATAGCAGACAATGACAGACTCTTTAGAGATACAACTAATGTTAATTTTCTGCTCTTCCTCGAATATCTTTATTCAGTCTGTGCTTGATGGTCTGCATTTTTGTAAGGGATCAGTGGGGCAGATAATTTAAAATAACAGACAGCCCTCTAAATCATTTACACATGACCTTGGAAAGATTTATAAAACTTGGAAAGGGACTAGATTCACATTCTTGATTGTTTCTTCATTTTGCTTAAAGTATACTGTAAGGTATAATTCAAGGAATTATAGGAATTCAAGGTAAAAAGGGGAAAGAATTCAAGGTAAAAAGGGGAAAGTCCCCAAATTATCAGTTTGGATCATGGGTATGTGGATTGGCCTCAGATCATTCTGCTTTTTTCTCTAACTAAAAATCTAGTGTCTGTGGTTCTTTATTAGTCTGCTGATTCATCCTACCCAGAGACCAATACACGATTACAGGCCAGGAACTCCTGGGTCATCTTTAGATAGCATGGCAAATATTAATCTGAATAGCCCACTTGAAGTATTCATATAAACTATACATTCTTTTCAATAAGACTTTAGATTTTTTTTTGGTCCTTAACAAATAAACATTCTCAATAAAATTCTGAAATCCATGGTATACTTCAACTAACAGTACAGTAATATTTTAGAGCTGCTGCTTGCAAGCCATGATGAAATAGTTTTACCTCTTTCAGTGGGTTTTTTTCTATTTCTCTGTTTTAGTTTAAACAAAATGTTGGCTAATGATCACTAACTTAAAAAATTGTTACGTTTTTCCCATTCATTCTTCCCAGGAAGTAAAAAGATTATTGATTTCATTTTGAATACGTGCTTATTTTAACATATCATGTTCCCCTTCTAGGGAGATAAAAAATTATTTGACATATATATCTATGTCATATATATATATGAAGTTTAAGGATTTTCTTTATTTGTGAAAAGCTAATAAGCAATTACGTATAGTTTATGTAAACTTTCCTGTGTCATCTAATCACTTCATTAATTAGAAAACTTGTATAAAGATTATTCTCTTAGACTTTCAGTTTGGCAATCAACAGAGTCCATCAATGAAAGTGTGTTTGTTAAATAGAGACTAGTCATCACAAATTATTTCATTATTATTAGTGCAATTATGTAATCATTATTAACATCATGAAACTTAGGAATAGTTAACCAATTCCCTTCCCAGTATTATTCTCTCTTAAATGTGTTTGCACACTGTGAATCATAACTGATGTGCATTTTGCTGAAGAACAGAATAATTTTGGATTGTATATATTTTGGAAGTGATATTTGTTTGAAAAAATGTGGGATAATCAGAGTAATTCTCCTAATGGGAGCCATTCTTTCTGAACCATTGAAAACACAGAGCATTTTACTTCCTAACTATTGATCTATTAATAAAGAGCTTACTACTCTGCCTAATTGTCCAATCCCTGATCGGACACTTCTGGGCTTAGCAATTCTCTCTAAAGTTGAAGAAACATCTACTCTTTAGTAGCCCCTAGACAGTTGTCCCTGTTTTATACCCTTATAACCAAAGTGGAATATACCGCCTGATATTACCTTAGAAAAATCCTTCAAATACTTGAAGGTGCTTTCATCTCTTTAAATTCGCTTTTTTAAGATAAATATGACCAGACTCTGCAACATTCTTCTTTCCTAACTTTATATTTAAAGATTGATGTTTCAATGATGCTAATGGCTTAAGATTCTCTGCAACCTCCCCATCACTGCTATCAGCATTTGAATCCTCCAGTTTTCATAAGCTCTAGATAATCATAAGTTTCCTTTTAGAATTTTCCTGACTGGACTTTCATATCACTTCCTTTCTTACTGTGGAATTTTCGAAGAAAATTACATAATTGTGCCTTTTTTGTCAAAGACTGGTTAAAATAAGAAAACAGAGTCCCCTTCAAATTTATATTGATGCAATCAGTAATCCAGTTTGGGGGGAATTTTTAAATAGCTGAGGAATTGTTTTGTTTTACTACCTTTCAACTCCTATTTCGTTATCTTATTTACAAAGATATCAGGAGAGAATAAGAGTATTTCTAAAAATATGGATATTTTAGTTTGGTTTATAGGATCCTTTTTAAATGTATTAGCGTAAGTCCAAACAAAAGGTGAAACAACCAGTTTAGAGTAAGCCATTTCTTGAATAATGTAATCAAATACCAAGTAAAACTGGTTATTTTCACAGTGTCTAAAATCCACTATTTTTCCTATTTTAAAAATTGAAAAAAGAAGAGTTAGCTTAAATATCTCTTGCCATAGGGGCGCCTGGGTGGCTCAGTCGTTAAGCGTCTGCCTTCGGCTCGGGTCATAGTCCCGGGGTTCTGGGATGGAGCCCTGATCGGCTCCCTGCTCCACGGGAAGCCTGCTTCTCCCTCTCCCATTCCCCCTGCTTGTGTTCTCTCTCTGTCAAATAAATAATAAATAAAATCTTAAAAAAAAAATATCTCTTGCCATAAGTTTTGTTTCTGTTTCTGAAAGGCTATCAGTAGCCACATCGGTAGTTTTTGTGTGCAATTTTTATGATGCAATTTATCTGAACTAGAAAACTAAAAAGTATTTGAAGTATCTGGGGGCTCCCCATGTTTCTGAAACTTAATTTATCCTTTAAAAAATGTTCCCTATTTTTCCACCTTAAAATTCTCTCTGAGAAAATCAAAGCAAAATAGGAATTAAGCAACTGTGTCTTTCTCTTACCTTTTAATCCTACACCCTCTTATGATCTGTAAAACCCCCAATTTTTCACTTATTCGTCAAACATTATTTTTTTTTATAAAGATTTTTATTTATTTATTTGAGAGAGAGAGCATGAGAGAGAGAGAGAACACATGAGAGGGGACAGGGTCAGAGGACGAAGCAGACTCCCTGCCGAGCAGGGAGCCCGATGCAGGACTCAATCCAGGGACTCCAGGATCATGACCTGAGCCGAAGGCAGTCGCTTAACCAACTGAGCCACCCAGGCGCCCCAAACATTATTTTTTTAAGTTCAAGGCATTCAAAGATAAATAATGCTAAAAGATGCCTTCTGTATACACTAATCTTTTGTACTGAATATTCTTTTGAAATTGTACAGTTTAAGCATTTTTAAAAATCATGGAAAGCTTTTTTGTTGTCTTTAGAATTAAAGTTCATTTTTTTTAGACTCTTCTGTATTATTTGGTGGTGGTGGTGGTGATTACATGTTATTCAGTTTGTGCGGGTCAAAACAAAGACTGAGAAGACCCAGGTCTTTATATCTACCACCTTTATTGTATAAGTCAAAAATACTTAATGTCCCTAGAACTTCTATTTTGACTATTAGGACAATATGACCATAATTAGGAAATTACTTATGAACCTGTGCATCTGGTAAAGGGAAGGGAATAAAACTATTCTTATCAGAGTGACTAGCATCTGCAAAAGCATGAAGAACTCCAAGCACCTTACCACTGTCTAAAGTAGGAGGAAGAATTGGTAGAAAATGAAGCTAAATTATTTGGTTTTATTCTCTTTCCCCTCTTGTTTTGGAAAGTAATAGAGAGTTCTAAGTATTTTAAGATTTTATGTCTACATATTGAAAGAATAAATTTTCAGATAAAAGTTAATATAGAAAAACATATAAGGTATTTTAATTTCTCAATATATTCAAAAAGCAAAAGTAGTATGTTTAAAAGCTATTGAAATTTTAAAAAGCTTTATAATTCTCATCTTTTTATAATTATTTAATTAGGAATATATAACTTGAAAAACATTGATATACTTTATCAAAGAACAAATAGGATTTCCTAAAAATCTAACATCTTTTACAGTAAACTCTATTACTCTTAGGGCACAGAAAGAAGGACAAGGATTAGGGGACAGGTGGGAGAATGGCCAAGATAGTTGGCCTTTGAGTATTCAAATTTAAGAAAAACAATCATTTATATATACACATAGGCACACAGATATATACATTCCATCCTCATTTTTCAGATTCTATATTTGTGGAAGCTCTTACTAAAATTTATTCATAACCCCAAAATTGATATCCACAGCACTTATGATCGTAAATGGACATGCAGAGTGGTGAGAAAATTGAGCCCCAACCAGGGCATGTTCTCAGCCAATTTCAAACACTCTAAGATGACACTCTGCCTTTTGTTTCAGTTCTCAAACAAATATCTTTCTCATAGTCTATTTAGTGCCATGTTTTTTGCATTTTTGTATTTAGTTGGTCGATTTCACTGTCAAATACGGCCCCCAAGCATTGTGATGCAGCGCTTTCTAGTGTCTTTAAGGGCAAGAAGGTTGTGATGTGCCTTATGGAGGAAATAAGTCAGGTATAAGTTATAGTGCTGTTGGCCTTAAGTTCAATGCTAATAAATCAACAAAATCAAGAAAAAGGAAGAGGAAATTTGTAACATGTACATGAAACCATTCAGCAAAATGCTAAAGTAACAACTATCATATACGATGAAGCTATGATAAAATAGAAATGTGACTAAATTTATGGATTAATAATATTGCAACTGATTAAAAAAAAACCAGTGGATTCTCACCATTCTGACAGATGTGGTAATATCTCATTGTGGTGTTGATTTGCAGTCCCCTGATGATTATTGATGTTGAGCATCTTTTCATACGTCTGTTGGCCATCTGGATGTCATTAGAAAAATGCCTATTCAGAGGACGCCTAGTTGGCTCAGTTGGTAGGGCACATAATTCTTGATCTAGGGGTAATCAGTTGAAGCCCTTCATTGGGTATAGAACTTACTTAAATAAATAACAAAAAAAAAAAGAAAAAATGTCTATTCAGTTCCTCTGTCCATTTTTTAATTGGATTTTTTTTTGGTTTGATGTTGAATTATTTAAGTTCTTTATGTATTTTGGATATTAACCCCTTATTATGTATATCATTTGCAGATATCTTCTCCCATTCACTAGTTGGCCTTTTTGTTTTGTTGGTGGATATAGATTTATACACATTTATTATATTTCTTGTCCATATATGTAATTGACTATATTTTACTCAGTTTTATTTTTTTGAGAGTTCATCATATCACTTTAAAAAAAGTAATGTTAATAACTGATATTCTCATAATGTTTCACATATTAAGAACTTAGTGGTTTTCATATATATTAGATTCAGAATTTTTAAAATTTAAAATTAAAAAAAAATATTTTGTTGATTTTAAAATGCTATTCTGCCCAGAATGAAACCATGTCTTATCACTTTTCTTTATTCAGAATTTGTACTAATTATGACAGAAGTTGAAACTAAAGTCTCTTCCAGAGATCGTACAAATTGATAGTTTAAATAACCAAAATAAAAGACAAAAGCACTTTTTAAAGCATCCATTTACATTGCTAGAACTATGAGAGTGATCAGCAGAAGCATCTGTCACCCATGGATATCGAATTTGATCCAAACTCTACCTGCTTCTGCTCAGGTCATGATTCCAGGGTCCTGGGATTGAGTCCTGCATCGGGCTCCCTGCTCAGCAAGGAGCCTGCTTCTCCCTCTGCCTGTGGCTTCCCCCACTTATGCTCTCTCTCTCTGACAAATAAATAAATAAAATCTTTAAAAAAAGTTATTTTAATAGCAACAGTGTTGATGTACGTATATCAAGTACCAATTGTGAGCTCCTAGTATCTGCAGTAGTATATTTTGAATATAATCAGAACTCCTACAATTATACATTTTAGTTGTCTCACACATTTTGTAATGTTCTTGTTGCTTCTTTCTAGAACAAGAGCACTTAAAAAATCACAATGACAACAACAAAACATGCTGTTCTCATGAGGATGCAGTGTGATGGACAGAGTGTCAAAATAATCACAGGAAATTTGAATTCTTCTTTAGTGACTTTCACAATCTGACAGTGCTTTGTTTTGCAGGCACCGTGGTTTTTGGTCTGTGTCAAAGAAGTCAAGTATTTAAAGATTTCTTACTGGTTAAGCAGTACTAAAGCTTCCTTGGACGATGTACTGTTTTGAGACACAAATCATCTGAACTTTAATTCTCATTGGCACTCTTGACAATAAAAATTCATCTTGTCTGCATGTGAAAATCAACACTGATTTTAGTTGAATATGAGCATACGTCTATAAGTTGATGTATTTCTTTGGTATGGACTCACATAGTTTCTTCAGATACCTTTGTGAAAAGAAAGTAAGGTGTTCACATAATCCTTTTGTGATGGTTATGGTAGCAGGGACGAGGTTGGTGGATCATTTTAAAAAAATCATTATTTTACAGATTCGTCTAGCAAGCTGTAACATTAAGACTACTTTTCTTGACATCGAGGAAGTCCTTACTGCGGTTTACAAAATATGTCATTTAAGTTGAAGTCTACATGGAGAACTGGTAAAAATACTTCAGAAAAGTAGATGGAGTTCAAGCTTTCAAAAAACTGATATAATGAGTAAAATGCTGCTTAGTAGTCCCATTAGCCTTCATCAACATCATTTAGGAATTCTGTGATAGAGGGACTTATTTAGCCTGCAGATTTCACTTTTAATTTATTGGCCAGTACATGTATTTATTAATCAGTGCTGATATAATGATATTGGGGACATTTAAATATTGCATCCCCAAATTATTCTACCTCTATGTTTTCTAATTCAGTTTGTCCTAAATTTTATGAAAAGTTTGGTGAACAAAATTGTACTAACTATCCAGAGCTTTAACTTTTTTTTTTTTTTTTCATGGAGAGCAAAAATGCATGATATTTAGGCTTCAGGAATCATTTTTTTTTTTTAAGATTTTATTTATTTATTTGATAGAGACACAGCAAGAGAGGGAACACAAGCAGGGGAGTGGGAGAGGGAGAAGCAGGCTTCCCGCAGAGCAGGGAGCCCGATGCGGGGCTCGATCCCAGGACCCTGGGATCATGACCTGAGCCAAAGGCAGACGCTTAACGACTGAGCCACCCAGGCTAGGCTTCAGGAATCTTAAGAATTCCTTTTCTAAGAAAATCATATAGCCAAAATATTATGTCATCAATTCTAAGCAGCAACATTTTCCATCTCTGAAGTTGGGATGTGTTTAATGATAGATGATGTACTGTATTTTAATTGATGAAGTTTCTTCTGAGAGTGATACAAAAAATTATAATGTGTCTTATAATTGGCTTATTGGTTTTGAAGAAATAAATTCCATTTCTGGTATATTTTTTTATATGTGAGAGAAATGTTATTTTTGAATTGACTTGAGGAGTTACTGTTGTTAGGATGTTTGTCATCTGATCATTTAAATTTCTCAAAGTCTTGTTTCTTCAAGAAGAGTTTTGCAGTTAAGCCCTTGGAGAGTTAAAATGAAGAATAGATGATTCCCTCATGATAATTCCAGTTCTATTATAGACTTATGAGTACTTAAGAACGTATTTCATAGCAGTTGCAAGGTAGCTTTACAATTGCTTTATAAATGATATTTTGTAATAACACATTTTTGGCTCTCTGTGGTTTTTAACTTATTTGTCAGCATATACTTGTTTTAGGAAAAAAGAAGAGAAAATTGTGGGGTAGTATTATAAGTGACAAAATTATTTTTTCCTGAGACTTTGGAATTATAATGAAATACTGTGAAGATCGAAGCACTTTTTTTTAAAGATTTTATTTATTTATTTGACAGAGAGAGACAGCAAGAGAGGGAACACAAGCAGGGGGAGCTGGAGAGGGAGAAGCAGGCTTCCCTCTGAGCAGGGAGCCCGATGCAGGACTATCCCAGGACCCTGGGATCATGACCTGACCTTAACTGACTGAGCCACCCAGGCATCCCACTGAAGCACTTTTAATATCAAAATGCACTATGCGTAAGGTAGTTCAGAAGGGGAAAATAACAAAGGGTAAAAAAAAAAAAAAAAAAAAAAGAATAATGACCGAGTTGGTCCCAAATGTTATAGAACTTAACTGTCTTTACAACTCAAACTTAAGAAATTTATAAGCAGGGGCACCTGGGTGACTCAGATGGTTAAGCATCTGCCTTCGGCTCAGGTCATGATCCCAGGGTCCTGGGATCGAGCCCCACATTGGGCTCCTGGTTCAGCGAGGAGCCTGCTTCTCCCTCTCCCTCTGCCTCTCTCCCTGCTCGTGCTCTCTCTCTCTCTCTCTCTGTATCTCTGTGTCTCAAATGAATAAATAAAATCTTAAAAAAAAATAAATTTATAAGCAAAAATTATATGCATGTTTGTGTATTGGCCACACAAATTATTAAAACCCTCAACACTTAAATTTATTAAAATGATAAATATTAAACAATGGTACCACTTATTTTTAAATTCTATGCATTTATATGGAATCTTTGATTAGGTGCTTTCAAACATTTTAAATATATTTGGAATGATATAGCAGAAAATGATATTTCATAGAGTTGGTAGCCAACCAAAAATCTGAAATACCCATGTGGTTACTTCAATCTAGTTTTACTTTTTTGTGAAAATGTGATGATCAATATGAGTTAACTTCAATTTTATGTAGAACATCAGTATTAAATCCCAATTACAAAGTTTTAGATCTCTTCCTTAAGAGATTATGAGAAATAATTTAGTAGAATTGTAATGATGTTTTACATTCTATGTGAATGGCTATCTGATGCAGAGTAAATCACTTTCACCTATGTCTCCATCCCCTAGTAAGGTGGGAAACTCATATTTTTCAAAGAAGCTACCAAGCTTTTCTTGAGATGAAAAAAGTACTATGAACACAGCACATACTCAATAAATATTTTGGGGTGAGAGAGCAAGGAATCATCAAAGCAGTAGAGCTCTATGATTTTGTATATTTTTCAAATTATTAGGAGAGAATAGAAGATACCATATACTTATATGTATTTACCTTTATATTTACATTATTTTGTATTTAGAGATAAACACATATGTACATATATCCTGTTTTTAATCACCTTGGGACTGCTTTGTTACCAATGAGAGCATGTTCTTGGGTTTGATAATTAATGATTTAAAAAAGTATATTACATGAGGATGCCATAAATGAGTCAAGATGGAAGCCAAATTAAAACATGTTTGTGATGTTTCCTTTCTTCTCCTTAAACTGAAAAACATCTATTTGTAAGGTAGTGTTCAAGGATGACATAAAATTGGCAAAAGATTGATATATTCTTACAAAAAAGCATACACTTATTTTTTTTAAGATTTTATTTATTTATTTGACAGAGAGAAAGATAGAGCACAAGCAGGAGGAACGGCAGGCAGAGGGAGGGGGGAGCCCAAAGTGGAGCTCCATTCCAGGGCCCTGGGATCGTGACCTGAGCCGAAGGCAGACGCTTAACTGACTGAGGCACCCAGGCGCCCGCCCCTTCCAAAAGCATACATTTAAACACTGAAAGATGCAGAAGTCTTAAAAGAGAGAAAGGTAACCAAGGCTTTAGGACTCAATAAAGTGCCCATCAGAATGAAACTTTGTTGAGAGTGGTTTCGAGTAAAGTACGCACATGGAGTAGTTGAGTAGATGCATTGAATGACAAGAAATGTTATTGAGATATAAGGTAGTACACTTAAGCAGTTTATTTGTTCTTCAGAAACCCTTAATCCACCTAGTTTCCTAGTAACCACTATTTCTTGCCACCTCAGTGTATGGAGTTGAGTGTTGTGGATTGCAGGTCTTGCAAAGGAAAACAAAATTGCTCAATTAGACTCTGAGAAAGGCTTCATTTGTCGTTGTGAATTACTTTGGTCATTGGCCACTATTAAGGAGGGAAAAGGGAAGGAACAAGGTATCATGCTCTGTGAACAGGTCAGATTAAACTAGCCAGATGGGTTCATGGTGTCATACATATTGTAGAAAAAAAAAGAAAAAAAGCTTTGATAGCTGCTAACTTAATTATCTGCCACTATCAGTTTGGAAGGGCTTTTAAACATGTCCAAAATGTCTACCAAATTTTCAGCAGGAGTGACAGCAGATTTTTAAGTAAGGATAAAAATGCAGCAGCCTTTCTAGAATAAAACTCTGACAGACTATGATAAATTACCTTATTATAGTTGCTCACATGACAAATCTACTTGATCAGTGTTTCTTCCTGGGAATAGTTGAGCTTATCCAGAGGCAAAAGTTGAAAGGAAATGAGAGCTAACTAGTAATCCTAAATGTAATACATCAGCATTTCTATGGAAGTGTTCAAGAAAACCTTATCAATTACTGTTTATGTCGACAGAAAGTACTTCCTCTATTCCCTCCTGATGTAATCTCTTTTTGAGGATTTAAGTGACTTTTTAGTCTTACAAAGGGAATAGAGGTCACAGGGAAGGTTTTTTGTTTGTTTGTTTTTTGTTTCCTTTTTTGTTTTCTTTTACAAGTCCTGTAAGTTATCCCACTTCAGACATGTTCCCAGTCCAAGTTTGGGGTGATACAGTAGCCACACGTATTTAACTATACCCCTAATGCAAACATTTTTATTGATTCAAATATTTTAATATGGAAAAAATGGGCAATTGGGAAAAACAGTGGAATTAAGAAAACTAAGTATATTGCTAAAAACATGTAAATCACTGAATAATAAATTTCTTAAGTTTATTCATTTAAAGGAACAATCATTTCAAAATATTTTTGCACTTGCATAATCTTGCTGCTAGTAGAAAGCATGATCAGGAAACCAAAGACATTTCCAAAATAGTAACATTAATTTTTATGATACTATTTAAGGACACGTTGTACATATGTCTACTGGGTTTTACATTTTACATGAAAAACTATATAAAGCTAAGATTTTTTTAGTCAGTACTTAGAAATTAATGGTAAAAGGTTAGGTTTCGTTGTTTTGTATATCTCTTTTCTTTGTTTCACATCCTAGATCATGCTGGCATCATTCTTTCTTTGAAGACTTGTATTTCCTGAGTAGTTTATTTTCACTTTGCTGTTATACAATGTATTAATAGTCAAACACAGGATTGCAGATCGCCAACATCCCTGTATATTTCTTTTCACATCTATTTGGATAATTGATCAGATCGAGTGATAATTATCTAAGTAGATCCTTAATGTTCTACCACTTCTGCCTTCAGAAAAAGTGTGATGTGTCCAGATGGTAAAAGGTGCAGGCTGATCTAGCTAAAAAACTGTCACAACTACCTGGTCAATATACATGCTCATTGAGGCTTAGTTTTTGCAATATTATGTACATAAGTTATACATGAATGCCTGCATTCTGCAGTCTACAAAACACGTCATCTCTCCTTTATTTTTCTTAGAGTATACTATGTTCATGCAGAATGTATTACATGTGAATGAGAACTGAGCAGTAATTTTCACAAACTTCTTTTTGTGACCCATTAGTGAGTCATATTAGCAGTTGAGATGTTTATGGCAAATATTTAAAAATAGAGAATGAATTCTACACAAATATGTGAATGATTAATACTCTACCAAACTTTCATTTTAGTGAAATGTATGCATGTATGTATTTATACAGGCAAATATGTTCATAGGGTCACATCACACAATGCATTTATTTACTGTGGGTTGCAAAAACTATAAAATATCCGGGTGTGGACTACAAGAGGAAATTATTAATACAGTAACAGCAAGTAAACTGAACCTACATATTTACAAGGTAAAGGCCTAGGAAGAGGGTTCATCCCTGTTGCTTATTAGAACCACGTGAAGGTGTTTTTTTCGAACATACAGATGAATAATCTCTAATCAGAAGAATTCCCAAACAGCTGGTATGGGGACATGTCCTTGTGTTTTATTTTCCTTTTTAGAGCTCTCCAGGTGATTAGGATATGTAGACAAGTTATAGAACTTTGTCATAGAGTAACAATCATGATGATTTCATTTTTAAATTTTCTTTTTGCTTTCATTTGGTGATTTTTGACATTTGATATTATAGGATTTGAGAATATTTAAATAACAACTACAAAATAAATTTAAGGGACACTTGGGGCAGTATAAAAGTTTAAGGGATTTTTTTGTATATTACACATATATTACATTCTATTCTTATACAAAATTTTATTTGTTTACTAATGAGAGGAATATCATAGAGACAAGTAGTGCAGTTAATTGATCAAGAGTGTAAGTATTGGAAACATTAAGGATGCAGTAAATGATTTTCCATCCTTTTTCAGTTACTTATATGTTAGCTTTCATCAAACTATAATTTAAAATCTTCAGTATTTTTAGAGGTGCCCAGCTGACTCATTCAGAGGAGCATCCAACTCTTGATCTTGAGGTCGTGAGTTTGAGCCCCATGTTGGGAGTAGAGATCACTTAAAAAAATAAATAATAAATAAAAGTTTAAAACACACAAATCGTTGGTGCTTTTATTTATCTATGTATTATGTGTGTTTATGCATGTGTAATTTTATAATTTCATCCTTTTTTCACTCAAAGTTCAGCTTTCCTTTTACAAATCATACTTGTATTCTTTTTCCTCCCTTTTATTTATTTTATTTTTTATTTATTTTTAAAAGATTTTATTTATTTATTTGACAGAGAGAGACACAGCGAGAGAGGGAACACAAGTAGGGGGAGTGGGAGAAGCAGGCTTCCCGCCGAGCAGGGAGCCCAGTGTGGGCCTTGATCCCAGGACCCTGGGATCATGACCTGAGCCAAAGGCAGACGCCTAACGACTAAGCCACCCAGGCGCCCCTGCCTCTTTTATTTTGATGCCTGTTTCAGGCACCACCCAGGCGCCCCATCTTTTTCCTCCCTTTTAGAGTCAAATATGCTTTACTTTTTTTTTTACTTGAGATGAATGACAAAATCTTATTATAATAAATAAAATTTCTAACATTAGTGCAGAGATGTGCAGAGGTTGAGGGCCACTCAAGAAGTAAACTGAGAAGTAAACTGATCCTCTTGCATTTGTCCCTCACCATCCTTGCTACCTGTTGTTTGCACATCAGGTGGCTCAAGTTTGGAGAGAAGAGCAACATATGCTAAGTGAACAAGTAGATTTGGACTTCAGCGTTCCTTTCACTTGAGGCTGTTTGTTTTGTTCTGCTTAATTTAGCTGCTCTTCAGCTTGAAACTCTCAAAGTCAGTACAAAGTCAAATCCAGAGAAGACCTAAATGATATAAACAAGTTTAACCAGCCCAAGTGATGTGAATAAATTTGACATCTTTTTAGAATGTGTGAGCAGGACCAGGATACGCAAGGTTAACTTTCCAGACTTCGTCCTGATCATTTTCAATAACAGAAGGTCAGACTTCAGCAGTGCATGTTGAAATATAAAATGAGCACAGCACGGTTTTGGAAATATTTCAAAGATTGTATTTTAATTTGATGCGATTCTTCTGATATTCTGAAGTCTTGGTCTTATGTTTTTGCATTTATGCTAAGTATATTTTAATTGATATATACTTCATGAAAGATTAATTGCCAAATTTCTACATGAATGTTGACATGATTTCAATAATTGTTACACCATAATTCATCTCTTTTATCAAAAGTAAAATTATCCTTATAGTGCTAAACATATATGTTGCCTAAGATTTTTTAAAATAATAGACCCAAGCAAATACTACCACTAAAGCTCTTTACCTTAAAACTCTATGCCAGACAACTTATTCAAAATAAGTATAACAAACATTAATTATGGTAGAAAGATAAATGTATCAAGGTAAGCAAGGGGATTTTTTTCAAAGTTTATATTTGACTCATGCTGTGCAGTTATAGTTGTAGGTTTACTTATTGCTCTGAAAAAGACCCATATCTACTTCTTTTTAAATAGAACAAGGTGGATACTTCACAAGTCTAGTTCTTCCAGTAGACAATATTCTCCTTCAAGGAATAGAATCTTAGTCAAAATATTTGTCTTCATAGCTCTAGGGCTTCCCATGGTGTTTAAATGAGTGAGCAGAAAAAAAAAATAATTTGGTCCTTTGGGTTCCTCAGCATTATTGCATTTATGGATTTTTACATATCAGTAGCTTCTCATGATCCCAAATATGTATCTAAAAAAGTTAGTAAGTACATCTGTCTCTTAGGATTAATTTAACCAATACCCAATTTTACACTCATGACAACATCCAGATATGCAATTACAATTTTCTAGCACTTCTAAAAATTGCAATTATTGTTTAGCTGAGTTATAGAAGTCTGCTGAATTTTGCCTTAGGTATGTATTTTGGCTCATTTTTACACAGTAGTGAGACTTCATCAATTGTAATGATTTCCACCATTTCTTACCACGTCCCAGTATGAATGATCTTTGGAGATTATCTAATCCATCTGCCTCAATATATAGATTAGGAAATAAAGTGCAAAGAGGTGAAATCCTGAAGTTATCTTCATGGCCATTCCCAAGATAGACCTCTAATAGCATATATTGTTTCTTGTATTATATCCTTTTGCTATTTATGACATATTATTTGAGTTGATACCCACAATATCATGAATTGGTTAACTAAGTATTATTAGATTATTTCAAAATAGCTAGTTACAGTGGTCAGCAAACTATGGCCTTTTACAGAAATTCATACTGATTTATACTATGTTCTAAATAATGTGTATTCCATAAAGAGAAAACCAGTTTGGCTGTGCATCAGGAAGTTTGCTAGCAAACCTTGTTCAAAAACAGAGTATGCTTTAAAAAGAAGAAATGATTTTCAACTTTCAGTTACTTGGAACGGTGACCTGAGAGAAGTTGGGGTGACATTAAAGACCTCAATTAGAGTGAAAAGGAAAGGCTCTAACTTGAAAGAATTCAAAAGAGAAAAAATCATGAGAAGGAAAAAGGTTAGGAGACAGGTCTCTTTATCTGAAACTACAAGTTCAATGGGTATCAGGTAAATACCTGAAATGAAATTTTCCTTGGTCTTGTTTTGAACTTAATAAAAAGTGATTTAAATGAAAATGAAATGAAAATTTCCTTGGTCTTGTTTTGAACTTAATAAAAAGTGATTTAAATTCAGTAGTTTAAGACTTGAGAGATTTTGATACAGCAAAGAGAGAGCAAATCAGCAATAGAGATGCTGAACAGAGAGGATTATCTAAAGAGAAATGAAGGGGCCCCTGGGTGGCTCAGTCGGTTAAGCTTCTTACCTTCATCACAGGTCATGATCTCGTGGTCCTGGGATCCAGTCCCATATCAGGCACTCTGCTTAGCAGGGAGTCTGCTGTTCCCTCTCACTCTCCTTTTGTGCTCTCTCTCAAAAAAAAAAAAATTTTTTTTTTTAAGATTTATTTTATTATTTATTTGACAGAGAGAGTGAGAGAGAGCACAAGTAGGGGTAGTGGGAGAGGGAGAAGCAGGCTCCCCACTGAGTAAGGAGCCCGATGCAGGGCTCAATCCCAGGACCCTGGGATCATGACCTGAGCTGAAGGCAGAGGTTTAACCAACTGAGCCACCCAGGTCCCCTCTCTCTCAAAAAAGTAATAAAATCTTTAAAAATAAATAAATAAAGAGAAATGAAGAACCTGATTCTGAAAGGATATCGGGCATGCACATGTGTGTTTCTCAGAAAGAGTGGCTAGCAATCACAGTCCAAATGAAGCCAAATTATTTTTATTTTAATTTTAACATTGAATGTGTATGTCAAAAGTATGCTGTGAATATCTTAAATCATATTTAAATAATTCTTTCATAAAGAATTCATTTCTTTTAAAAGAAAGCAAAAGGAATAATGATCTCCAAAATAAAATGAAAAGACAATTGGACTGAAAATCAAGATCTGTATGACCCTATGCAAATCATTCGACCTCTCTATATGTTAGTGTTTCATATTTAATATTTAGAATGTATCTAAAGTTTTTTTTTGTTTTTTTTCCCCAATCTAGTATTTATGTATTCAAGTATCCAGGAACTAGGTGGGGCATATAAATAAATCCTAAAAAGGGGAAATGGAAATCATCAGGAACTTTTGGCACAAGTTTCCATGAGTCAGGCAGTAGAGTATGTTGGAAACATAATACCTGATGGGATCATTATCGATATTGTGGTCCAAACACTGCAATTCATATCCTAGGAAGCTACTGTGGTCTGGCTTGGAAATTGACATACTGTTTAGCTTTCTTCAGTGACTGCATTTAAAAAAAAAAAAAATAGGTAGAGACACAATTAGATGGAATGTTTAAAGGATTTGAGTTACATTGTTTTCAACTTTTTTTTTTTTTAAGATTTTATTTATTTATTTGACAGAGAGATAGAGAGAGAGCACAAGTAGGCAGAGAGGCAGGCAGAGAGGCAGGCAGAGGGAGAGGGAGAAGTAGACTCTCCACTGAGCCGGGAGCCCGACGTGGGACTCGATCCCAGGACCCTGGGATCATGACCCGAGCTGAAGGCAGACGCTTAATGACTGAGCCACCCAGGCGCCCCAATTGTTTTCAACTTTTAAATGTTATATCTCATCTCTGTAATATGAATTTGGTTGTGGTTTCCATCCATGAGAGCAGAGGAAGTCTATACTGCATTAAATGCTATGGTTTGTTAGTAATCCTGTATTTTCAAGAGGAACATTACGGAATGTGTGACAATACTAAACACATCAACAATTAAAACCAGTCCATAGATGGGCTTCTGATTTGGGACAACAGCACAATATACTTAAAATCATATTGTGTCCTGTACACCGTCTAGACATGTAGGCAATATTAAAATTAAAATGCTCTGCCCATGTAATGCCTCACTTCTAAAAAATGTATAGTATTTAGCTTATTATGAAATAATGAAGAATCTTCTTATATCATAATCTCAGAGTGCCAATCTTCCCATAATTATGGTAATAATAATTTAGATTATGCCTTTTCAAAAGTATCTAGGACAGTCTATAAATAATAAACAAAAAATAAAGCAATCTGGGCTCACTGCCCAGATTATTACAAATATGTATAACGAAGCAAAGAAAATAAATACTTATAAGCACAACTGACTTCATGAGGAGGAAAATAAAGGAACAGTGATTGGTCAAAACAGGGCTAGAACATAATTATAGGCCTGTCATGGATCTTCTTTATAAAAGCTACGCGTATCTGTATCTAGGATTTCTTTTCTTTAGAATTCTTCAGTAGTCCCTTTGAGATAAATACGAAGGAAACAAAGAACGCTACCTCTGCCTCTGCCATTTTACACGTTGGAGAAGTATCACCCAGGGAAACCACGACGTACCTAAAATGTGCAAATCTGCCTTAACTATGTTAATTGGAAAATCAGCATATTCCAATTAGAGATTCTATCTCTCAAAACAGACATTATGTGGAATGAATTACATTTTTATTGGTAAATAGCAACCTAGAATTGTTGTTTTACGTGACTAAAATTGCCCAAAAGTTCTCCCTAATGTCCTTTTGATGTGGCATTCCAGCTTATTGAACCACAAAATACTGTTGCTTTTTTTTTTTCCAGTTTTATTTTAAAAAGTTTAATGAAATTTTATTTTTTTTAAGCTTTACCAAGTACAAGCTAAATAACCAACCAGGCATTCTGTATTTAGTATTTAGTATTCAACTCTTTGGATTTTACTGGACAATAACTTAACTTCCAATTTTTAATTTCTCTATGTGGTTAGTTTAATTATTCTTTCATCTATTAATTCTATAAAAAGCATACTTAATTTCTACTGCATACCTAACACTGTACTAGATTTTAGAGTCAAAAGGTAAATATGATTTCTGACCTTATAGCACTCAAAAAAAGAATAAACACAGAAATAAAAGATCCAGTGATGGTTCATAAGCTCTAGTCTAAATCATACAATATAAAACACAGATTCCTAAGGAATATACAAGAATAAACACCTAATCATTTCGCAATTTAATTATGTTAGAGTTCTAAATGTATCTTTTTTCTTTATAATCCCAAATAACATAATATACTGATATTTCACTCATGAAATCTTTGGAATGTCTAACCTCAGATGTGAACTACCTCTGCTTAAAACCACACTTTCATAGGAAGAGACCAAGGTGCCCTATAGATTTGGGCCCCTTTCTCAAATTGGAGATAGGTGGAAAGATAGGAAAATGTCAACTTTTAGGGATCATGGATGCTCTTATTTAAAAAGATTTCAACAATTTATTTAGCTTTACCTCTAAGTTTACTAATAGAAAGTAGAAAAAAAGCAACATTTCTAATCTTACCATAGACCTACAATTTGCTTGTAATTCATAGACATATGACATCTAATATATTAATAACACATAGCGTGTAATATGTAATTCATAGACATAGCATAATTTATTATTTCCCCTTCATTATTATTGAACCTGATTTTAAACAGATCTGCATTCTAAATTTTCCTGGGCAGGTAAATGTGGACAGTATGATCAGTACTATAGTAGAACTACAAACAATCTATTTGTAGTAAGGATGTTTCTAAGATGTTTGGGGAAGTAATAGAATTCTACAAAGCTTTTGTTGATATTTATTTGATTCATTGTGTGCTGGTGGCAGAAAAGAAATGACAAAAATAGATGTCTTCAACTTAATAAAAATGTACTTGCCACCAAGTCATCTGTAAAGGCTCTTTTGCCTATGCAGTTTGGAAACAACTTATTCCATTTGGTTTTGTCACAACTATAAAGATCTCTGGGGTGTAAAGGAAAATAGCAGTTAGAATGAGAGTTGTGATTGTTTATCTGCCATGTCTTATTTTGTCCACAGCAAACTTAAAAAATATTCCTTTAAAACTAACAACATGTTTCGTTTCTTTCTGTTTTAGGTAAGCATATTAATCATTCCTGGTATAATCAGACTGCATCAAGGTAAAACAAGAAAAATGATATAATTATATTTTATAGCAATAATCAATATGTAAATATAAAATTTGGACAAAAATGGTTAAAACCAAGTTTGTTTTTGGAACTAAAGACTGAAAGTACCTATAGAAAATCTAAATGTTCAGTTCGTATGTTTTGTTTTGATATAAGTATCGTAAACTTACAATATTTGAAATTGTATATCATGTGGAATATTAAAACTCTTAACTTCTAATGTTATTAGGGCATTTCTCACTTTAAAGTGAAAAGTGCAAATCAGAGTAGATTTTAAATGCAAAACACTTTTGTTTTCAATATGCAAATTAATACATTTCAACACATATTGGATTAAAAATAAATTGAAATATAACAAATAAGTGATTTTCAAATACTAGAAGGTATTTCTTATACATGTTGTTTTTAAAGGATATACTTTTTTTTAAACCACATTTATAGTTAGGAAATATAGAGTGATAGCAATCAATATTATTTATCATTCTGAAGCTTATTTATCAACATCTAAAATAATCATCTCTGGAAAATCAATTGATCATTTTTCTAGGAGATACATGCTATTGTCTATAAAATTTATAACATTGCTTTTTCTATAATTGAATCATAGTTAACCATGCTGCTTTGGTATTCACAACTGAAAGAGCCCAATTTAATTATTGTTATGAGGGAATATAAGTTCTAACACTTTCCAGAAATATAGTAATGTTTAAATTGATATATTGTAGCTAATATTTGTTCCATTTCCAATATTTTTTATTTCAAAATAAAATGAAAGTGTGCTTATAATTCCTTTAAATTTAGTTTGTTTCTTTGACTTTTACATTGAAGGCCAGGAGAATTCAGATTTGTAGAGTATGGCCTGTGTAGGCATTTTTAGGGATGTATGACCAAATTTAGTCCCTTTTGGAACAAAGATAACAAATTGATGGTTTAGGAATGAACATACATGGCTTTAGAATTCAGTACCTCTAAGTTTGGCAGCACTGGAAGGGGAAGTGAAGGCTCATTATCTCAGAAAAGGACAAAGTACTTTTTAATTAGAAGAAGAGCCATCATTGTTGATTATAATGGTTTGAAAATAAATAATGTTTTAGTTGATACGGCGAGGATGTTCTCCTTCCTCTAAAGGAACACTTGAATGTAAGTAGAGAGGCTAAATTTTACTTTCATTCTTTAGTAATCATGCTAGGGATATAGTTTATTTTTCTGAATGTAATAATCCGATACTGATTTTAAATAAAAATATATCACTGTGACTATGATATAGTTAAGACTTTATAGCAGTGGATTGAGAAGAGAGAAGACTTGTTTGGCTTTTGTACTACCTTTTTTACCTTCTTTTGCTTCTCCTTTCATGTGAGTCACTGGGATACTTTGTTAAAAGAAATGCTTTTTATTTTAATTAGGAACTAATATTTAACGGATCAAATTTAATCCTCTTTCGTTAGCATAGTTAATGTCAACAATGTAAGTGAATATGAGAAACTCTAAATGTTTTACAATTGTGTGTTTCTCTGGGAAGTTTTAGTAATACCTGTTTGAATGACTATTGTAGTTAAATTTGAAATCATACATTTAACTCTAAAAATTACTTTCCGTCATATCAAAACGTGTCTGTTAAAGAGAAAAAGTTGAAAATTTTTGTCACCATGACCAGTGATTGCAATGATAATGAAACACAATTTTAGAGAAATACACATTCCAAAACTACTCTATGATCTCAAAATATTTTGACATATTGTTCCATATTAAAAAAAACAAAACAAAACTCTGAAGTTCAAGTGAAAAATCTTATGTTGTTAGTTAAATAAATCTTAAACATAAAACATTTTAGTTTTAAACTTTTGTTGACAAATGATAATTTTAAAATCCATTAAATAGCTTTTTACTGCAGAATTGGAAATATAATTTAATCTTTCTTTGATGACTGTGAATGATGCCACATACCAGATCCACTGCAGTAAATGTTCTAATAAAACATCATAAGAGTGAAAATAACATATATAAGTGCTTTTTCCAAAATAAACAAAAAACATAAACAAAAAACATAAACAAAAACAAAAAACTAAAACACCATAATATTCACAATTATCTCATATATCAGCTTATTTTATTGCCATTTGGCATGTTTACCTAAATAAAAGGCAGAGCAGAACTTTTTGACATGTATTTTTAGTTGAATTCCAACTAACTGATGCTTACCTTAACATTGGTATTCCCGATTACATGATATATGTTCTCTGTCCATTGGAGGCTATACTTGGAGCAACCAACAATGGCATTATGAACATAAGATTGATAGTTATTTGATTTAGCAACATCTGTTGTTGCTTGATGTACTCCAAGCAGATGTTCTTCCTTGAAATTCAACATGTAATTTTATCTACTCTCATGACATATAACCTCAACAGAAGAAGACTATTTCCACACAGGTATTATAATTAACAATCATGTGTCTTTGGTCAAGCAAATGTCTATAGACTGGGTCACACATCGTTAACTTTAATAAGGAAAGCAATGGGCGAACTATGAATTGCTTCTCCATAAACTGATATAGAATTCTTTAATGTTTTAGAACACCTAGAGTCATTTTTTTTTCAATTAGCAACTCTTTCTTTTAAATTTCTTTGAGAATCAATGAAGAAACAACAATACATGTTATCAGAATGTCTTTCTGTTTGTTGTAGTATTTCAAAACTCTCACATTATACAGAGTTGTAATGAGAAAAATACCCAGAGATAGACATTACTGTTCATTTGATTCTCTGTTCATGTTTTGTAATATGCTGCAATACAATATAAAACTAACATAGTTTTAAGTGAGTTATACTGTTTCATGGTTTATATTGGGACACATAGGGATTTAGGATAAATATGAGTGATCACGCTGAGGATTAGAGAGTTCTGATCAAGGGTTTTCTAGGCAGAAAAGTATCTATGAAAACTAAGCAAAAGTGTCTTTGTCCTAGGAAAAGTATGAAAATTAGATAATATCATAATAGTGTATTATAGTTCTAAAGAGACCTGATGTCCTGTAATGGAATGTGCATCTGATTCTCTTTCTCTAAGGAAGTCTCTTGCTCAGTGTTAACAATCTAATGATATCTTGTGACCTTTTCTATGCAAATATGAACAATTTGAGGCTATCACAGTCCCTCATGCATTGCTCCTTAAAGGGACATTCTTAATTGCTTTTATAGTCTCAATTTTATTTTAACCTCCATTACCTATAATGTCTTCTTTGAAGCTTGAAATTAACTTTTCTTTCTTCACCATTCTATTCTTTCCTGTTTTGGTAAGCAATGACTTTACTATTTCACTGAAATTCTAGGGGGCTTCATGCAACCATAGACATAATTAATTTAATATGTTAAGGCATATCTTTATTATATTATTCTATTAATCACATCCACCAAAAGAGAAGTATGTATTCCTTTTCTATGGAGATCATTCAAAGATGAAGTGTTCTTTTGCATATAGAAGCAAGACTAACAACACTATAATAAACATTACCTTTTGGATTTTCTTTCTCTACCTGTTTCTTTGGTGTTGAGTATATCATCCCATCCTTAAAATTAAATGGATTTTTTTCTTTAAAAATGATCCTATCACTTCTGAGTTATGAGGCAGTAATAATGCATATTTTCTTATTTTAAAAATAAAATGAGGCAATTTAGCCTTTGTGTTCTTATAATTAGAAAATGGTGGAAGCTTTAATTTTTAAACAGCATAAACGTGTCATCCTCATTATGGAAAGGAAATAAAATGTAGCTGTATAAGAAATGATTAAATATTTTAAGGTTTCAAATGGGTGGCAGATACGCATGCATAAGAAAATTTTAATAATGTATATGATTATGCTGGCTTCATTGCCACAGTCCTCAAATGCTTGAAGTTCTCATGCAAATAAGCAACTGATGGTCAAATATGGCCCATGAAAATGGATGCTCCTTCAGTTCAGATCCTATGTCCCTTTTCCCTTTGTGAGCCTCCCTTTACCTAGCAAAAGGCTTGGCACGTTTTTAGGCACTTACAAATACTTTCATTGTTGCTACTGATGTATTTATTCTTAGATTATGTTATAGAGAAAAGCTCTATATTGACTAAATGCAAAATTTCATTCAGTATAAACATGGAATTTTATAACTCATTTATAAAAAATTGTCTATCTTAAACTCCTTAAATGAGGGTAGGAAAGGTAGGTAAATTGGTAGATACATGGATGACAAAGAATGGCTTCCTTTATAAGTCACTGTTTAATATCATAGCCTTTTATACTACTAGAGATTTTAGAAATACAACTGTTAGTATCATATGTATGTTTTCTTAGTAAGGAGCAAATATTTAGTGTAGCAAAAACTCATGATCTAACTGTATAACAAAAGATAAATTATATGAGGCCTTTTATTTATAAAAAAGAGATAAAAGAAACATGGTAAAATTGGGTCAAATAACTTCTAAATGGACAGAATCTTCTTTTTTTTTTGAAAATTGTACTTCCAGAAGTGTACCTTTGAACTATGTCTCTTAGTGATCTGACACTGGCAACTGAATAAATGCATGTGTCAATTAACAAATTGAATGGAAGTTAATAAGTTGAGTGAAAATTATTTTTTATGTATTATTTAAATTCAATTAGTTAACATATAGTGTTATTAGCTCCAGATGTAGAGTTCACCTATAGTAATGATACCATACTATAATGTTACTCTACTGTAATGATACTCTACTGTAATATTAAACTATACTACTATATTATTATACTATACTATACTAACATAGAGTATCATTAGCTTCAGATGTAGAGTTCAGTTATTTGTCCATTGCATATAACAACCAGTGCTCATTACATCACGTGCCCTTCACAGATGACGTGATATTTCATGTGGGAAACCCCAAAGACTCAACCCCAAAATTGCTACATCTCATATAGGAATTCAGCTATGTGGCAGGATATAAAATCAATGCACAAAAATCAGTTGCATTTCTATACACTAACAATGAGACAGAAGAAAGAGAAATTAAGGAATCAATCCCATTTAAAATTGCACCAAAAACCATAAGATGCCCAGGGAAATTATTTAACACTATTTACAGTATATATTTTACCTAAACTCATTCATCTTCCTTCATTTTATTGCAAAATGCTTGTTTTCTATTATCCTTTAGAAGGATTTGTCATTATTACTCATACATAATTCTCAAAAAATATATAAGTATATAGACAACTAGATCATGCTAGTTATTCTAATTCAAAAGAATGTTCTTAGAATTCTCTTTTACAATCGTAAGCATAGATAATTACCTAGTTTCTTGGTTCAAGAAAAAAGTGATGATTGTGTGATGGTTGGATTTTTTTTTTAATATTCACATTTGAATTCCAATTTAACTCCTTCTACATAAAGCAATTTAATAAAAGCTTCCCATAATATTCCTGATGTTACCACCACTTGTGGTTACCTTTAATACTTAGAGTTTGGGGGCTATGTCAAATGAATCCCTTTTGCTATTTGCAAATATAAACTATTAAGATATTAAGAAATTATGTGACTCCATTCTAAGATTCATATATTTAAACTACAAAAAAAATTTTTCTCAACTTCTGTGCTTCTGCATTAAACAAACAAACAAATGAGTTATTTTCACACCAAGTGCTGTTATCAGCGGCAGTCTACTTTAATCCACATGTTCAGTCTCAGCTGCAAACATACCCTTTTTGTTCCAGCCTGATTATTCAGCTATTTTACATCAGGAATTTTGGGCTTTCAATATTATTAAAATTATATTATCATCATGATTTTAATAACATGGCAACCAAGAGTTAGCTATGCTTGACTCTAAAGTCCAATTTTTTAGACTTTTAATTTGCTCTTTTAGCTGCACAGTTTTGCAGATAATATCAAGAAGACTTTCCAAACATTTTTCCCACTCATTTAATTAAAGATATTTAATATTAATTAGAATAATGAGTTAAATTATTTAGAAACAAGTTTATAGATTGCATGCATGCCATGTTCAAATAGTGGGCAAAATAATATCACTGAGCCAAATATCCTTTCTCATTTATTATATAAGCTCCGATTCTAGCACTGAATCATGTTATTTGTTTTGGGGTGAGGGGAGGATGTCCGTAGGTGTATGGTGAATACAGTATTCATTTTTGTTCCTATTTGACAGTACTATTTTAACAATAGGGAGTACATGATCTTTCTAATTATTTTGAAAGACAGATGCATGACTATAAGAAACAATTCAGTTAAGTTTTCTGCCACCATAAGAATCAACTTGTCGGGCGCCTGGGTGGCTCAGTTGGTTAAGCGACTGCCTTCGGCTCAGCTCATGATCCTGGAGTCCCTGGATCGAGTCCCGCATTGGGCTCCCTGCTCAGCAGGGAGTCTGCTTCTCCCTCTAACCCTCCCCCCTCTCATGTACTCGCTCCCTCTCATTCTCTCTCTCTCAAATAAATAAAATCTTTAAAAAAAAAAAAAAAAGAATCAACTTGTCTTCAATTTCTGGTAGCATGTTCTTCATTTCCTTCTGAGCCCTCAACAAAAGCATCTTTAGTATCCATATTCCTACCAACATTCTGTTTAAAATAGTATAGGCATTTCTAGCAAATATCTCAAAGTTCTTCCAAACTCTATCCATTATCAGATTCCAAAGTCACTTTCACATTTTAAGGTATTTGTTACAGCACACCCCACTTCCAGGTACCAAAATCTATATTAGTTTCCTATGACAGCCCAACAAATTACCAAAAACATTTTGGCTTACACCAACAAAAATTTATTATCTCACAATTCTGGAGGCTGAAAGTCTGCAGTTAGTATTATTGGGCCAAAACCAGTGTGAGGAGGGCCAATGCTCCCTCTGGAGGTTTTAGGATGAACCCGTTCCTTGCTCCTTCCAAATTCAGGTGATTGCTAGCATTCCTTGGATTGTAGCTGCATCACTCTAATCTCTGCCTCCCTGGCCACATTCCCTCTCCCTCTTTTCTCTATGTCAAATCTTGCTCTGCCTCTCTCTTGTAAAGACACTGTGAAGACACGTAAACCCCATTGAGGTAATTCAGGATAGTCTCTCCATCTCAGGGTCCTCAATGTAGTCACATCATCAAGGACTCTTCTTATAAAGTAACTTTCACAGTTTTCAAGAATTAGGACCCGATATCTTCAAGGACAGTTTTCAGCCTGCTATAGAAACCATCTTAGAATTCTGTCTACCACTTCTTGTAACTAAAAAAGTTGTATCTTTCAGAGTCCTTCAGGACTCTTCATTATTTTTTACTATATGCACTGAATATAATATAATATAAGTATGTTACGAATATATTTATAATATAACTTTAGGCAGTAGTCTAGATTAGGCATACTCGATACTTTTCATCTCCTTCACCAAGTCCAACTGAATGGTAATGGCTCCATTAAGAAGAGATTTCAAGTCCACATCCAAGCTTAATTGGAAATGGTGGGGTGTGTATTGGGGGGGATTAGTTGCACAAGCACCTCATATTTGCCTTTCAAAGTCAGCTGCAGTAATTAAAGATATCTGGTGATCATTAAAAAAAAAAGAATATGTATTTGAGCAATTTTATTTTCTTTGAAGTTGATAATTTTATTTTCTTCTTTATAATCTTACTGACTACTTTTGTGAAAATGTTGCATATTATTAGCAGCTAAGGATTTACTCAATTGTACTTTCTTGATAGTCTTAAATCAATGTTTTTATTATATAATCTGGCTCTTCTACTAAATAGATCTGTGGCTTGGTTTATTTATTTATTTTTTAACTTGAAATAATACCTACCTCGCATATTCATTATAAAAATCCAGCATTGTATTACTTATATTTTATTAGCATGGCCAAGCATTATTACTCTCTCTTAAATAAATAAATCTTAAACAAATAAGCATTACATTGAATTTCTACATGTTTTAGGAAGTTGAAGTCCTATAGAGAGCTTGAACTATAAGTCTATTATTAAAATTCGGTATAAACACAGAAACAACATTGAGTTATAAAGTTAAAACCACGATTAACTTGATTTTCTATTTGGAGGAAATACTATAAAATGTGGCAAAGTTTCTGGTACTATTTTAAATATATGAAGAAAAGTTAGAGAAAAAAATTCAGTACAGGTTGTTTTTTAATGCCCACTGAATTTGGAAAGAGATTACATAATGAAAGAAAGTTATACTTCACTGAGTGAAAAAATGCAAAATATATTGCAAAATAGAACATGTATTTTTATTAACAATTAATATTAATTTTGTCAATCGTATGCACTAAAATCTACCTACAGAGCTACTGTCCCTGGAGATGTATATGAAATATCCATATGTTTATTCATTTTAAAGATTTTATTTATTTATTTGAGAGAGAATGAGAGACAGAGAGAGCATGAGAGGGGGGAGGGTGAGAGGGAGAAGCAGACTCCCTGCCAAGCAGGGAGCCCGATGCGGGACTCAATCCCGGGACTCCAGGATCATGACCGGAGCCGAAGGCAGTCGCTTAACCAACTGAGCCACCCAGGCGCCCCTGTTTATTCATTTTAATTCTGTATGCATGATATACTTAGTGTGTATGATTAATTAAAAGACATTGTTACAGATATAAACTTAAACTCTTCATTTAGAACCAAGGGTAAGCAACATTATCTGTGAATTTTCTATAGATATAAGTTCCAAAGACTTGGATGTTTGAATAGATTCATCTTCTATTGGATGCTCATCAGCCATCAGTAGTTTAGGTTAGATGGGAAAAAGTAATATAATTAGTTTGGTTGTCTTAATAAATTCCCTTAATTGAGTACATTAAAGAAAAAAAAATCAGTGATTTTCGATAAATTTGATCTAGATATTTTTGGACATACCAGCTACTAAATGTATGTGTTCTTTTAAAAAAAATAATAAATTATTTTGCTCCCAAATCATGAAAGATTGAGAGGTGGATTATTGTCCCTTGCAGAAAAGTTTACGGTATGGTTTATTGATATGCTAACCTCTGATAATTTAGATTGGACATTTCCAGTTTCCAGTGAAAATATATGCTATTCCATTTAAAAAAAATGTTGTACAACATAACTTCTCTTCACCAATGATTAGCTATCACACCAAGTGACATGATATTCCAGCTGATTTCCTTTTTAACTCATAAAATTATCAATGATCTACTTTTTCTAATGTAATCAACCTTCTAGTAGCATGGTGAAAATGAAAACAGTATTCTAGAAAAAGCCAAAGTAAATTCACTCTTTCTCAAAATATCTAGAAAAATTAAGAAAAGCAGATATTTTAGGGCATGATTGTTTGTATTTTCTGCTTAACTTTTCGATGTATCACAGGCATATACTTTTATTATATTTTCTTAATTTTAGGGAAATCCATTATACAACTTAACTAAGGCAACTGTAATAATCCATCTTCTTGAGGAATTAGAGAACTACATATCCATAAATGAAAGGTTCCTAGATCTTAGCTAACTTTATTCATTTTGTTGTACTCAGTGTTATCAGCTACTTATGGCTATATGCTTATTAATGTCATTTGCATTTAAGTGTGATGATTTAGGTCACTCTTTTATGTTTCCATCTTTGTTTATTGAAACAAAGTGCTGTTTAGGATTTGTTTGCTTTAACGGTTCTAAGCACGTGACTTTCAAGGAAAGTAATTCCTTTCTGTAAATGAATATTTTGAAAATGAAAAGTAATTAGACATTAACAAAAATAAGCAAATGAATTTTTTAAAGCTCCTTAATTATTATTTAAAGCACAATGGGTATTTAAGATAACCAATCTTCTGCAGAAAATTTAAAACCTTGTAGCTAATTTACATATTCAGTGAGTTCATAGGGAACATTCACATTTGACAGGTGAGAGAATTGTGGCAGAAGGTTTAGGAGATTTATGGAAAGTCATTCTGAAAATCAGCAAAAGGTCAGGAAATGACATAAAACACTGTCTTTTCCTGTATTCTTGTGTGGTGATCCTTAAGTAGTTGAAAAGAATACTGCGTTGAATCAGGGTTATGGGTCCATGAGAAGTAGTGATAATCATTGTCTCAGCGTGTACCGGTTAGCAAATGATCTCAGGGCTCTGAGTGAATGTTTGTGGGTTTGAGAAAACACCCCTCTTTTGTTAAAGGCAGTATTTCTTTTTGTCTCCTTTATACCTTTGTAGATTTCTCATCTATTTCATCCTAGTATAATGTCTTCTCACTTCACTGTTCTGTTTATTCATCCAGGTTTTACTTTTTGTTCTAGATCAGTATTGTATGCTCTCCCTTGCCTGTTTCTCTCCTCTTTAGTTCACTCTCACACATACACCTTGCCCAATTACATATTAATATACATAACAATAATTTGATAATCTGAAAATTTCAAAAAGTCATTTTTTTAATTTTCCTCATAGTAATTAATTTTTTTAAGTTAGATTTGATGCAAGTTAATTAAATGACATTTGTAGAAATGCTTCATTCAGTCCATGCCACAAAAATAAATGCAAAATAAGTAATTTCTGTCATTCCTTTATAGTATAGAGGTAATTCCATTAAATAACTATCAAAAACTTAATAGTGTAGACAAGATGTAATGTAACAAATACTGATATTTTTAAACTCTATCTGGCAATTCATTCTGATTGTTACGACTTTGAATAAGTCTGGAAAATGCAGTGTCAGAGAAACAGGTTTATAGACCATGTCTATTACTTGCCATTGGACTCCATTCTGTTCCTTCTTTCTTCTGTTCCACAAAGAAAACAAGGAGCTTATGAATTTGCTGCCTGAAGCAGAGGCAATGGACAAACACAGTTACTATGTTCTGAAGTTTAAAATGGAAAAGGCAAGTGTCAAAAAAGTCTAAATCCAAGGGGTTAGAGTGTAACAGACACAGGGTTGGTAGCCTCTGGATCTCCAGCATCAAGAAGCTTCAGAGAAAGAGAAGAGAGGGAAGGAGAGAGAGAGGCCATATGTAAGGCCATAAATCCTGGGATTTAGTATTAAAAAAAAAAAAAAAAAAAGTATGCAATACTACAGGACAGATATTACCAGGAAATAGGATTATATTATTTGTAGTTCACTTACCTCAGAAATGCAATGAAACCCAAGGAAATAAACTAACACCTCCTCTGACCAGACCACCACACTTTAGCTCGATTAAATATTAATTTGTATGCATATGTCCCATATAAGTTGCAAACTACCTGGAAGTAGCATAGAGGTAAGGACAGATTTCCTTACATCTTGATTTATTTCTCACATTTGAAACAGAGCATCTTGTAAATTGTAAGTCTCCAACATATAGTGAGTTGATGAATGACCAACCATATTTTAATTTCACATCAGTCATAGAGGAAGAAGCATTATAAAGAAATTTGAGTTAGTCGTGTCTATATGTGACTTCCAGATTCATCCTTTATACATGAACTAGGGCAAGAGATAAGAGCTATGTGTCTGTTTCCTTATCTGTAAAATGGGGTCAATAATCAGACATAATTCACAGAACAATTTAAACAGGAAAATATAATTATATAGGTCAAGTACTTAATGTAAATATTAAACAATCAACAAAATGGTAACTGAAAACATTTAAGTATGTATGCGGCACATACACACACACACATTTCTTTTTTCTTTCCTTTTTTTTTTAAGTAGGCTCCACGCAAAGCATGGAGACCAATGTGGGGCTTGAACTCACAATCCTAAGATCAAGATCTGAGCTGAGGTCGAGTCAGATGCTTAACCAACTGAGCCATCCAGGCTTCCCCCTCACACACATTTTCATTGGCAAGGAGAAATACTCCCTTTTCCAAAATATATATGTTTTATTGCTTGCTTATCTGAAATGTTTCCTCCAGCTTCAATTGCAAATATCCTCAGTAAAAGCAATAACATAAGAATGAGTCTCTCACTGTGTAAGAAAGTGATTTTTTTTTTTTTTTTCTTTTGCTGGAGAAGCATTAGAGCATAGGAAGGTACTGGGTCTATACTGAAGAAAGGTATGACCACAGAGAGAAAAAAAAGAAATAAGTAAGATCAAGTTTTTAAAAAAATCTATTTGTAGATAAGCAGAAAATGAGCCCTGATGCCTACATACACCTTAGCTCAACAGGAAAATTAAACTGCTTATTTATAGGTTGGTCAAATCAGAAATATATTTAATTTTTGTTAATTAATTGGGGACAGATATAATTTAAGGAGGCCATTCATTTTTGAATACCAAGGTGTAGATACACATCAGGTTAAGAGGAAATCATCAAACACTATGAAGATCACCCATGAGAAACTACCTCTAACAAAACTAGAAAACCCTTTCCTTTGTGAGTTACTATATCCAAAATAATATTGACCAGGGTTGATTGATTTTTTTTTAATACTTTACTTTTTTTTTTTTTTAAAGATTTATTTATTTATTTATTTGACAGAGAGAGACACGGCGAGAGAGAAAACACAAGCAGGGGGAGGGGGAGAGAGAGAAGCAGGCTTCCCGCTGAGCAGGGAGCCCAATGCGGGGCTTGATCCTAGGACCCTGGGATCATGACCTGAGCTGAAGGTGGAGGCTTAACGACTGAGCCACCCAGGCGCCCCAGGGGTTGATTGATTTTATTGAGCTTTTTGTTTCATTTGTGTTTTTCTGTTTTTTATTAATTTCCATTCTTTTTTTTTTTTTTAAGATTTTATTTATTTATTTGACAGAGAGAGAGCGAGAGAGGAACACAAGCAGGGGGAGGGGAGAGGGAGAAGCAGGCTTCCCGCGGAGCAGGGAGCCTGTTGTGGGGCTCCATCCCAGGACTCTGGGATCATGACCTGGGCCCAAGGCAGACGCTTAACGACTGAGCCACCCAAGCACCCCAATTTCCATTCTGATCTTTATTATTCCTTTTTTTTTTTTTGTCTTGGTATGTAGTTTGCTCTTTTTTTAGTTTCTTAGGTGAAACTTGATGCCATTAATTTGAGAGCTTTCTTTTTTTCTAATATAGGTAAGTAGTGTTATAATGTCCCTTCTAAGTACAGCTTTAGCATTTCACAAATTGTCATATGTTGTTTTTCACTTGCAGTTATACGATGTGTGTTACTTAGTTTCCAGTATTTGAAAATTATCAAGAAAACATTCCATTTTTAATTTTCTATTTAATTCCATTGTTCAGAGAGTATACTTTGTATGACTTGAATACTTTTAAGCTTATTAAAATTTACTGTTTGGTCTAGTATGTTTTATCTTGGTGAATGGTGGGTGTGAACTTGGGAAGAATGTGTCATCCTGTGTTGTTAGGTGGAATGTTCCAAACGTGTCAATCAGGTTAAATTGGTTAATAGAATGGTTCAGATTTGCTATATCTTTACTAATATTAGGTCTACTTCTTTAATCAGTTATTGATAAAAGGGTTTTCTTAGTCTGCTTGGGCTGCTATAACAGGATATCATAGCCTTTGTGGCCTATAAACAACAGAAATTTATTTCTCACAGTTCTAGAGGCTGGAAATTCTAAGATCGAGGTGTTAACAGTTTTGGTATCTGCTGAGGGCCTTTCTGTTTCATAGATGGACATCTTTTTTCTGTGTCTTCCCATGGCAGAAGGGGCAGAGAGCTTTCTGGGGTCTCTTTTATATGGACATTAACCTATTCAGGAAGTCTCCACTCTCAAGACCTATTCACCTCCCAAAGGCCCTACTTCCTAATACCATCACATTGGGTGTTAGAATTTCAACAATTGGGGCATGGGACACAAAGAGTCTATAGCAGGAGTTTTGAAATCTCAGACCACGTTTGTGGATTTCTTTTTCCTTGCAGTTACATCAATTTTTATTTCATGCATTTGAACGTATACTATTATATGCATAAATGTTTAGGATTTTTATATCCACCTGATGAATTGATGCCTTTATCATTAAGGAATGACATTCTTCATTCCTGATAATATTCACTGTTCTGAAGTCTACTTGGTATAATATTAATATAGTCACTTTATGATTTCTCTCTTTAATTTTTTTTAGATTTAGATTGAGATTTTACAGTTTTAGATTTATAGAGAAATTATGAAGTTAATACAGAGAGCCTATATCTACCCCACTTGTTTTCCCTTTTATTTATATTTACTGTGAAAATGGTACATTTTTTGCAATCAGCAAACTGACAATGGTAGGTTATTATTAACTAAAGTCTGTAATTTATTCAGATCTTCAATTTTAACTTAATGTCATTTTTCCATTTCTCATCCCACCCAGGATACTACGTTATATTTAGCAGTCAGGTCGTCTTAGGGTTCTTTTGGCTGTGACAGTTTCCAGCTTTCTTTTATTAGTGTTAGTATGCTATGTCTTATTTCATCCTTTTCCTTTAACCTATTTGTATCTTTCTTCCTAATAATTATTTTTTTAAATCTGTTGTTATTGTTGTAGTAGTAGTAGTAGTAATAAACTCTACTCCCAAGTTGGGGTTTGAACTCAGGACCTCAAGATCAAGAGTTGCATGCTCTACTGACTGAGCCAGCCAGAAGCCCCAACCTATTTATATCTTTTTATTCAAATTTTGTTTTTAGTTTGTAGCATTTAGTTAAGTCTTATTTTTCCCCAAAAATGATAGTCTTTGTCTTTTAATTGGGGGCAATTTTTACCTTTCAATCATTTGTATTTAATGTGATTATTGATTTGGTTACTTTTCAGTCTATCATCTTTCTATTTCTTTTCAATTATTTTACTTTGTTCCTCTTTTCCTTTTTCCTTTTAAAAATTTGAATATTTTTATGATTCCATGTTTTTCCTCTTTCTGGCTTATTATCAGTAGCTCTTTTTTATTATTAGTAATTGCTTAGGGTTTACAGTTTACATCTTTAACCCACCACACTCTGTTTCCAAGATATAATATCACTTTGCATAGAGAAAAAGAACTTACAATGTATTCTTCTATTTTTTGTCTCCCAACTTTTATGCTATTATTGCTACATATTTTACTTTTACATGTTTATAAACCTCACACTATATTGTTATCATATTTGTTCAAAACCTCAATTACTTCTTTTCTCTGGCACTCTGTTTTTAAGAGCCATGGCCACCTTGGGAGTCTGCTAGGCTCCTCTTGGGTTTCCTATCCCTGCAGTGAAACATGGAAATTTTCAATAAAGTAAAATGGAGTATTTTAAGGGCTCACCTTCTTTGTTTTCAGTCTTTCAGGGCTCACTGTCCTTTATTCACTGTCTGATAAACAATATTTTATAAACTGCTATTTCATATATTTTGTTTGCTTCAATGAGAAGGTGTATCTGGTCTTTATTGCATTTTGGCCAACTAAAATTAAGAGCAGAGTAATTCTCCATGTAAATTTTAGTTCACTGTAAGTGCTCTAGCAGAGAGTTGGAACTTTATGGAAGATATCTCCCTCCGTCCTTCCCTCTTTCTCTTTCTCTCTCTCATTCTCTCTCTCTTACACACACACACACACACAAAGACACACACTTTAGATCCTCAAATCGCAGGCATTTTTTTACTAGGAATTATGGAAATATATTTAAGACAAAACATAACAAAAATTTAATGCTGTATAGAAATGTGATATAATCAGATGACCTGGATTTAAAATCCAGGAATGTAGCTCTGTGACAGTGAACAAATTACAGAGCCTATCTTAGACTCATTTTTCTCATGTCAATAATTGAATTAATAATTCTAAAATCACAAGATTATACTGAAGATCAAAACACCAAGCAAACTATGGAGATTATAATAGATAATCTAAAATGTTTGTTTTGGGCGCCTGGGTGGCTCAGTTGGTTAAGCGACTGCCTTCGGCTCAGGTCATGATCCTGGAGTCCCAGGATGGAGTCCCGCATCGGGCTCCCTGCTCGGCAGGGAGTCTGCTTCTCCCTCTGACCCTCCCCCGTCTCGTGCTCTCTCTCTCTCAAATAAATAAATAAAATCTTAAAAAAAAAAAAAAAAAAGTTTGTTTTATTCTCCATTGAAATAGGTATGATTCCTTATCAACTTACATAAACTTTAATGCTAAATATGTGCGAGAGACCAGCATGTATTATAATTTACATCTCAAAACTCTGTAAAAATAACTACCCCTGTTGTATAGCTAAGGAATCTGAATTTCTATTAAGTAAGTAATCATGTCTGACTATACAAAATGAGCAACCATTTTCTATAGGATTTGAACCCAGTTCAGTTTTTTGTTTTTTGTTTTTTAAGACTTTATTTATTTATTTGAGAGAGAGAAAGAGAGTACGTGAGCGAGGAGAGTGGACGGACAGAGGGTGGTGGAGAGAATCTCAAGCAGACTCCATGCTAAGCACAGAGCCTGGCGTGGGGCTTGATCTCAGCACCCTGAGATCATGATCTGAGCCAAAACTAGGAGTCTGACGTTTAACCACTTGAGCCACCCAGGCGCCCCAAATCCAGTTCAATTTTGATCCATGCTTTTTTCTACTTATTTCGGTAGAGTTTAAGCCTCTTTTTCATAAAATAATTTATACTAATATTTTACTTTTAGGGATATGAATCTATACCAGGATTTTCAAACATAACACTCTAGCATTTGCTATTTCATGCACTAAATATATGTAAAATTCTATGGAATCTATGGTTATGTACTGCTACCTCCCTAAGCTCCACATCATAATAAATAATCAAAATGCTATTTTCAGTAAGTGAACTTAATTTTATATACAAAATTAATATTTTGTATTAATTGTATTATGCTTTATTTTATATACAATAATTAATATTTCATATTAATTGTATTAATTGCACTGTTATTGTTTTCCTTAAAATATTATTTTTGGCTATGGCACCATCAAAAGACTCTTAGTTAAAGCCTGAAAAATATCAAAACATCTCCAGGAGGAGACAGCTACCACTTTTTACAGTTTATAATTCAGTATGTTTTGGTTATTCTTTATGATGTAACATAAATTTCTGTCATGAACACTACAAATTGACAATGTCAAAAAAACTAGCATTCTGGAGGCCTGGCAAATGTCAGAACCACTCTTAAAATCATGTGCTACCATTTTATGGTAGTATTTTAAAATGTTTTGCATTAGCAGCACTCTGAATCATTATAGTGAAGATTACATTTCTTTTCCCTAGTAGTAGTATTTTACGCTCTTTCAGTGTGACATTTTCTTTTAGTCTATTTTGAGTTCATTTCCCTTTCTGTCAAATATTCTTTGGTAAAATGTTTTAACAGTCCATTTCTCATAGATGATCTTCGAGACTGTATTTCTCAGTCTGATCTGTGTCTCCTACCGGCAGTTCGGAGACACGTGCCGTTTTGCCACAATCTCACAAGCACAGAAATCCACCTTTGTATCACCTTTCAAGTTTACACATTTTTCCACAGGCCAAGCTCTCAGGGATCTGTCTTGTCACTTTTTCATGTGTCTCTGCTAGGGAGCCTCTTCTACCACTTTCCTGCGGTAATCATCGTAGGTCCCCAAAGTACCACACATCCATTTGCTGTCATGCTTGCCCCGGCCTTTCTGCGGAGAACATCCCAGAGTAGCTTAAGCCTAGAGTAACAGAGGGGAGACGTCAGCGTACTCATGCACACAGAAGATCTTTCTTTATCTTTATAGCTCAGTAGTTAAAAAGCTCAGAACCTGGAGTAAGCTTCCTGGGTTCGAAGTCCAGCTTTTTGAAAAATTGCTGTGTGACGGTTGACAAATTGCTTAACCTTATTGTGTTTCCACATTCTTGTTTTGTTTTTTTTTTTAATGTTTTATTTATTTATTCATGAAAGTCAGATAGAGAGAGAGAGGCAGAGGGAGAAGCAGGCTCCCCGCCTAGCAGGGAACCCGATGCGGCACTTGATCCCAGGACCCTGGGATCATGACCTGAGCCGAAGGCAGATGCTTAACCATCTGAGCCACCCAGGCGCCCCATGTTTCCACATTCTTAGTAGCAAAATGGGAGTAATTCATATGCTTACCTATGAGTATTATGCTTAGAAGAGGGCCCGATATGGAACAGTTATCATGTAAAATTTAGTTATGGCTCCCACTACACCCAACACTAGTGTGAGTATTGCCATGACTATGACTGCTATGGTAGTAAAGGAAAGATTGGTTAAGGCAAAAGGACACCAGAAGCAAAATACTGATTTTGGTGATTTCATGCCATGTACCTCTCCCATACTTACCCCAAATCTAGAACATCCCTACTAATGTTATTTATTTCCTTCTCATAAAAGTCTTCTCTCAGGGAAAACAAAACCAAGTAACAAGCAAAAAACAAAATGATGCCTTTCACATGATTAGAAATGATATTGACTTTCCAAATCTTTCTACTTGTTTGACAGGAAGACTAACCAAACCAGAGAAATAGTTAGCTTTGTTAAATACATTTTAAGCATTGCAGAACTTTACATGTATCACTTACTCATCCAACCACCCTGTCAAGAAAGTATTATTGTGCCATTTTACAAATGAAGTTATTAAAGTGGAATAGCTTGTTCAAGGTCAGATATAAAGTCTGAGTTTGTATTGTATTGTCTTTCTGTTTCCAAAGATAAAGAAATGAAATCTTAAGTTCAAACCTGAAATTTCTGATTGAGTCAGTCTTCATTCATAACCAGCTGAATGGAATGGTATTTTGAGCAGGTAGTGATTGGGCATTTTCTAAGCACACCTGCAGTTTCTGCTTATAGTTGACAACCGTATATTTCTATGGCTTCCTCAAGCTTGGTGAAATAGGTAAGCAGTAGATAGGGTGGCATTCGGAGGCATACACTACTCTTTGGGCTAGAGCACAGAGAGCTGCCAGTCTTGTCTTGTATCCATCAGTTTATTCAGCAGGTAATTTAATTAATCTCCAGTCTATGTGAGACTTTTTTGTTCTTTTAGTTTGCTATTCACTTAATGTTAAATTCTAATTGCTAAAGATTATTCTTTCAAACCATAAATTATGGTTTAGCTCATTGTCTTAGCTGGAGCTGGTATAACAGAATACCATAGACTGGGTGGGCTTAAGCAAGCGAGATCTATTTCTCAGAGTTCTGGGGGCTTGGCAGTCCAAGATCAAGATACCAGCTAATTTGATTACCTTGTGAGGGCTCTCTTCCTGGCTTGTAAACATCTACCTTCTTGCTATATCCTCACAAGGCAAAGAGCTCAAGCTCTGGTCTCTTCCTCCTTTTATAAAGACACTAATTCCATCATGAGGCCCCACTGTCTTGACTTTATCCAAACCTGACCACCTCCCAAAGACCCAAATACCATCACATTGAAGGTTAGGCCTTCACCATATGAATTTAGGGGGTGCACACAGACATTCAGTGCATGATAATCATGTTTCTTTTCTGTTCAAACTCTCTAATGATTGCCTGAAATAATAAAGCATGTTTCACCTTGTTCTCTGGGACCTACTTCTATGACTGCAACCCCATGTGGAAGCCCACACCCTTATTCACTGCTCCTCTCCACCCTGACCTTTTCTCAGCTCTTGTAATGTATTTTCCCACCTCAGAGAATGGTGTTACATAACAATGTTTCTTCTATCTGTGATATTCATCTTCAATCTCCTCCTGGTTAATTTATCCTCAAATCTCTGCCCAAGTGTTACTTCTTAGAGATGCCCTCTCTGAATTCCAATACCATATAAATTAAGTCCCCCTCTTATTCTTTCTGTTAAGTCTCTATTTTTCACCTTCACAGCATTTATCAAAATATGTAATTACACATTTAATTGCATTTGTGTAATGATTTTTTTTTTTTTTCCCACCTGGTAAACTCTTGTGGGGTCAGAGACTATTTCATACCTGTTTACCATCATAATCTCAGCACCAGGCAGAGTCTGACACATAAAAAGCAATTAATAAGTAGTTATTAATAAGGCAATGCATAAATAGAGGATAGATTTTTGTCCTAGCAAAATATTGTGGGTTTCATAATCAAATTGGCATATGTTAAAAAAGAAAAAAACCCCACAAAACTCAGTTAGTGGATGACCTCAGGAAGGTTCCTCAATATTCTTGAAACTCAGATAACCTTCTCAGTAAAATAGGTATACAAATACCATATTCATCAGAATATTTTGAGAATTAAATGTGTAAATCTTCTAGCTTAGTAGGTGTTAGTTTCCTTCTTTTTCCAGTTGAGACCTAGCACTGATTTTTACATATGAAATCTATTCATTGGGCATTCTTCCACTAAAATCATGATTGCCTTGTAAAAAGCAGCTTCTGAATTTTCTTCTCATTGGTCATTATTTTGATTAATTTTTTTTCTTCTTCACAAGTTCATGACTAAATACGGTGTCTTCATTTATTGATTTTAGTAAGTTGGAAAATAACTATAGTTTTCACTCACGTCTGAAGATGAGAACCAACAAGATGTGAAAAGTCTTCTTTAAATTGTTGGTAGTGGTGGTTTCTGTTTTAAGCAGCTTATTTGTTGGCAGTCTAAACTCTGATAAACTATTTAGAAATCTTAGTTTTTCATGGCCTGAGGATGACTTAACACTTGAAGAATGAGTATGAAGGCATAAACAAAAGAGATTAGGGGATTGTAAAATAATGCATATGATTGCCAAATTTTACTCAGAGGGATATTTTTTAATATAAGTGACAGTTAACAGTTTCAAGAGTGTGTTCACCATTCTCCCTAACGTGTTTATTTGTAACTCTTTGGTTTTTGGGGTTTGTTTTCTCAATTACCTCCTCTTAAAATGTGATATCCAATAAAGGTAGTTAAGAAAATACTCATAAAGAAAGTGTTCCAAGGGTGCCTTGGTGGCTCAGTTGGTTAAGCTTTGGACTCTGATTTTGGCTCAGGTCATGATCTCTGTGTCATGAGATCAAGCGCCCAGTAGGGCTCCACGCTGAGTGTGGAGTCTGCTTGGTTCTCTCTCTCCCTTTCCCTCTGCTCCTCCCCCTGCTTGTGTGTGTGCTCTCTCTCTCTCTCCCTAAAAATTCAAAAAATTTCTCCCTCCTTCTCTCCCTTTCTAAAAATTAAAAAAAATTAAAAATAAAAGAAAGTGCTCTACCTCTCCCCCAATCCAAAGACAGAGCCATGATCTCTAAAGAAAGAAAATAAAGTTAGAGAGGCAGAAAAATATATATGAAATGACACAAAGTAGCCATTCTCCATGTAGTCCTCCAATTCTGTGATTATTATTATTTCATTGGTTTATAAATGGTACCTGATTATGTTTTAATATTTTATAAATGACAAAAATAAAAATAGGTAACAATGTAGGCAATGTTTTGATGTTAATAATACTGAAGAAACTACAGCCAGTATTTTTACTGTTCAAACTATAATAAAGTAATTATTACTGTTTGCTTGAAATTTAGGAAATTGAGAAAAGCACTATTCATAGCATATGTATGCCATACCTGTCCCCTAGAGTACAATTTTCATCTTTTGTTCTTTCTTTAAATTGGAAGTGCATTTCAAGGACTATTTGCATTTTAAATATCTACTCCAGTAGAGTAAATCCCTATTGTGAGCTACAGCTCTCCATTAGTTAACCTCATTCTGCTCTAGTTACTTATGCTCATAAATCCTTACCCATGTAAAAACTACTTCATGATTTTAAACATAGAAGCACCAATGTTTGGTGGCAAAATATCCGGAAACTTTAGATTTGATTGGCTCTTCAAGCAATATGGCAGCTTTTAAAAATCTCAGGGCAGGGATGCCTGGGTGGCTCAGTCGGTTAAGCGGCTGCCTTCAGCTCAGGTCATGATCCCAGGGTCCTGGGATCAAGCCCCACACTGGGCTCCCTGTTCCGTGGGAAGCCTGCTTCTCCCTCTCCCACTCCCCCTGCTTGTGTTCCCTCTCTCGCTATATCTCTCTTTATCAAATAAATAAATAAAATCTTTAAAAAAAATTAAAAAAAAACAATCTCAGGGCAACTGGTTCTTTGCATTTGTCCATATTTGGCCAGAGTCACCTAGGCAGCTTGATCTGTGTATTTTCCTTTATAAGCATGTATTTTCTGTCCTCTGATGACCAAAAGAGAATAGAGGTAGTCTTTTCTGATGCAGTAATCTATAGCACAGCAGGTGAGCTTGATTGACTTATATGAGAAACTTACATACTTAAAAATGTCCAACGTTGACAACTAACTGAAAACTAATTTTAATATTTTTGAAGGAAGCAAATATATGGCTTCAGCAAAATGGATTTTCTGAGATTTCATCAAATTTAGGTATAAATGAAAATTTGGCTTGTATGAATTTTATTCAGATAACAAGTGGCATGAGCTAAGACATCGTAACCATATCTCAAAAAAAAAAAGAAAAATCAAGCATCTTTTTTTTTAATTTAAATATTTTATTTATTTATTTGAGAGAGGGAGAGAGAGAGAATGAAAGAGAGGAAGATAGAGAAAGAACACAAACAGTGGGAGCGATAGAGGGAGAGGGAGAAGCAGGCTCTCTGTTGAGCAGAGAGCCCCAATGCAATGCAGGGCTTGATCCTGGGACCAGGACATCCTGACCTGAGCCAAAGGCAGACTCTTAACCGACTGAGCCACCCAGGTGCCCAAGCATCTTGTTGTTGTTGTTGTTCAAACAGAGTAATGGTGCTTGTTTCAGATGCTTTTCCCCTGAAAAAATAAAGCCCTGTGAATCCAGACAGAAATAGAATAAATAGTATGTTAAGGAATTATTATAGCCGAGGGTCATTAGCTATAATCAAGGGCCAGCTTAGAGAAAGAACAAGAAGCAGAAGGTGATTTGATCTTAAGCCAGATCGGAAGCCATGCACCATGGAAGCCATCTGGAAGCCCAGAAAGTTAGTTTAAATTCTGGTCATTGATTTTTATTTAATTTGGAATAAGTCCTTAAATTCTAGGACAAGAGCAACCTTTTTTACAGATAGGCTGGAAATCTCCCTTTCTTCAAATCTCTTTTACTATTGTAAAATATTTTAAACCTATCATTTTTAGAAATGTCACTGTCAAAGAAGCTAAGATGCAAAATGATAAATTACAGTTCAATCCTAGCAAATCTGAAATCTCCATATTTATTCAGATGTGTACCATATGTTGATATTTTCTTTTTTTTGTATTCTAAAGGAAAAAAAAAAAGTTCACTATTCACCTAGGAAAATACTGAATTTATTTCTGTGTAAGCATTTTTGATATCTGATTCTTAAAGCAATCCATTGTCTTGGAAGGTAAATGTTTCCCGTAACTCTTGTTATTTAACTGTTTACTATCAAAACCCCATCTATATAGGTACTGTTCAATCTGGTAGCCACCAGCCACATGTAGCTATTAAGTGTGAATTTAAATTAACTAAAATATATTAAAAAATTAGTTTCTCAGTCATACTGAGATGACTTGATAGCCACAAGTAGAAATAGATTATTTCCATCATCAGAGAAAGTGCTATCAAACAGCACTATTCCGAGACCAGGTGTGTTGGTAAACTACGGCCCATTAGTCAAGTCTGGCCCACTGCCTGTTAACTGTGAATAAAGTTTAATGGGAACACAGCCATGCCCATCCGTTGAAGTGTTACATATGAGTGCTTTACTCTACAAAGGCCATGTTGAGTAGTTGTGACAGATAACAGTGTCTCCCATGGAGCCTAAAATATGTACTGTCTGGCTTTTTGCAAAAGATGTCTGCTGAACTCTGAACAAGAGCATTGTCTAAAGTACATTTTTAAGAGCTATAAAAATGAGTAGCTCTTGAGTTTTGCTTTCCATTCTTTTGATTTTTATGTAATTTATGTTTTGCATAAATATGTTTCAAGGTCCCTATCTTGGGCTCTCCTTACAGAGTGATCGTCTAAAGAGCTCTTTCAGATCCAGGTAGGAAAATGATTGCAAGGAATGGCTACTTTCATTGTTTATGTCAAATTGAAGTCATAAATTCTCTAGATACAAGGAATGCTGGGTATTACAGCGGCTAAGCCTGCCATTATAGCCATGAAGTGTATCATAAATCAGTTTGGAGTTGGAAATATTTACAAGCCTCTTTCTTCATGTCTGTTTTATAATATGTAACAAATGCAGTTCACGATGTTCCTCAGTAATTTGAAGTTCATTTTGTATTTACAGACTCGATTGCACTTTATATGCAAATGACTCATTATACTTTAGAAAAGCAGTATGTTAATTTGATTAATTTCTTACCATATTTAAATCTTATGAAATGTCACCTGCCATTCAATCTACACACCAGTTATAACAAAACAACAAACATTACAAAGAGCTGAAGCATTAAATTTCTCCTAATCAGAAGACAGGTATGACAGGATTCACTGTATGCACATTTGGATACTGGATATGTTGGGGATGTGGAACTCTGCTACCAACCCCTCCATGGGCCCTAAATAACAAACTTTCTATAATAAAACTGTCCATCTAAAATAGACACTTGGGAATTTGATTCCATTTTCTATGTGGTTTGCAGTGGTTTGTGAATTAGGCAATTTCTGTTTGCAAGTCCGAGGTACAATATAAATAAAACATTGCTTTGCAAGTATCCTTTGTACAACTCCTTGTATCTAACATGATGCCATCCCCTTTGAAAGAGTTTGTCTCCTCTTGTCATTGCCTCTAGTCATGGGGAATGATAAGGATAATTATGTTGTCTACCCCTGTGATACTTGGTGCTGTGTGTCTCCCTGGTTGGATGCCGTATTTCCTCTTTTCAAAGCAGCTTCCGTTCCTTCTGTCCACTGTTCTCTCAGCTTTCAGGAGAGGGGAAATGTACAACATTAACACTGCAGGCTAGAATTTATTCCTGGAAGCCACAGAAGGGAAATTAGCATGGTTACGTGGAAAAAGCAACCCTCAAGCAGAGTAACCCTGTAGGGTCAGTTGGCTAACACATGCTAATGAGGCGAGGAGAAGGAATGATATTTTAGAGCTGTAGACTTGTGTCATCATGCAGACTGTGGCATAACTGGATGGCTTATTAAAGAGTAAAACTTAGGGACTAGTCCCAGCAAATGGGACATTGTAGCATGGGAAATTGTAGCACATGAGAAGAAATACCATGGTGAGGGAACCTTAGACCACTTGGAAGCCCTGGGGAATCTAGGAAGCAAAACACAGACATTTTATGATGTAAGGGGAACTCTAATTTGAAGAAAAAGAATAGGAATATGAGAAAAGTTGAAGAGAGGATTTGTTAAATGAAGAATATTCAAATGTAAGAAAGAACACATATCTGGGATTCATTAGGAAAAACAAATTGAGAGGAAGAGTAACTAGCCCAATAGAAAAGAAAATATAATAAATCATAGAAATTGGCTTGATAATGCCTTAGCTAAATATTCTTTTTGTTTTTTTAATCAAAGTTTGTGTTCAAAATTGGCCTTTTTTGGGGTACTTTTATTTTGTATTTATTTTTTTAGATTGAATGATACTTTTTCTTTCCAGGCTTGGCAAGAATGATTCTTATTTCTCATTGATTGCATCAATTTTTATATAAGATGGTTATCTGAAGCTGTTTCTACTTGCATTTTCTTTTCACTGGATTGGATAATAAGGAGCTTTTGTAGTTCTTTTACTGCAGAACTTTGTAGTGACCTTGAGTAAAGTAGGAGTATGTAGACAGACATCTGGTAATTCAGAGATTGTTGTTTGCATAAAAAGTAGGGGAAAGATTAGTAAATATGAGAGATATGTATAGCCAGATTAGTAGAATAGTATTAATGGCTTTAGACCATGGTATATATTTTAATTGATGTTTATTAATAGCTTTGCTCCCCGCGGCTTTGTAATATAACATTTACCAAACTTCTTTTTTGATGGAATTTACATATGGCACATCAGGATGATTAAAAGCCAGCAGTCTTTTCACAGCATGGCAAAAAAATAGGATTTGATTTATCTTCATGCCTCACCTACCACTTACTGTGACTGTACTTTTGAAATTTTAATATTCTCATTTCTCATAAGGAGTTTGTTATGTAAAATATTATGTAAATAACTTTTTACATTTCTAAGAATTTTTTTAATCTTTATTTAATAAAAGAGTTGTATGATGAGAGGAAAGGTAAGCTTGGTTTTCACAATCTGTAATGTTTTTTCAAGGGATGATAGGTGTTTTAAATTAAGCAGAATTGTACATATTCTAACATATTGGAATGTTGAAATTACTAATACAATGACTTTTTTCACAAGTATTTTAAAGATTTCAAAGTATTCAGTGTGTGTAGAATTAGTTACGTTGGTATATATTAGAATTGCTAGAACATTGTTAAAAATTAGGAGAATAGGATTGCTTGGGTGGCTCAGTCGATTAAGCGACAGACTCTTGATTTTGGCTCAGGTCATGATCTCACGGTCATGGGATCAAGCCCTGAATCAGACTTCATGCTCAGTGGAGAGTCTGTTTGAGATCCTCTCTCTCCCTCTGCCCCTTCCCCTGCTTGTGCATTCTCTCAAACAAATAAATAAATCTTTAAAAAAAATTAGGACAGTAACAGAATAGATTTTGCTATTCTCTCAGCAAATGCGATTCTGAATTCTTGTTAAGTTGATGTGATGTATAGAGTAGTAGATATGTTAAAATGTTATATGGTTATAAACTGCAGATTGATGATAATACAGGTACACATATGTGTGTTTGTGTGTGTGTGTGTGTGTGTGAGAGAGAGAGAGAGTACAATTTTAATATGAGAAGAAAATGCTTTTCTTTCCACTAGTAGAATCATCACACTGTTTAGTGAGTGTAGCTCACTCATATTTTAACATGACAGGATTATAACAAGCTAAATTGAGTGATATTCCAATTTAGGTAAAATAGACTGCAAGCTTACTTTAGTAATTTCATTCCCTGATTCTATATAAAATAATATTAGCTATTCTGAAGTGAGAACTTCTTATGTGTGAGCAATTTAACAACAACATCTTACTTCAGCTTTATTATAACCTTGAATTACAAGTAATTTATATTCTATACAAATATAGACTCAGGGTTTTTATTAACGTAACAGTTGTCACAAATAGTAAGTGGCACTGTCAAGATTTGAACTCAGAAATCCATAGCAAAAGCTGGATTCAAACCAAAGTTTACATTGTTCTGTTTAAAAATTGAATCACTCTTCTTTATTAATGAAAAACAAGATATGTAAGATTTGTTTGAATATTGCAATGTTTAATTTTACTTCTAGCAGATCCTCCCTGTGTGTGGGGTTTTGAGGTGAGTATTTAACATATTGGGGAGAAGGTGTAGGAAGTTGTTCCTTCAAATGCTGTGAGACACAATCCTAACAAGCGCTCTCAGGCATATAGTTCTTTAATAGCACATATTTTATTTAAGTGGCTAAACTACTTTCATGCTCATTGTTCCTTTTTGATCCCCACAGTGTGTAAACAGCTTGCTGACGGGAGAGTCTCATTAAATACATGATACGTGGGGGAGTGGCGGGGGGGAGACACTGAGGCCCCTCATACAAGGGTACATGGTCTTGAAGCAATTGTGTTGTGATTCAGGTTCAGGTGTTGAAAGTAGCTTTCCCCTTCCCACTTTCCCCACAGCTGCTTTCATGAGTGAAAGAGGAAAAAGCTTGCTTTGTTCATATTTGTTTTAGTGCCTAAAAAAAAAAAAATCACTGAGAAGTTTGAGATGCTGGGATAGATTTCAAAGTTAAAAGCCATGGGTCTGCATGTCAGGGTCAGAAGACAGGGCGTTGTATAAAATTTTATCACGAAAACTATTGTCAGGAAATTGTTGATGTAATTTCTAGTCTGCTTATAATAAAATCATAGTGTTAAAATCACTCCACATTCACTGCTTCTGTAGATTTGATTCTGTTGGATGGAGTTGGGTTTTTGCCATGTCAGTGTGATGTGGGAAGTGAGGGAGCTGATGGCTGAGATACAGGAGCGGGGGCCTAATCAGCTACACTGACCTTTAAGGACTGTAATGTCGTGAGTTGAATACATTATATTGCAGAGCTATATATAACACTGTGTGGGGGTGGCAGGAGATTTTGAAATGTATGCTTTTTAAGACTGAATATATTTGTGAGTAGGAAAAGCTTTTTTTTTTGGAGAAGCTTCTTAATACAACACTCAGATTAGGAGTTGCTTCGCCTTCTTTTATATAGGGCAGTCTGGATTTATCGCTAGGATGGATTCACAGGCATCATTTTCTTGGTTTAAATGGCACTTAAGGAGCTATCTTAATGACAGTGGTTTAGATTTTTTAAAAAGCAGAACAAAATAAACAAAAACTTAAAAGTAAAACAGCTTTGTAGTATTCTTTCAATGCTTTACTTGTGATTTCTTTGCTAAGTAAACTGGCACATAAGAATGTAATATATCCGTTTGACTGAAGTCACTCATATTGATGCATAAATCAACATATCTTTAAAGTTCATAGTGCCCTAATTTTATTAGTAAAATGTATTTAAGATGATACTAACATTTTCTTAATTTTTTAATTTTAATTTTTTAAAGATTTTATTTATTTATTTGATAGAGAGAGACACAGCAAGAGAGAGAGCACAAGCAGGGGGAGTGGGAGAGGGTAGAAGCAGGCTCCCCACTGAGCCGGGAGCCCGATGTGGGGTCATGACCCAAGCTGAAGGCAGACGCTTAACAATTGAGCCACCCAGATGCCCGATACTGACATTTTTTAAAGACTTTGCATTTTCAATTATTACCATGAAATGTCTCTGGAACATGTAAAACTTCTGAAGTTTCCGATTTTCTTAATTTTCCTTGCTACTGCTTCATTACTTATGATACCCAGCATACAGGAATTCCTTTGCAGTTCTATCCCTGGTTCCCTACTCTTCGCCTTACAGATATGACATGCTTTAGCTCTATTCTTCCCTATTCCATTATATTTGCCTTTAGCTCTATTCTATCAGAGGTCCACCAGATAATTTAATCATATCTTTACAAATAATTCATGTTCTTGTCAATGATTGATACTTTTTTTTTTTTTTTTTTTTTGGTCATAAGCTTCCATTTATTAGTTTTTTTTCAAGGAGTAGAAAATGACAGGTGAAAATTAAATGGATTTGATAAGAGAAGTGGGTGGGATCAGTTAAAGATGACAATGATTTTGGCTTGAGTGCCTGGACGGATATGAGTACACTTTCTAAAATAGGGGAAAGTAGACAAGGTGAAGTTTAATAAATAGATATTGGTGATGTTGGATAAAATCAGGAGTTCAACTTGGGAAATATTGTTTGCATTGCCTCTCCCTTCAGAGCAGAAATGTTACTTAGAAAGTTCAATATATAAGTCTAGGGTTAGAATAGAAGTATTACTAGAGATAATAATGTCTGATTCTTGGTTAAGATATGACAATCTTGGAGAGAGTAAAAGAGAGACCAGGACCTGAGAAAAAGCCCTTGGGTTCTTCATCATGATAAATCTATTTTCCCATTAAGTATGATTTTAATGGAATTCAAACTTTCAAATTGTGCATTATCACATTATTTGTGTTATCATGAAAGCCAAATGAAATCCTTTAGGATTATGTTCATTTTCATCAAAATCTGTAGGATAAAGGTGGCTATCACTATTCTAGGCTATCACCTGTAGTAAACAAGGAGCCTTCAAATCTCCTTTTAATTTTATTTTATGTTATGTTAATCACCATACATAACATCATTAGTTTTTGATGTAGTGTTCCATGATTCATTGTTTGCGTATAACACCCAGTGCTCCATGCAGTACATGCCCTCTTTAATACCCATCACCCGGCTAACCCATCCCCCACCCTCTCCCCTCTAGAACCCTCAGTTTGTTTCTCAGAGTCCATAGTCTTTCATGGTTCGTCTCCCCCTCCGATTTCCTGCCCTTCATTTTTCCCTTCCTGCTATCTTCTTCTTTTTATTTTTTTTAACATATAATGTATTGTTTGTTTCAGAGGTACAGGTCTGTGATTCAACTGTCTTACACAATTCACAGCACTCACCATAGCACATACCCTCCCCAGTGTCTATCACCCAGCCACCCCATCCCTCAAATCTTTTTTAATTTCAGAATACTAACACACTAGAGCCTTTTATCACCAGTTTACCTGCAAAGTACTTTGACTATTTTGAGTTCTGGGCTTGTTGTAGGTCTTTGTTGAACACAGAAGTCAGTGGAAAATCGGCATCTTTAAGGCAGATACTTTTCATGTTAGAACTGAGACTATTTAAAACATATTGTCTATAAAATTGGTTAGAGACAACAAATATGCTTATTCACGCCACTGGACATATAATCAACATTGACAGCACAGTATTTCTGAGTCTAGACCTGGCTTCAGAGTACTACCCTGTACTCTGTACATCATGCAGATAAGATTATTCTAAATTCGTATGGGGTAAAGATTATGATTTTAATGTGCAATTATCAAATATTTGTCAAATAATAATTTTATAGAAAGCATTTATTATGATGGATACTGCATTAGTCTGCTAGTGCTACCATAACAAAATACCACAGACTAAGTGACTTAAACAACAGAAATTTATGTTCTCAGAGTTCTGGGGTCTAAAAGTCTAAGATCAAAGTGTCAGCAGGTTCAGGTTCTCTTGACGCCCCTCTCCTGGGCTTGTAGATGGATACTTTTCCCTGTGTCCTCACATGGCCTTTTCTGTGTGTGCACACTCCTGGTGTCTTCCTCTTCTTATAAGGACACCAGTCCTTTTGGATTAGAGCCCACTCTTCTGACCTCATTTAACCTTAAATATCTCCTTAGAGGTGTTCTCTCTATTAGGAGTTAGGGCTTCAGCGTATGAATTTAGGGGGATACAATTTAGTCCATAACAGATTTTTTTTTTTTTTTTAATTTCAGCAGGGCCACACTACTTCAATTTTTTTTTTTTTAAGATTTTATTTATTTATTTGAGAGAGAGAGAATGAGAGGCAGAGAGCACGAGAGGGAAGAGGGTCAGAGGGAGAAGCAGACTCCCCGCCGAGCAGGGAGCCCGATGTGGGACTCGATCCCGGGACCCCGGGATCATGACCTGAGCCGAAGGCAGTCGCTTAACCAAGTGAGCCACCCAGGCACCCCGACAAGATTATATTTTAATAATCATTTCATTGGATTTAATATCTGTTATGGGGGCGCCTGCGTGGCTCAGTTCGGTAAGCGACTGCCTTCGGCTCAGGTCATGATCCTGGAGTCCTGGGATCGAGTCCCACATCGGGCTCCCTGCTCGGCGGGGAGTCTGCTTCTCCCTCTGACCCTCTTCCCTCTCGTGCTCTCTGCCTCTCATTCTCTCTCTCTCAAATAAATAAATAAAATCTTTTAAAAAATAAAAAAAATAAAATATAATCTTGTCTTCAAATCCTCTCCAGCCAATTTGGCACAAGTATATGTATTTTTCTTCATTATATACAGCATGTATATGCACACTTATGTGTCTATACACACAACACACACATACATTTATATACAGAATATATTTACAAATATTATGGAAGGTATTATATGGTAACTTCTTTGTAAGTATAAAGTATTATTAGAGTTTAGACATGTATCATTAATAGGTGGAGAAATGAGAGTAGGCACCAAAGGAATATTTGCAAAGGAAAGATGAGTATTTAAAAATGGCTAGGCACAGTATTGCAGGATGATAGGTGCCAGGTTCTGGAGGTAGACTGCATAGATTCAAATCCTGGCTTCATTTGTTGTATAACCTGAACAATTAATTCTTTATCTAAACAACAACAATTACAACAACAACAACAACTTGATTGTTGAGGGAATTAAATTACATAATGTATGTAAAGTCTTCATATCAAAGGCAGGCACACAATAAGAGGCCACTAAATACCCTTTATTATTATCTGTACATTGAAGTAGAAATAAAAAGTGACAAATAGGCAATAAAGAGGGTACACTGTTAGTACTTTCTTAATAATAAAAAATCAACCTCTCCAAATCTTCTCCCATGAAAGTATAGTACTAGCTCTCACGCAATTGCTCTCCACTAAGACATAATCTATCACCTCCCAGAGTGATTGATTCCCTGCCTCTTTTCATGAGTTGATCGCATTATGGCAGCCCATAAATTTCACTACTCTTTAAAAGTCATAAGAGGCTCTGTGACATCTCTCCCAGGTTTTAGAACCCTCTCTCACCCATGGAACCACAAAGAGTTAACCTAACATAGTAGATCAGTAAAGGCCAGCTCTCTCAGCCCCAAAGAAGCACCAGGAGAAAAGAGACACCTTATTGCCGGAATTGTCTAATCCCTGCCCTGAGACGTTGGTCCCAATCCCCACCAAGGAGTTTACCTTAACATCAATGCAGTTTATTTTTTAGAAAACCCAAAACTTTATTGATTATATTCCAGACATTTCGCTACATGCTATAACAGCTCCTTTGGGGTAAAATCAGATTCTTTAAAGCACTGTTGTTTCATTAGGCTTTCATCTTTACACCTCATAGGATAACTTATATATTTCACTTACCAGGCGGTTCATGCATCCTCAAAACACATGTAACCACACCACTTAAAACCAGAGTCAAAGAATGTATGTCAAAATAAAAATCTCATTCTAAATGGTATTTTCTTCTTTTTTTAAAAAAGATTTTATTTATTTATTTGACAGAGACACAGCGAAAGAGGGAACACAAGCAGAGGGAGTGAGAGAGGGAAAAGCAGGTCTCCCACTGAGCAGGGAGCCTGATGTGGGGCTCGATCCCAGGACCCTGGGATTATGACCTGAGCCAAAGGCAGACGCAGAATGACGGGGCCACTCAGGCACCCCGTAAATGGTATTTTCAACTGTGCCCTCACTCTCCTGTTAAACTTATATTTAAATATGTTGATATAGCTATTAGAATTGGCTGCATGTCCTCTAGCTATGGTAGAAAGAAAAACAGCCCCCATTGTTGTCATGGCTTTATTATTTCTAATAAGGAATGAACTGGGAAGCATTCAAACCAAATAGCTAGTTATTATAAGGAAAAAAAATGTTTAGCATCAAATATGAAACCTAACATCAACAGTGGCAGATAGTCTACATTTAAGTAAGGAGTACTTTATGATTTCATCTGATAATTCAAATCATTCAACTAATTAAGAGTACGGCACACCCCTCTGTCAGGCTGGCCAGCTTTGTACAGAGCTCTCAAAATCGTATGCTTGATAGTGGTCACATTGTACTTCTAACAGTTTTTACTATAAAATGTTTTTGTTAAGTTTTCTGTTGGAAAAGCTGTAGAACTCCAGAATTTGCACAATTTTTTCTGCATAAATTGTTAATTTCTCAAGAAATTCATTCTCCTGAATGGCAGCAGATGTCCTGGTTCTCTATGTAGACAAAAATAAAACATGTTCCAAAATGTACATAACAAGCACACTGCCGGGGTGCCTGGGTGGCTCAGTCGTTAAGCGTCTGCCTTCGGCTCAGGTCATGATCCCAGGGTCCTGGGATCGAGCCCCACATCAGGCTCCCTGCTCAGCGGGGAGCTTGCTTCTCCCTCTCCTACTCCCCCTGCTTGTGTTCCCTATCTCACTATATCTCTCTCTGTCAAATAAATAAATAAAATCTTTAAAAACAAAACAAACCAACCAACCAACAAACAAAAAAACCCAAGCACACTGCCTTTTAAATACATATACAAAGTTATAGAACTCTTTCGACCAGGGTGCCTGGGTGGCTCAGTTGGTTAAGTGACTGCCTTAGGCTCAGGTCATGATCCTGGAGTCCCTGGATCGAGTCCCGCATCGGGCTCCCTGCTCAGCAAGGAGGCTGCTTCTCCCTCTAACCCTCCCCCCTCTCATGTACTCTCTCTCTCTCCCTCATTCTTGCTCTCTCAAATAAATAAATAAATCTTAAAAAAAAAAAAAAAAGAACTCTTTTGACCAAAAGCATAGGATATCAAAACATCACGTGTTCATTAAAAATTCACTGTGTCCCAGGGTCCTAATAGCATTTATATTCTACTCTAATCCTCTTCTCTTTTTAAATTATGCTTAATTTTTCTTTTTCAAGTTAGAAATCAAGTGTGATATTTTTGGGTATATATAGAGAAAAGTTAAAATGGAAATCAATTGAAATTATAACACAATTTATAAGAAAAATGTTAAGACATAGGCAAGTAATCGCATACTTGTTTTGAGACTGGGTGTGTTCTGGTTAAGGATAGAGGAGAGACAAATTCAGAGTGGTGTCAGTGTGTGAATACCAAGTTCAGGGAGTTCTTGAAGGAGGCCCATTTAACTGGCTAAATATAATTATGGGAGCAAGCAAAAAGGAAATAAACATTGCTGACTTAGAGGATTATATGAGGAAAAGTATAGAAGCCCAAAGAAAAGATCAAAGAGAGTTGCAAGAGAATGGCTCAGTTGATGTGAAACTTTATTATCAGAGGGAGCTCCTAGATTGAACATAATAGACAATGTCCCACTTTTATGAATTTTCATTTCTTATTGTTGATAATATCTTGTATGTGTCAAAAAGAAGAGAAAGAAGAGAAAGGAAGGAGATGAAGGAAGAAAGGAGAGTAGGAAGGAAGGATCTGTTATATTCAATCATTCAATCCCATATTACATAGATGCCATACAATTTGTAAGGTCTTTTTGTCACATCTCGGTTAGATACTTCTAATATTGGCAAACAGCCTGAGGCAGACCCATTATCTCCCCTACACCTTCCAAACACAGACCAGAACTGTGCCTCAGGATCAGAACTCTGAGATCTGGTGCTTTTCAAGGCATGTTTTTTGTTTGTTTTGTTTTTAAACTTTTTTCCTTCCACCCTTCTGGCAGGAAGGAAGAGAGGGAGGGAGGGAGGGAGGGAGGGAGGGAGGGAGGGAGGGAGGAAGGAAAGGAAGGAAGGAAGGAAGGAAGGAAGGAAGGAAGGGAGGGAGGGAGGAAGGAAAGGAAGGAAGGAAGGAAGGAAGGGAGGGAGGGAGGGAGGGAGGGAGGAAGGAAAGGAGGGAGGGAGGCTGGGAGGGAGGGAGGGAGAGAGAGAGAGATAGGGCAGGCGGGCTGAAGTTGCACTTTCTATCAGCTAGGTTGGATGAACAAGAACCAGGACCTCTGTCTTCTACTCTTTCAGCACACTAAACATCTAGATCTTGGGATGAGAATTTATAGATAAGAATGCCTACTATTTTGTCCAATTTCTTTTCCATCCAGTTTCTCAGTACAAGAAAAGATGACCATATATGGAGAAATGTACATTTTTTAGGGAAGCTTTTATTTTCCTTGAATTAAACAGCATATATTATAGATAGTAGTAATATGATTACCTAAAATATACCTGACCACGGCCGCTAATAATATAAGAACAGCTCTTAGGAATGTCCTAAATCAGGCTGCTCTGTTGCCTATGCTCAAGTCACAGGGATATAGATTTTTACATACCTAAGAAGGTGATCTGATAAGGATGTTCTTCAAAATTCTAGCATCATGCTGAGCAGATCTTGGGTAGGCCTGTTGTTTGTCAATCTTGACATCTCTTTCATTTTTTAAGCAATTAATCACCTGCAGAGATACTAAGGTTTGCCTGGAATTTTTACATTTTGAGTTGCATCTTTGATAGCATCTTCCAGATTTTATTTAAATCGGAATTCAAATAAACAATTAAAACAGCTAACCATACCACCCCCCTCTCTTTCCCTCTTGAAAAAAGATGCAGGAGGCATTTCTGCCTTCTCTCCTTTTCATCCTCCCCACCTTGTTCTTCTTTTGTTTTAAAACCGACCAGAAGTAAGATAAAGATATATAGCAGAGCATTTGTTAATACTAGAGTGAGTTTAAAGAAATAGGTACTGCTATCATTAAATTATACACAGAAAAGATTAATTAGATAAAAATACCAAAAAGGAGGGGAGAGATAGTAAACTGAGTTGCAGATCATCAACTTCAGTTTACTCAGAGATATGCAGAATACTAAAAAGACTATTTTGATGAAGTTAATCCCTGCTAATGTCTCTTCTTTGCTGGTAAATCACAGATCATTCAATCAAATAGAAAGCAGTGAGTCAAATGAAGTAAACGGTAAAGGAGGTAAATGGAGTATTATGTAATTCACAGAGTGGTCAATGGAAAAAAAAAATGAGACCTATAAGTCAAGACTATGCATATTTAGCAGATAGAAATATGTCAAACACAATCATTTTCTATCACACTTTAAAAATATTTTACCTTGTCTATATGAAGTGTTCTTTTTTTATTTTGTAAGCTTTTTGTGGTTAAAATGAAAGTGAAGTTATTTCACTTTTTTTATTTTTTAATAAGTCTGGAAGCAGGGATTCAAACACCTAAACAAAATACATTTTGTTGAATATACACTTTTAATGAATATATTTATACACACACATCAAAATTATTCAAGTAAAATTAATTTTTGGTTATTTTGATTCAAAATTTCACTTGAAAACTGCATTTTTTTCAAGCTGGTGATAGCAGATCTGTAATATAATATCCAGCAAATGGATAGTTCTTTGCAAATATTTGTTCAGTGCTAAGCACTTGGAAATTTTGGCATAGTGATTTCATAAAATTCAAGCTGCTATTTATGATTGTTTGAATTATACAGTGCAATGGATGGCAGCAATTAACCAAGAAAATATGAAGTGAATTATCCAAATAATTAAATCAGAGCCTAAGCTGTAATTACATATTGAAAATCCACTTGCAACATTTAATAATGCAGCAAGACTTGCTTTATTTTTTGTCATAGGAAGCTGTCTGATACTGCGGCTGACCTAGCAATTAGGAACCCTCAGTTTTACTGCCAACTCCAAAACTAACCTACCCAGTGTCTGACTTTGTCAGAGATTCTTTGACTTTCAAACAAAAAGGGAATTGATGATTGTTTAAATCCTTTCTGGCTCAAAGAATGCTGTGTCTTTATAAAACCTATAAAGCTAACCAACCACAAAGTAGAAGCTCCACTTTGTTCAACATGTTAAGAATTGTTTGGACATATATAAGAGATTGTTGATGCTCAGTATGATCAAGACTACCAGTCTTTGGATAAACATTGAAAATTCCAGCAAAGTTTTTATCATGGAGCTCATAAGTCATCACTGCTGGTTGTAGAACAAATTAGCTTTTAGAACAAGTTGGCATTTAAAACAAGTCGGCCAAGGTAGATAAGCTCACAGATGTCCAATACGGTTTAGGGTCAGGGCCAAGGACAGCTGAACCTATGTGGAAAATCCCTACTCACTACGGATATAACCGAGAATGTAGTATCATGCTATGTTTATGAACCCGATCTCAAACCTGAGAGTCCTGAGTTGTAAACTAGCCTTTCCCACTTACTTGTGTTAAGTAGGGTAACACATGTCAGTTTCTCTATCTCTAAGATGATTCCTATGGCATAGCTAGAATGACTAAGGAAATAAAGCAATTTATAGTGGACTTAACACGGTGCTCACCAGACAGTAAGTGCTCAATAACTAAATTCAGTATTATTATGATCACATGTGGTGGTTGTGAAGGGAAAGAGGGGTAAGAGACAAGGAGTGGATGGCATGGATGAATTAATTCACATCCTCTCCCTTCATATTCCCTAAGTTATTGTTTTGCTGAGGAGACCGAATCCCTGGAGTTTCTGTTTTTTTTCTTTTTTGCAGCAAATGGGTGCATTTCCAACTGTGTGTGTTTTGCGCTTTCACAAATATTCAAGAGTAAACTCTTAGAGTCTGGTAGGTGTGTGCTTACTCGAGCTTTATGCATTCTTTTTAACTTAGACCAAACAGCTTATCTTTGTTCCACAGAACAGCATACAGTACATAGAGTGTTGACTATTACAGAGAAAGCCTCTAATTCTGTTTGGGAAGATTAAGACACTGCTGAAAAAGGAACTCTTTGTCTAACCACAGATCAGGGGGAACGCAAGCCCAGAATACTCCCTTCTTCCTGCTGCCTTTGCCATAGCTCGGTGGCCGGTCCGAAGGGTACTGCCACTCTTGCGCCATCAAACACCTCTCCAGGTCTCCGGAGGGATGTTGCAGCATGAATGATCATTCTCTCCTGTTGAGAAAGGAAGTGGACTGTCCCATAGCTCCTCGGTGTCTGCCTTCTGGGAAAACCTACCAAGAGAGACCCCTATTATTTACCTATAGCCAATCATAGAGTGAGTATAAAGAGTTGGAGAGTAATTTCAAACCCTTTCCATAGTATTTCTCTTTAGGTTAAGAAAGGATCATAATGAACATTAAGATTTTGGAGGGAACTCAACAAATAAGCCACCATCTATCCTCTGTTCCCTTGGAACAATTTAGGCCGAACGTTTTTGAGACTGTGGGCCTCAGACCTTCTCTGTTGCACTATTAAAATAAACATGTACCGCCTTGTTAAATCACAGGTGATCTGGATTTCAAGTTACTGACAGCTTGCTCGGGACTCCCATTTAATCCTCACATTTATCCGCAAGCTTTACTGATTTCAACCCTCTTTCACTGGGCTGGAGCTATTTGATGTTATGACCTCAGAGATAACATGCCATAGTCTAAGATGTTTAGCTAATATGAAATTGCTTTAGCCTGTGGCTTTGCCTACGGATAAATGCGTGCCACCCTGGCCAACATGAAGTGGAAATTTGCAGCAGTGAGAGCTCGACAGTCTAATTAATTATTTAGAGGTTTCAAGGGGGAAAAAAGAAGTCTAGAGTCCCAGAGTTCCCATTTGCAATGCATTAAACAATCAGAATAATAAGAAAAAAACAGAGAGAGACTGTCGTGGCTGTCTGGAATGTGTAGTATGTAATTTAAGGGCCAAAATTAGAAATAACCTAGGCTCTTAAAGACAATTTTAAGGCTGAAGGTTACAGGCCGGCAAATCCTTCTAGAATTGCAATACTATTTTTTTCCTCCTTTTGTCTTTATTTTTGTATCTTGAAATGCCTGCCGAGCTTTACTTCCTTGCTTCCTAAATTGCCTTCATGTATTAGAAGCTTTGGCTGAGCATATAATTAAAGAGTCCAAATGTGAACACCAGGGAGAAAGGTGTCTAATAAAGTAAGTGGCAAATGTGAATTTATTAAAAGTAGGTCATGTCATACACTGTAATAGCCTTCTTTGGCATATCTCCTAACCTAAGAGATAAAAGTAATGAAAGGATACTGCACGCTTAGTTTTGAGAAAGGCATTTGTTATAGTGCTACATAATAGATGCCTATAAATTAATCAGATAAATACCTGAAAGAAAGCCTGGCCATATAAAGTAGAGGAAGCATAATCAATAAATGCAGGCCCTCTAAGTGGAGAGCTGCAGGGAGAGTCTCAAGGGGTCAGTATTAGCACATGTTAAGTATTTTGTTAATGACATGCTCACATCTGTGGAGTACATTTTCTGATACCAGAATCAAATTAGCTGGGAAACACACAGAAGGGCAAAGCATCCTGCAGAGTTAACAGTAGTGAAATGAAAGTCACAGTGAATATAAACTAATATTAAGATAGAGAATTAGAGAATACACAAGACAAATGTAACAGGAGAATCCGGTCTGGAAAACACTGAATTGGAGACATATTCATGATATACATGGGTGTTGGCAGTTCATTTTGAACTGCTCTTATACTTTAAAACAGTTGCATATAGAAGAGGAGAAACAGGAACTATAGAGAACTACACAAATTCACTTAATGGAGTTTTTCCATATACTTTATGGCAAGTGCATGATTGGTAGATGAACTTAAAAGAGTAAGAGCAGGGGCGCCTAGGTGGCTCAGTTGTTAAGCGTCTGCCTTCGGCTCAGGTCATGATCCCAGGGTCCTGGGATCAAGTCCCACATCGGGCTCCCTGCTCAGCGGGAAGCCTGCTTCGCCCTTGCCCACGCCCTCTGCTTGTGTTCCCTCTCTCGCTGTATCTCTCTCTGTCAAATAAATAAAATCTTAAAAAAAAAAAAAACAGATACATTTTGAAAGAGGAAACAAATGGCTACTAAACATTTTTACTTTTCATACTCTTTATTTATTGAAGAAATTTAAATTAAACCATCTGTAACTACAAAATGAAAAAAAATAAAAATGATGACAATAGTCATTGTAAACACATATATAACTTACTGTACACCAGGCATTGTACTAAGTGACTTAATAGGTTAACTGATTTATAATAACAACAGTCTTAGGCAACAACTGTTATCCTCGCCTTTTATGGATGAGGTAGGGGGTAGTGAATGAGTAGCCTGAGGTCACACAACTCCTTGAACCCAAGGAGTCTGGCCCCAGCATTCCTGTTTTGATTTTCTACTTTGTACTATGACTACCCAATATCTCTGGGGTTGAAAAGAGGTAGGTTGTATTGTGCACTTTAGATTCAGAGACTATAAACTGTGAATTGGTTCTGATCTAGTTAAGGTAAGATCTCACATAAAAATCTGTTGTGGGAAAAGAGATTCAAGAGTTTAGGTCCAGGGTCCATTCACAGAGATCAGCGGTTCTTGATGTGTAGTCCCCACAACAATAGCAGAGCAGCACCTGGGGTTTTGCTGCGAACGCAAATTCTCAGACCCTAACACAGACCTATTGAATCAGAAATTGGAGGTTGGGGTCCCTGTGATCTGTGTTTTAACAATTTCTCCATCTGATTCTGGTATACTCTCAGGTTCACTGATTTAGATAGTGCAAGCTCTTTCTTATTGGTAAGTTAGATCCTCACAAATCAAAGATATTTACTCTTTAAATTTCCTAAATTTAGGGCGCCTGGGTGGCTCAGTTGGTTAAGCGACTGCCTTCGGCTCAGGTCATGATCCTGGAGTCCTGGGATCAAGTCCCGCATCGGGCTCCCTGCTCAGCGGGGGGTCTGCTTCTCCCTCTGCCCTCTTCCCTCTCGTGCTCTCTGTCTCTCATTCTCTCTCTCTCAAATAAATAAATAAAATCTTTAAAAAAAATAAATAAATAAATTTCCTAAATTTATATGCAGGATTTTAAAAGCAGACGATTGTATTGCTGTTGTCACAAACCCTCTTCCCACCAATAAAGTTTCCATTATTCTGAAGCAAAAGACAAAGCCTCTTCACTTGAACTGAAATGTCTTTCCTTCTCATTGCCACACCTCTCTAGGCTCCTCTTCAGCTAAGTTTGCCTCTGCATTCTCTTCCAGCCACAGGCCATTCGGTCCTTTGTGGCCACCTCATTGTACTCCACAGGTCTTTTGTACCCCCTTTTCCCAAAGTTGATAATAACATGTTCAATCTTCTTCTCTAGTAAACTCCAACTTAGTCTTATATTTGAATTTTCAATTGCTTAGAAAATCCTTCCCTGACCCCTGTGATTAGCAAGTCCTTATTATTTGATCTAACTGCAAAGACCTCTCTGGAAGCTTGCATTGTGATTGCACTTTATAATTACTGATTTGACTAATAATTGCTCCCTTCCACTGGCCTGTGAACATCATTTGGATAGGTACCATAAATGGCCTTTGATTATATGATTCATTGAACAAATGCATGTATTCCTTCTATTTTATTTCTTTAAATTCCAAGCATGGCATGGCTTATCATGAATTAAAAAGTCTATATCTTTGTCTTTTCAAAAATCAGTTAAAGGATCATCTCTGTAAAGAATGCTTTCTAATAGTTCGTAAAAAAAAAAAAAAAAAAGAAATCATTGAAAGTACTACAGTGTTTCTCAACTTTCCTAATATCCATACCCACATGATGGCAGTCCTTTTTGGATTAGCTTTTTGAGAATCCCATGAAAATTCTGTACTCTCTCTTCAAAAAAAAAGTTTCTACCTTGTATATAATTTCAAAAAAATCACAGACACTCTGAAGTCCAGATAAAAACACTATTTTATTTTTTTTTTAAAGCACTGTTTTAGATACATTTTTCCTCTGAAAATTCCATTCTGTCCTATTTTGACTTATGTCTTCCTTCCAATTACTAATTTGGAAAAAAGACTACAAATTCTAAATTAATTTATAGTGTTTTGTGATTATACATACATATATGCTTTTTTTTCCCCCACAGGAATGAAATATTTCAAATTTGTAGTATCTGTCTTAACTTGTAAAGAAGGATACATTGTAATTACTATTTGAAAATTTTATCATTTATATTCTTTTTTCACTTAACAGAATGAATTAGTGGGACAAGTAGTACAAAAAGGGCATTGCTAAATAAATATCATTTATAGAATGCCAAAACTTTAAAATTATAAAAGACTTTAGACATTAACTATCCAAACGTTTTATTTATAGGTGATGGAATTGAGGTCTAAATGTTATAACTGATTCATTAAAGAGCAAACAATTAGGAAGAAATGACTACGACATTTAACAAATAAATTGGAGACAGGTGTACTTTATCAAATATCAGAATCCAAAAAACTTACAATAATTAAATCACCCTGAAAACCTTTTAAGAAGATTTAAGTTATGCAGGACAATCTTACTGAACAGGGACTTTACAATTATGTATTTCTTTAAGAATGTATCCTTTTTTTTTTTTTTTTAATGTTCTTGACTACCTATGTCTTGGTATATATGATTGATGTTCTTAGAAATTTAATTATTTATTTTCCATAATTAAGGTAAGATCATTCACCAGAATAATTAAATAAATAAACAATACTAGGGATAGGTAAGTCCATAGATAACTGGCTGTAGAAAAAGAATATGTGGACGTACTTCTTTATAACAGGGTTGAAATTAGGATCAAGAAGTTAATGATGATACTGATGGTGATCACTATTTTCTAAGCATCTACTACGTATCAGATACTTCAGTTTATTCATTGTGTTTCATTTCTTTAAAAAAGGGAAACAGATATGATTCTTCTTACCTTTTATGGGAAAAAAATGAATTTCCAGGAGCAAAACTTTCCTGTGGACACATAATTATTAAGAGCCACAGGGCTGGCTGATTTTGAGGAAAGCTGATTTGAGCCACTTTGCTACATGGACTATTTACTGTCATTCTGGAAAATTACCTAATTTGGCCTCAATTTCTTTATAAAACATTAGAATTCTATGATGCTACTTAGCTGATATTTTTGGAATATGTAAACTACTTTAAACTATAATTTTGTCCAATAAGGAAGTGGTTCTCAAACTTTGGTGTACATAGGAATCCTGGGAAAGCATTGAGAAAATGCCTTCTCCTAAGCACTTACTACAAGAGATTCTGATTCAGGACCAGTGTGGGACCCAGGAGTCTGCATTTTTATATGCACAGCCAGGAGTGAAGACGGTCCCCACGCCCACTATTAAAACTATTAGAACATTAAAAACATCATATAAAAAGGTTTACTTCCTCCCTCCAGGAATGAGCATCCATAAACCTTACCCTTGACAAGTATAAAACAGATTATTTATATTGCTATTTTAATCAGAAAAATTCCAGAGTATTTGTTCTGAGTAAAAAGGAAAGTTATGATTTATGTTGGAATAAAATCTCAATGTGGTAAATAACAAGTTGATCCACTGTTTATATTTCAAAATTAATATTATCTGTGTTCTAAGATGCTACTGCATTTGAGGCCTCAGTAAATGAGATTTTTTAAAAAATGAATGGTGTAAGTTGAACATTGTTTGAAAGTTTGAAAGTTCTTTATTTGTTTTTCAATCAGCATTACTTACAGATGTACAGGGTGAAAAACTGTCATATTTTTTGTGAAGATACACATCTAAATATAAGAGCATAAAGGAAATTTTAATTTTGTTTACTTTAAAATTGACATATTCTACCTCTACTCATCTTTAAAAAATATAGTTCAAATCATTGCATTACTCAATTTAAAATCTGACAATCTTATTTAAAAAAATCTAAGTATGACAGTGCTTTTGCTGTGTTTCTACATGTAAAGTAAAATGCACGGTTAGGGTAAATCATTTAGTTAAACTATTACACTAATTGTATGAGTATTTTATATACAAAAAATGTTTTATGGTGGCTTATACTCAGCATGTGTGAACATAGCTTTTGATAATTGCCAGTGAATTTGATGCTTTTCAACAATTTGAAGCAATTTTTGTTGCTCCATCACACTCCCCGTTTCTTGCTTGGCATTTACAACTTTACACTATACACAACATTTACAACTATAACACTTTTTCCATAGGATTTTAGATGCTGTTATTCTTGATTTAAAATAACTACCTTGGTCTGGATACTGACAAAAATAGTGACAAGGAAAAGAAGATGGGGTGTATAGTAGTATTTGTTGTCTCTCAGTGCGATTCAAATTGACTTAAATATATTTCATATAACCGAAAGTAATTATGTCACAAGATAATATGCATGAAAGCAGGAAGGAAATGAACCTACCTTGAAATTTGGTGTTATTTTGATTTGTACACTAAGTCCATGTTATACTTTTAAATTGCTCAGTATGTTTGCTAGAAAAAACAAGAATAAATTATATGAGACCTAGAAATACCTTATCATTTCCTATTGAGTATATCCTTACATTGTCCATTGTTTTTGTTTCCTAAGGTATTTTAAATCAAATCTCCAACGTTATATAGGACAGGATTCATACAGTGTCATTTCCATTATTCTTTATTAACAACAACAGCAAAATATACATATATTTATATATATACACACACACAAACACACCTAGGTTATGGATTGGTTTGTAGCTTTTGTAAATTGGAAAGATATTTTGAAATATTTTATGCTTCAAATATGTATTTTTAATATTTAAGTATTTTAAGATTTAATAATATATTTAAATATTTTAGATTTCTATATTTAACTAAAATCCAGAGTAAGCCCAAAAATATATCTAATATGTATTGTCAGTATATGCACATATATATATTTTATATATATTCATATAAACATATATTTTTGTTTTAAATACTTTAAAAATATAACCTCAAAAACTATACTGTAACTTTTTATATGTCCATAGATTTACCTTAAACAATGTTACCATTCACAATGTTTTAAAGTAAATTAAGAGAATTATATAACATAAATAAATTGTAAAATCCATGCAATTTACAGTAGTAGGAGTGATTATTGAAATCTTGAAACTTCCCTCAAACCGTTAATGTTCACCAGCTCAGTTGAGAGAAAGCACAGGTTGCGCTAGGTCAGCAGAGAAGTGATTTATTTCACGAGTGTAGCTCTCTGAACAACTTTGTATTCTCTCATTAAGAACAACAGTACAGGAAATCATTTACTGATCATTTTACAATGTACATAATATCCTGTGCATGCCTAGGCAACTCTGTGGTGATTTACAAATCTGGACAGGCATCAAAATTACTGAACTTAGAAAATAATTCACAGTGTCAATGTGAATAAATTTCTAGATTTTGACAATATATTTAGTCCAATAAAATAAGGTTCTTTATTCATGAACGAATTTGAAAGGTATTCAAGCAGGACTCCTAAACCATTTACTCTGAATTATTGGCTTTATTATTTTAATACCATTTTCATGTCACTTCGTGGTAACCTTGTGACTGCATAACAGAAACTAGAAAAAAGAGATCAGTGCAGGGAAGGATGGAGAGTTATAAATCAACAAGAACATTTTTTTTTCCCCTTTTAGAGAAGGTAGGGGAAAACTATGTTATAATCAGATTTACCTTATTGCCTCAAGGTTTCTTATCAGAATGAGCCAAGGTGATAAATGAAAATAAACAAAAATAAAAGTTTGGGCTAAAACAATATACAAATGTATACACACACACACGTGTGTGTGTGTGTATTTAATTGCAACTAAGATAAAAATTATCTCTGCTCCTTGTGAGTTTAGAGAGGACAGAGATCAGAGAAACTGAAGTAGGAATGGAAATAAAATAATAACCAACAATTATTGAAATAGTAGACTTCTAATTTTTCAAAATAATAGAAAAATTTAAGTTGGTGTTTACCCTGTTCAATTTATTCCTTTAAATCTTTTTTTTTCCCATTTCTGAGTAGGAGTTTCTTAGCAAAACAAAACATAATTAAATATAATTATCACTAATGCTAAACCCAATTTGTGGTTCTGTTTAAGAATTAAATGCATCCCTCCCTGTGTTTTTCATAAAGGAGAATGAGACCATGCATACAACCAAAGTATTTTATTGTAACAACAATTCTGTACTTCTGTTATGAGTATATTGACAACACAAAATGACTCACCTGGTTGTAGGTAATTGAGCCACAAATAAACATAGGCTCATTCTGCCTCTTGCATTTTGAGAACACTTAATCCGTTACTGAATCCATTCCTCATCCTGCATCCCATGTTCCCTGGCCACAAGACCTTATCCTTCATGAGAAATTATTTCACTATCGTTATGATGATAATAGTGTTACTCAAATTTCAGTTTCATGCTTAATCCCAAAGGCATAAATATATTTGTAAATGCAAAGCCAGTTTTTTTTTTGTCTCAAATTTTATTTTTTTATTTGAAAATGCAAAGCCAGTTTTGAGACAAAACATTTGAAGACTAAGAAAAGGGAGCAGATGGTATGCCTTTTAGGTACTTCTCATATTTACTTTTCTGCTCATAAAATGAGTTCTAATTTGACCTTAAGAATGCAGACCATAAACACTTCCCTGATGTGTGAGTGTGTGAGTGTGTGTGTGTGCGTGCGTGTGTGTGAGACAGAGGAGAATTGTGTCATCGTTGTTTCTCAATCCCACAGTGATCTTTATCAGTAATCTATATGCTCATGTGCTGCTCATTAGATACATGCAAATTATTATAAGTAATATAAATATATCTGGAGAGGGAAGCCTGACTTTATTGCTTTGCATCTAAATTTTGTACTTTAAACTAAAGGTGGACTAATTTCATGGTTTGTAGCGAACATCGGCTATCATAAGAGCCACTATTTGGGGAATAGAAAATAAATAGTAATAATGATGTTGCATCTGTCATATAAAATGTAGAATGAATTTTCTTTTCAAAATGGCTTTCAAAATATCATAACAGTATAGTCAGTATGATGATGCTTTTATCTTACTAGACAATTTATTAAATATACAATGAGTTAATTTAGAATTCAGCAGACCTAAATTTATGGTTCTGATAATCCCATCAGTTTTCCACAGTAACATTTTCTAGAATATCTGCTATGTAAATGTGTATTTGTACATTATATCCTTGCATCTATTTGGTAACAATAACTTAAGTTTTTATAATCAAAGCTTAAGTCTCTGTTTCTTCTGCTTTTCAGTTTGGAGAAGTGTTGATTGAAAAGCTATCCCAATATTTAGTATGTATGAGGTCCCATGCAGGGTACAGATGGCATCTTAACCCCATCCATATGTTTAAAGCATCTCCTTCATTTGGAAGTCTTACAGGCACCAAAACAATCATGGAGAGAAGTGGTCTTTAAATTTTAATTTTATCAAAATAAACTAGATCTCTTGTGTATAAAACCTTTGCCAGAAATGGATTTTCTTTAACAGACAGCAAGCCAAACCCATTTGTAAAGGCCAAGGAAAAGACTGATAAGTATGCATTTGATTATATGAGAGTTAGATTAAATTATCTTTGTTTTGACCATGATATTTCTGTTTATGCATACACTTTCTCGAGTATTTTTAAATACCTTTCAAATAGCCTGTGTCTCTTTTCTGAGATCTTTTGAATTTTACTCTGCATTTATTTAGTTATCTGTTATGTTGTTACATGTTACATTTTATACATTTATGAACATAACTGGTATAAATAAATGCCAAATATAAGCACATATATACATCAATATTTTATCTAAATCATACTTAGTAAGAGTCTTACTTCTAATATAAAAGTCATTTATTATTTTTAGATTTTTCTTTTATGTTTAAAAAAGGCATTTACTTTGATAAACATGAGATCCTATACATTTTTTTTATTCAAGCTCTTAATGGCAATGGCCTATCTTTTTAGGTTTCTTTCCATTTTATCAGAATGTAGTCTGTATTTTATGGTGACATGGACTATTAATGTCTTATTAAGCTCCTTAATTAGTATATATTAACAAATTTATAAGCCACAGCTTGTTTCCATCACAGAGGTTTAGTGAGGAATTATATAGTATATGTGTCTTTAGCTGTTTCTTTTTTTTTTTTTCTTTTTTTATGGAAACTCAAGTTAAGCATTGAGAACAAACATACATTTTTTTTCCTTTACAAAATTATTTATATTACCTAGGTCATGATTCTGCAGCAACAATTCAAATTTCACTTCTGTTGTGTTTAAAAACAAGCTAAGGTTTGCTAGAAGGTAAGTGGAGGGGAAACTCCATTCAGTGATGGCAATTGTTTAAATGATATTATTAGGGGCGCCTGGGTGGCTCAGTCGTTAAGCGTCTGCCTTCAGCTCAGGTCATGATCCCAGGGTCCTGGGATCGAGTCCCACCTCAGGCTCCCTGCTTGGTGGAAAGCCGGCTTCTCCCTCTCCCACTCCCCCTGCTTGTGTTCCTGCTCTCACTATGTCTCTCTCTGTCAAATAAATAAATAAAATCTTTAAAAAAATAAATAAATAAAATAAAAAATAAAAAGAATACTACAACAACTTGTGTTGGAATATGTTAAGAATTTTTTTTAGGGTCTTGATTGCCAAATATATAATAACTTTTAAGAAAAAGCATCAAATTATTTAGTAAGGATTATCTACAAAAACACTCAGTGTAGGGGTGCCTGCGTGGCTCAGTCGTTAGGCGTCTGCCTTCGGTTCAGGTCATGATCCCAGGGTCCTGGGATCGAGCCCCGCATCGGGCTCCCTGCTCAGCGGGAAGCCTGCTTCTCCCTCTCCCACTCCGCAAGCTTGTGTTCCCTCTCTCACTGTCTCTCTTTCTCTGTCAAATAAATAAACAAAATCTTAAAAAAAAATGATATTAATTTAAATTAAAAGTTTAAGGAATGAAGAAATTATCAGATTAGAGTTTCCCAACTGAGAGAAAGTTTACCCCAAACACCTCCTTCTCAGCCTCCCTAAAGAAATTAATATAGACATGTCTGTGTTGACCGCCTAAGTGTCTTGGAAATGGGAAGGAGTTCTTTGAGTCATAGTTCCAGTTTGGAGAATTAACTCACCCCTCTGCTAGTTCTGAAATGCATACAAATGATTGTTTATGGATTAAGGACATGTAGAAGAAAACTGATAGAAAAAAAAAAAAAAGAATATTCCTGGGAATGTCTTCTCTCTTTCGGTGAAACATTCCTATATGCCTACAGTTGCTTTCAAAGCTAAGCTGGTGAGCCATGAGGGGATTACAGTTTTATCAACAGCCTGATTCTGCCCCAGCAGCAGGTGCACTGGCTTGATGACCAGCAGGGCCGCTGATGCCACAGAACCTGAGTTTCTGGCAGGACTCATTTCGTGTTCATACCATTACGGATGGTGGTTCAAGCAAGATAGAAGTTGCCAAGGAACGCGCTGAAGTACTAAATGTTGCTTTTAAAATTTAGTGGGGGGAGGGGGGCGCCTGGGTGGCTCAGTCGTTAAGCGTCTGCCTTCGGCTCAGGTCGTGATCCCGGGGTCCTGGGATCGAGCCCCGCGTCGGGCTCCCTGCTCGGCAGGGAGTCTGCTTCTCCCTCTGACCCTCCCCCTGCTTGTGTTCCCTCTCTCACTGTGTCTCTCTCTGTCAAATAAATAAAAATCTTTAAAATTTAGAGGGAAGAAAGAATGAAGGGGGGGGACCCAGATTCAAGCGCTTGGCTTATTTCTTACACTGTGACTGGCAAGTACAGCCAAAGCACAGCTCCGGGGGCTGTGGCGACTCGAGAGGCAGACGCCCCTGGTGGCGGAAATTGGAAGGCCCGAAAAGTCAGTGCTGAGACTGAAAGCAGAGAGTGCCGATTCGAAGGCTGCATTGTGCAAGTACAGGATGTTTTCCTTTCCATTTTCCACAATGAGGCATTTCTTTCTTTCTTTCTTTTTATTTTAAGATTGTATTTATTTGCACGCGAGAGAATGAGAGACAGAGAGCATGAGAGGGAGGAGGGTCAGAGGGAGAAGCAGACTCCCCGCCGAGCAGGGAGCCCGATGCGGGACTTGATCCCGGGACTCCAGGATCATGACCTGAGCCGAAGGCAGTCGCTGAACCAGCTGAGCCACCCAGGCGCCCCACAATGAGGCATTTCTTTTACTCCCTCCTGTTTTGATCACAGACCAATGTTCTCAACTCTCAGTCACCAAATTGCCATGGTTTGTTACTTATTGATATTAGTTCTGAGTGGGTCATTATTTAAATAGTTTAACCTGTAAAAGAATTAAACTTGACAATGTACAGAAAATAGTATGATGGTCATTCATGAACCCAGCCCCAACATCAAATGTAAACATTTTGCTGTATTTTCTTATTTGCATATTTTACATATTTCCTGATTTGATCCTCCATAATAAAAGGACCTTGACTTACATAAAGTTGCTTAAAAGTTCAGAACAGGAGGAAGTCAACTTTTTTTTGAGTGCCTTCTATTTATCACCTCCTGTTCTAGGCACTGGGGACACAGCCCTGAACAAAACCATCTGTTCATCTGTTCCTTCATTCAATGAAAATATATTATACCTGTCCTTTTTTTTATGGACAGACATTGTGTCGAGTGCTAAATTTTTAAAGGTAAACAATATGCAAGACATTTAGAGTTTAAGACTCTACTCAAATTTCCTAAATATCTTGCTTTTACTTATATCAGCTTTACAATTTTAAAGAAGTGGCACTTCTCATTGAACAAAAGCAGGAAATAAGCAAGAAAGAATAAAAGCATTTTTTTAAAGGGAGATAGTAATCAAGAAAAATCCAAAGAAATTTTGAAAAAGCATCTCAGATTATAGGTGAAAGAACAGAGGTCCAGTAAAGCTAAAGACATTCCCATAAATTTATGTCAACCTTGATAGTTGAAGCTGGGTACTAGTCACTAAGCAAGGGATGAATTCTTCCCTTAACACTACTCATGATTTGGTGGGACCATGGAATAAAAAAAAAAACATCTGGGCTTGAGTTTTACTAGTAGTCTTATGAACCTTTTCATGACTGTTAACTGTAAAATTAGAATAATAATAACTACTTTGAATCAGAAGACATCCATGAAGCATTTAGCATAATTCCTAATGCATGGCAGAATCTTAACTGATAGTTCCATTTTTATTAATTTCCCAGGAAAATACACTTTTCTCCAGATTTTATAGCCTGATCTAAAATATAGACACACTCATCTTTTTCCTCTATTTACCTTTTTTCTGTGATTAAAGGGGGAACAGATGTATGAGAGTATGAGACAGCCAATAATATATTTTACTATATTTTGCTTCTGTGATACTGTATACTGCTTGCCTAAATCTGTTTGCCTCCCCCATTTTAGAGACTCATCCACCTATGGCTATGCCAGGCTCCATGTTATTCTTTATTACAAAGCTAATCAGTGTTCAGAAACATCTTACTTGTGACTTAATAACATTTATTCCAGAAAGACATTGTACAGGAAAGGCAATAATGCCCTTATATTGTCTATTCAGTTTCCTTGAAATATAAACACAGCACCATACTGTAACATTTGGTTTCTATCATCTTGCTCAATTTATAAATTGACACTGATGCTCCAATATCACATGGGAAAATAACGTTCCATTTATTAGAAAATTATTAGGTAACACGACTGTGCCAGAATGTAAAATCACCTAGAAAATGAACTTGATAAATTATTAAAAATGTGAAATTCTGTTGGGGTTAAGAGGACAATGTCTCATAAAATTTATTCAAACAGTATCAAATCTGGCAGAGTACCTGCAGTAAAATCTGCTTATAGTAGTATTGATTTTCAGGAGTTGAGTGAGTAGATTAAAGTGGAAATTTGATATTAAGTCAAATACCTGCCTACCCACACCACCATTTTAGAACTTTTATGACTTAGAAAATGATTCCACATATTGCAAGAATAGGGAATTTTTGTGGGGAAAAAAGGTAATTTAATTGAAGCATGAGACCAAAACTGAACTAATCAATTGATATTATTAAATTATAAAGAGACAAAAATAATACAAGGAGAAGCAACACTGGATTATCTTAAGGATGTAAAATTGTGCATTCCATATATAGTTATTTTCAAATAATATATTTTTTAAGATTTTATTTATTTATTTGACAGAGACACAGCGAGAGAGGGAACACAAGCAGGCGGATGGGAGAGGGAGAAGCAGACTCCCCACCAAGCAGGGAGCCCTACGTGGGGCTCCATCCCAGGACCCTGGGATCATGACCCAAGCAGAAGGCAGATGCTTTACTGCCTGAGCCACCCAGGCACCCCTCAAATAATATTTTTAGAATGGAGCCATTCTTTTAAAATCTACATCTAGTTGCAATTAAATAAAATTTGTAAATACTTTAAAACAAGGCATGACAACACTTAGTCAAGTAAAATCATAATAAGACTGTATTAAGACTGTAATAGGACTAACTTTTTGCAATGCTAAACATACATGATCTAGTGTAGTGAAAGAGCATTGTATTCATAGTCTCAAGGTTAGAAGAAAACCGCTAGTTTTGCTCCCCTTAAAAGTGCAAGCAAAGTAGTCAGAAAAGGAGTGTGTGTGGGGGGAGGGGCTATGTATAGAGGAGTGCTATTTTCAATTTTCTTGATATCTATGTACAAGCCATAGATTGTGCTGAACAAAGTCCCAGATCTATACAGGGCCACTAGAATTCACAAGTAGGTTCTAAGGGCAATTTTCATTTTCTTTTTTTTTTTTTTTTTGGTAGTTTTTAATTTTATTATATTATGTTAGTCACCATACAATACATCATTAGCTTTTGATGTAGTGATCCACGATCCATTGTTTTTGTATAACACCCAGTGCTCCATGCAGTACGTGCCCTCCTTAATACCCATCACCGGGCTAACCAATCCCCCCTCCCCTCTAGAACCCTGTTTGTTTCTCAGATCCATAGTCTCTCATGGTTCATCTCTCCCTCCAATTCCCCCCCCCCATTTTTCCCTTCCTTCTCCTAATGTCCTCCATGCTATTCCTTATGTTCCACAAATAAGTGAAACCATATGATAATTGACTTTCTCTGCTTGACTTATTTCACTTAGCATAATCTCCTCCAGTCCCATCCACATTGATGTAAAAGTTGGGTATTCATCTTTTCTGATGGCTGAGTAATATTCCATTGTATATATGGACCACATCTTCTTTATCCATTCATCTGTTGAAGGGCATCTTGGCTCTTTCCACAGTTTGGCTATTGCGGACATTGCTGCTATGAACATTGGGGTGCATATGGCCCTTCTTTTCACTACATCTGTGTCTTTGGGGTAAATACCCAGTAGTGCAATTGCTGGGTCATAGGATAGCTCTATTTTTAAATTTTTGAGGAACCTCCACACTGTTTTCCAAAGTAGCTGTACCAACTTGCATTCCCACCAACAGTGTAAGAGGGTTCCCCTTTCTCCACAACCTCTCCAACATTTGTTGTTTCTTTCCCTGTCCATTTTGGCCATTCTAACTGGTGTAAGGTGGTATCTGTGTGGTTTTGATTTGGATTTCCCTGATGGCTAATGATGATGAGCATTTTTTCATGTGTCTGTTAGCCATTTGTATGTCTTCTTCGGAGAAGTGTCTGTTCATCTCTTCTGCTCACTTTTTGACTTGATTATTTGTTTTTTGGGTGTTGAATTTGAGAAGTTCTTTATAGATTTTGGATACCAGCCCTTTATCTGTAGTGTCATTTGCAAATATCTTCTCCCATTCTGTGGGTTGCCTCTTTGTTTTGTTGACTGTTTCCTTTGCTGTGCAGAAGCTTTTTATCTTGATGAAGTCCCAAAAGTTCATTTTTGCTTTTGTTTCACTAGCTTTTGGAGATGTATCTTGAAAGAAGTTGCCATGGCCGATGTCAAAGAGGTTACTGCCTATGTTCTCCTCTAGGATTTTGATGGATTCCTGTCTCACATTGACGTCTTTCATCCACTTTGAGTTTATCTTTGTGAGTGGTGTTAGAGAATGGTCGAGTTTCATTCTTCTGCATGTGGCTGCTCATTTTCCCAGCACCATTTATTGAAGAGACTGTCTTTTTTCCCTTGCATGGTTTTTCCTACTTTGTCAAAGATTATTTGACCATAGAGTTGAGGGTCCATATCTGGGTTCTCTATTCTGTTCCATTGGTCTGTATGTCTGTTTCTGTGCCAGTACCATGCTGTCTTGGTAATCACTGCTTTGTAATATAGCTTGAAATTGGGCAACGTGATGCCCCCAGCTTTGTTTTTCTTTTTCAACATCTCCTTGGCGATTCGGGGTCTTTTCTGATTCCATACAAATTTTAGGATTGTTTGTTCCAGCACTTTGAAAAATGTCATTGGAATTTTGATCGGGATGGCATTGAAGGTATAGATTGCTCTGGGTAGCATAGACATTTTAACAATGTTTATTCTTCCGATCCATGAGCATGGAATATTTTTCCATCTTTTTGTGTCTTCTTCAATTTCTTCCATGAGTGTTTTGTAGTTCCTAGAGCATAGATCCTTTACCTCTTTGGTTAGGTTTATTCCGAGGTATCTTATGGTTTTTGGTGATATTGTAAATGGAATCGTTTCTTTAATTTCTCTTTCTACAGTTGTGTTGTTACTGTATAAGAAAGCAACTGATTTCTGTGCATTGATTTTGTATCCTGCCACATTACTGAATTGCTGGGTGAGTTCTAGTAATTTGGGGGTGGAGTCTTTTGGGTTTTCCACATAAAGTATCATGTCGTCTGCGAAAAGAGAGAGTTTGACTTCTTCTTTACCAATTTGAATACCTTTTATTTCTTTTTGTTGTCCGATTGCTGTTGCTAGGACTTCTAGTACTATGTTGAACAACAGTACGAGTGAGAGTGGGCAACCTTGACGTGTTCCTGATCTTAAGGGAAAGGCTGTCAGCTTTTCCCCATTGAGGATGATATTCGCTGTGGGTTTTTTATAGATGGATTTTATGAGCTTGAGGAATGTTCCCTCTATCCCTATACTCTGGAGAGTTTTAATCAGGAAAGGATGTTGTATTTTGTCAAATGCTTTTTCTGAATCAATTGAGAGGACCATATCGTTTTCTCCCTCCTCTTATTAATGTGTTCTATCACACTGATTGATTTGCAAATGTTGAGCCACCCTTGCATCCCGGGGATAAATCCCACTTGGTCGTGGTGGATGATCCTTTTAATGTATTGTTGGATCCTATTAGCTAGGATTTTGTTGAGGACTTTGGAATCCATATTCATCAGGGATATCGGTCTGAAATTCTCCTTTTTGATGGGGTCTTTGCCTGGTTTGGGGATTAAGGTAATGCTGGCCTCATAGAATGAGTTTGGAAGTTTTCCTTCTGTTTCTATTTTTTGAAACAGATTCAGGAGAATAGGTATTATTTCTTCTTTGAATGTTTGGTAGAATTCCCCAGGCAATCCATCAGGCCCTGGACTCTTGTTTTTTGGGAGGTTTTTGATCACTGCTTCAATCTCGTTACTGGTTATTGGCCTATTCAGGTTGTCAATTTCTTCCTGTTTCAGTCTTGGCAGCTTATAGGTTTCCAGGAAGGCCTCCATTTCATCCAGATTGCTCAGTTTATTGGCATATAGTTATTGATAATAATTTCTAATAATTGTTTCTATTTCCTTGGTGTTAGGCATGATCTCTCCCCTTTCATTCATAATTTTATTGATTTGGGTCCTTTCTCTCTTCTTTTGGATAAGTCTGGCCAGTGGTTTATCAATCTTATTAATTCTTTCAAAGAACCAACTTCTAGTTTCGTTGATCTGATCTACTGTGTTTCTGGTTTCTAATTCATTGATATATGCTCTCATTTAGTACCCTGAATATGTCTTGCCAGGCCTTTCTGGCTTGCCAGGTCTCTGTGGATAGGTCTGACATTATTCTGATGTTCCTCCCTCTATACGTAAGCAATCTCTTTCCCCTAACTGCCCTTAAGATGGTTTCCTTGGGTCTAAGATTTGCAAGTTTTACTATTACATGCCGGGGTGTTGACCTGTTTTCCTTGATCTTAGGAGGGGTCCTCTCTGCCTCTAGGACTCGAATGTTTGTTTCATTCCCCAGATTAGGGAAGTTCTCAGCTACAATTTGCTCAAATACATCCTCTAGCCCTCTCTCTCTCTCCACTCCCTCCGGGATTCCAATTATTCTGACACTGGAACACCTCATGGTGTCACTTATTTCTCTGATTCTATTTTCATGGATTCTGAGTTGTTTTTCCCTGGCTTCCTCTTTTCCCTTTTTATCTATTATACTGTCTTCCAGATCGCTTATTCTCTCTTCTGTCTCAGTTACCCTAGCTGTTAGATTATCTAGATTGGATTGGATCTCATTGATAGCATTTTTAAGTTCTGCCAATTCCCCTTTTATTTCTGCCCTTAGAGACTCTATGTTGCCATTAATTGATTTCTCCATTCTAGCCATTGTCTTCACAATTGCTAGCCTGAATTCCATCTCCAACATCTTGGTTATATCTGCATCCATTTGTAAATCTGCAGCATAAGTCATCATCTCTGAGTCTTTTCTGTTTTGGGGGCTCCTCCTCCTAGTCATTCTGTTGATGGGTGTTTGAGGGAATGTATATAGAGTCCAAATTATTGACCAGAACCCAAGCAAGATGCACCTGTTTTCTTGGGACCTTAGGGTTGCTGGCCTCTTGTTTTCCCAGCTGTCTTCTGCGGGAGGGGCCTGCCGCACTGTTACTCAGGCAACCCTGTTTGGGTGGAGTTGCCCTGCACCCCTGTGGCGGGGGATGGGCTCCGCGGGAATCAGTCTTTGGGGCTTTTGTTCTCTGGCGCCTTTCCCTGGTGGCTTTCCGCGTCTCTTCCACGAGTCAGAGCAGACGAGACCGTTTCCAACCCTCTGTCTCAGAGCAGAGAGACCGCAGTCTGTTCTTCAGTGAGCTCTCCAGGCCACACTGTCTCCGTTTCTGTCCGTGCTGCTATAAACTGCAGCGTCCTGGGTTGTGCGCCCCTCCACAGCGCTCGCAGTCCTGCCTCCAGGTCAGGGCACGTCTCTGCCCTTTGTGCTTCTAAAATCCCAGCTGCTCCCAATTCACGCGCGCGGGACTCTGCATCTTGGGGTTTCCACCCCTGGGGGTTGCAGTTCACTGGCTCGACCCCGGTGCACCGGGTTTCTGTGTCGGAGGCTGCAGTTCGCGCATGCGTCCCCGACCCCGCTGGTCTGGTTTTCCACCCCGGGGGCTGCCCTAAAGTTCTTTCCCGACGCTACTGGTCTGCAAGTCTGTGCCCGTCTGCAGCGCACAAGGCTGTCACTCACCGGCCGTGTAAGGCACCCTCCCGCCGCCGTTTATCCTCTGATATCTGCCCGCAGGGTCACGGCTCTCCGCTTCCTACCTCACAACCAACTGCCTGCGATATTCTGTTTGTAGAGATCCAGATCTTCTTACATCTCAGGCTGGTTTCACAGGTGCTCAGAGTGGCCTGGTAGTTATCCAGCTCAATTCCGGGGACCAGTTGAAATAGGGTCCCCTACTCCTCCGCCATCTTTCCCCTCTGGCAATTTTCATTTTCCTGTGAATTTTTAAAAAGGGAGAATTCCAAGGATTTGAGTCAAGATCTTTGTTTACATATGGACCCACAGAGGCAGAGGCAACTGAAAATAAAGCAAGTAGCTAAATCTGCCACATAAATGATTGATCCCTAAGACTCTTATGTATGACGATTGCAGGGGCACCATATATGCTGGGAAGCAAAGAGAAGGGGACCTCTCTGATTACTATAAATATGCTTTCTGTTCTTAAAAAAACAACAAAACCTAGCTCTTAAATAATGCACAGCTGCTTTGTACCTATTCAAGTCTTTAATATGACCCAAAATATTTTAACAATACCCTTCCCTGAATTTCATTTATTTTTTTCATTTAATTTTTTTAATAGTTTGTTTTGTCTTTACAATAAGATTGTAAATAATTTCAGGCCTCAGTAAGTATTTTGTCCCTTGAACATTGCTTAGCATGGTTCTATAAACTTAGTTGTTCAAATCTATTAAGTGCATCTTGCATGTAAATAATTTAGAAAGCATTATGTATTCTCTCTCTCGTTTGCATTATTTTATTGTGGTAAATATACATAACATAGTACTTACCATTTTAAGTATAGAATTCTCTGGCATTAAGTATGTTCACATTCTTACACATTTTCTCTTGAAACAGATGGAGTTTAATGATAATAATTATAGAATAGAAATCTTAGAGATGAGATTTGCCTCAAGGAGATGAGAAGTCTTATGGGAGAGTCCATCCCATGGACCATCATATCAGAAGGGTGGAGTTAACTCAGATAGTGAATGACTCTAACACTCCACAGTCTTGTCCCCTTATTAATACTCCTAGAGTCTATTGCTTGAATTTAAAAGTTTATAGAATCTTTACTCTACACTTTAACTCGTGTACTCATTCAACTACAACTTACATACTACTCACTTGTAGTTAAGATATGTGATGGATTTATCTTCAGGACATCCAATCATGTATTTATATATGCGTGCTCACTGGAAATATTTTTAACATACATTCGTGTATGTTTTTCTATGAGCCAGAAAAATATATTGATGAGCTCTTCAAAAAGATCTAGATATAAATACCTAGGTATTATAAATTATAAGATGGGAGGAGCAAAATACGCAAAAAGTATACTGATCTACCAGTTCATGATCAAAAAATGAAAACTACCTTAGGATGCTGAGAAATAGCTCAATGAAGAAATAACTGTCTTCTAAATGTGGCCCTCAGAATATTTGAACTCTATGTTGAATAGTTGTTATTCCATGGAAAAGTGCTGAGATGTAAGACGAATACTTAAACATTCTATAGTGACACAAGATGTTTATAGCTCAAAGTCTCACATACGGGTAGGTCTAACATATGCCAATCAGGATACATCCGGCAATTTTAGGAGATGGACAAAGACTCACTAGCCATCATGAACAAAAACAATTAGCTGGGTTATGGTGTTCTTAATTGCAGATGGTATCATGCCAATTTATTCATACCTCATGGAGTTCTTCTGTTTATGCTTATTAAATAGCACTGTTGATAATCGCTCATAGCGTTGTTTGGCTTTGTAACTTGTGTGTGTATCTGCCAACCTGTTTGTCCAGAAGAAAAAAAATACTTTCAAATGTAATTGAAGCACATTTTAGGCTATTTGCATTAACTATCTTTAAGAAGGGTTTAGAGTATTTTAAGGGACTGACATTTAGAGTGTATAATCTTTCATGTAAGAAGTTTCATCTTTGTCTCTTGAGGCTTCTGTTTATATATGAAGAAAACTGTAATGTGACATTTGCTAATAGTATCTGCTGAAGGAATGCTACATCTCAGGGTACCTCTTAGACTTATAAATTATGGCAATTATTAATGAGATAAATGAAACCATTTTAGAGCACAAAAGTGCTTATTTTTTAAGTAAACCCATTATATTTGATGTATGCCACTTTTCTACACCCCCCCCCAAATAATCTTGATTTAAAAAATGCTCATCTCTTTTTGTGATTGTATCTCTACTCTCCTTAAACAACAACAACAAATTCAGGTTTTAAATGACTACTTATTAGATGTCTAAACTTGGAGAAGACAATGTCGCCTCAGCTCTAAGATGGGGATAATAAAACATTCCTATCTCTTGAAAATTCAATGAGATTACATACTGGAAAAATTTCAGTAGAGTATTACACAAAATTAAATATTATTTATATTTTTAAGAATTATTCTACATTTAAAGAATTCCAAAACCTTTCCATAATTGTTTATTTAATTTTTTTAAAGATTTTACTTATTTATTTGACAGAGAGAGAGACAGCGAGAGAGGGAACACAAGCAGGGGGAGTGGGAGAGGGTGAATCCGACTTCCCGCTAAGCAGGGAGCCTGATGTGGGGCTCGATCCCAGGACCCTGGGATCATGACCTGAGCCCAAGGCAGATGCTTAACCAACTGAGCCACCCGGGCACCCTAACCCTTCTATATTTAAATTCTTTTTTACTTACACATTTTTTTGTTTTGTTTTGTTTTGTTTTGTTTAGGGACTCCAAGTTGTTTATGAGTAGGTACTTGAAGGTCCACTAAAATGTATAGTATAGAATATGGTTTAAAACAAAATGCCGGTAAGCTGTAGTAAGCCATCTCTCTCCAAATCTCTCTTGAGTTGTATATAATAACATTTGAATGCTAATAAGACATCAGTGCTTTTAGAAAAAAAAAAAAATGCCTACTACTTCATTTTGTTAACTAATCAAAATTATGATTTGATAAAATGTTCCAAAATTTAATTCTGCAAATGGCTAACAAATCCATAAATATACATAGCAAAAATTTGTTGTATGTGATTCCAAGGATTTTTAAAACAGATTCTATATAAAATCTCATAAAAAAATTGTCAATAATAAGAGTACCAAATAAGAAATGATGCATTTTATTTAGACATCTCAAAGGTGATTGATGAATTATCAGACTTAAAACTTGGGACCAATTTATGAACGTATCAAATTCCCTTGAGGTATATTTTAAGTTACGAAAAATTTCTCTACTTTTTTTTACCTTACTCTAAGAATAATCTGTCCACTAAATGTATATACATGGTTTTACCCTTGACAGCATCTTCTATTTTAAATCTCATTAGAGTAAGTCTCAGGCAACCAAAAAGCAGTGAAAAATGAATCCTTTATTAAAGTAAAATGTAAGTTACTAGAAATGTTTTGTTAAAAATCAACTACAGGGGTGCCTGGGTGGCTCAGTCGTTAAGCGTCTGCCTTTGGCTCAGGTCATGATCCTGGGATCCTGGATCAAGTCCCACATCGGGCTCCCTGCTCGGCAGGAAGCCTGCTTCTCCGTTTACTACTCCCCCTGCTGTGTTCCTGCTCTCACTATCTCTCCGTAAAAACTTTAAAAAATCAACTACATAAATAGAAAGTTAAAGAAGAATTTGACCCCTGAATCATTGCTTTACCTTGTAAAAGTTGACTTGAGTTTGAACTTTTATTTCCTGCATTTTGAGTTGGGTATATATAAACTTGCCTCCCCTATTTGGATCAATGTGAAAATATTAATACCTAAATAATACATTCCTTTCTAGAAAACACTGGGCTCTTGCTAATAGGCAAGTATCTATTTTAGATACTAGGTAATATCTTATAGGGAGATGCTACTTTATTATTTATGTGTGTGTATGTGTGTGTAGAGTGTGTGTTTGTGTGTAGTAACTGGGGAGTAGATGGACTCGTATTATAAAACTATTTCTAGAAATGTTCTAATACGTACATAGGAGAAGCAATCTATAGAAAGTAATAATCTATCCCAGACTTCAAACAAATAAAATGTACTGTTTCTGCTTTGACCCAATACAGTGATCAGAAAAAGTACTCTCTGCAAGTGGAGATTCAGCATGCATGCTAGCCTGAGACTTTCTATGATACTCAGGCCACGGGACAAATGGGCATAAAAGCATCTCACCGTAATGACTCAAATTTTGGAACATCAGCTCAGTATCATAGAATCTGAATGTGTTGAATTTTTGTTTTTAGTTTAGTTGGGGTAGCAGTTATAAACTTTTAGTCGTTTCAAGCAATCTATGCAGCCCCATTTGATAACCAAATTAGTTGCAATAGAAAATGACAAGGATGCTATTGCTGTATGCTGACCATTGTTTTAGTGTTGACCTTTCTATTAGAACAGAGAAAATTAACCTCTGTCCTCAGTTTCAGGAGCCTGTATGGTTTTCATAAACAACTTTATTCCACATAATGAACACTGCAACTTTTTAATTGACTCTGTTTGCTTTGAATTGACTCCTAGAAAGCCAAATATATTTTCTATTTTTAGGAGGTTAAATGTACACCCTTGGTAGTCAGTGGACCTTGGTTTGCATCCAAAATATGTCACATTCCTCCTTTGACCCTCAATTTCTTTCATGTATAAAGGAGATAATGATTATTTCACAGGGTAGTATTGGTGATTGATTAGATTGGCTGACAATTAAAGTACATAAAATAGTGCTTGGTACTTTGTACACATTATAAATTTGCCCCCTGTAGGTGAGCACTATACAACAATACCTGTTTTTCCTTCTAACACATTTTTCTTACTTTTTATAAATGCATTTAAAATTGCTATATTGCATGTATTTTGATGCCAAACTTAAATTATTTTTAGTAGAACACAGATAATAAACAAATTAAAATTTAGATTTTTCCCCTACAACTAGATTATATACTACACAACCTTGATAGAGAAAAAACGCTCACTGTTTTGTTTAATTTCTCTTCTCTCCTTCCTGGTGGCTATAGTGCAGATGTCTGTTAGTATGTATTCTTTCAGAGAAGAGAGAAAAAGCTGTAGGTAGAACTGGTGCCCTTACAATTCACTGGTAATGATAGAGTGCACAGACCAAGACCGCAATTCACTCAGTTTAGTGATACAAGAGTGATGTAAGAAAGAAACTTCATAGAGATTAACTTGTTTGAAGTGTAGATTACAGGGTAAAGGTAAGGAGAGAAAGCAGAACATGTAAAGAGTGATGAGGATAAAAATTGTCTGAAAGCCATATTCTGGATGTCCTTATATGTAATTTTGTGGAGTTTGCACTTCTTTCTTTGGAAAGACTGAAATCATCATTTTTTGTTTCAATCAGACTTTTCATTCTGAGATATTTATATGTTCATGTGATATCTTAACAAATAACAAATAATATTTAACAAATAATACAGAGATCCCAGTACTAGAACACAGATAATAAAATTATAATATCTTGCAAAACTTGGTTACAAGATCACAACCATAGATATGCTTCTATCAGAATGATCCCTGGTGTTGCCCCACCTTGCCTCTACCACTATTCCTGATCCCCAACTATCACTAATAAAGGTTATCTAAATGGGATCATAAATCAAGGTGCCTGGGTGGCTCACTTGGTTAAGTGCCTGACTTTTGGTTTCAGCTCAGGTCATGATCTCAGGGTGGTGATATTGGGCCCCGTAGTAGGTTCTGAGCTCAGCAGGGAGTTTGCTTGAGATTCTCTCTCTCCCTCTCCTTCTGTTCCTCCCCCTGCTCATGCTCTCTCTCTCTCTCTAAAAATAATCTTTAAAAAAAATAAATGGAATCATAAATGATATTATATGTACTTTTTTCAACTGTTTGGATTCTTTTCATTCAGCCTAATTCCCTTGGATCTATACAAGTTGTATGTATCAATAATTTGTTCCTTTTGGACACTAACTAGTATTCAATGGTAAGAATATAATATAGTGGGGGTGTCTGGGTGGCTCAGTTGGTTAAGCGTCTGACTTTGGCTCAGGTCATGATCTCGGGGTCCTGGGATTGAGCTTTGTGTCTGGCTCCACACTCATCAGGGAGTCTGCTTCTCCCTTCCCCTCTGCCCCTCCTACCACTCCTGCTCGCTTTCTCTCTTTTTCAAATGAATAAATAAAATCTTTTTTTTTAAGAATATAATATAGTGTATATAATCATTCAACAATTGCATGATTTCTGGGTTGTTTCCAGTTTTGGGCTATTACGGATAAAATTGCTAAACTCATTTCTGTACAGGTTTTTGTGAGAAGATGTTTTTATTTCTCTGGAATAAATGCCCAACAGTGCAATTGCTGGTTCATATAATAGCTGCATATTGAGTTTCATAAGAAACTAACAAACTGTTTTATAAAGTGGCTGTACCATTTAGATTTTCACCTACAATATATGAGTTATCCAGTCTCTCTGAATCCTTGTCAGAATTTCATGTTGTTGTTGTTTTAATTTTAGTCATTCTGATAGGTGTGTCATGCCACCTTAGGTTTTTAAAAGTGGATGATTTGGTTCTATCAGTGTTTTAAAAGAAACTTTCTGATGGCAACAAATGGAAGATGGAATGAAATGGGAGAAACTTGTGTCAATGATGTTATTTAGAAATGTATTTTGGTGACTAATGTTGGAGACAAAGACCTGATCCATGACATGGCACCAGGGTTAAGGGGGATTTCCGGGAGAATTGGACAGTCTTACAAAGATGTTATTCAGTATTTCTAGGCAATTCTAGTTTGACAAATTAAAGCTGGTTGATTAAGTGAAACTCAAAGGACATTTCCTTTAATCTCCGGTGGCAAAGGAACCCTACTATATGGAAACACAGTTTGTTATACATAACTGCTATTCAGAGAACAACTACATAATATAAATGTTAGGTGATTACCCTTAAAGTTAGATTGCTTTTATGAGTGTAGTTTAAAGATTTGATAGATTAATTTGAAAACTCAAAATAGTCATTTAAAAAAGATAACTCCTGATATATCTTTCAGTCTGCGTATTTATTTGACAATCTGTTTATGTACTGTCTTTCTCTCAAATATCTGCCAGATCATTTCTATTGACTTTGGGGAAAATTTGTAGTTTCAACAGAAGCCTAAATAAACATGAGTTAATAGTTAATGCACATGAAAATGGAGGCTACTCTGAGAGTACACAGTATTATAGTGGAAATAGTTTATGAAACCCAAGTAATAAGTTCTTGGAAGTCTAATAAATAGAAATTAATATGAACAATCATAAAGGAATAAAATGATTCTTCAAGGAGATGAACTAATAGATTTTAAAAATGTAAACTATGTATTATAGCTTCAGTCTCGTAGACACACAGAGCGCTATTAATGTCTATATTATATTATTAAAGCTCTCTGTGATCTGATATAGATTTTTCTCAGGCATATGGTATTTTTGTGAGGACAAAAATAGGTAGCATTTTTTAAAAACTGATTTTGAGAATAAATTAGAGTATCAAAAAGTATATAACCTAACAGAGTGATTGGATATAGCACACATTATTAGAGATGGTTGTCATTATCTAAAGGAAAAATATAGAATTCTGGGTTCTTCCATTACAGATAGAATCTATTGCCACAAATCTGGGAATCAATAAAACTTGTTTTGGGAGAGTAAATGATTACTTGATAATTTATCTTCTACATCATCTTCCAGGGAAAGTATTACCAAGATTATGTGTGAATCTAATCAGGTGTGGAGTGCTGTTGAAAAGTAAGAGTTGCAGCTCAGAAAAGGGAAACTTGAATTGAGATTTAAAAGAAGTACCTGAGAATTTTTAATTTTACTATAAGAATAACTAAATATTAGCAATGTGATCATTCTTATTGTTATCCTTGTTAATTATGCAAAGCTGATAGTCATGGACTTTTGCCTGGAGCTGCCGATAGGCTACTCTAGAAGAGTGAGTTCCCATCTACTGCACAGAATCTATTTCCCTGTCCTTCTGTTTGTACCACTCTGAAGAGTAAGGATTCCATACAAAGACCTTCATTTGACATAAAATTCTAATAATCTTACTGATGAATCTGCAAAGTAAGAACATTAAACTAATAAATTATCCATATGAATGTACTTTCAAGATGTTAATAATTTATGCCAAATGTTCTCATTTTATATAATTCCTTTCCTCAATATGGCTTTCTTCAGTTGAGTTATAAAGCTTAGTGAAATAGAATTATGACCTCGGATTCTTATACTTAAAACAATTTGCAGTATAGTTCTCCAAACAGTTTTTTTTTCTGCTGAAATTTTGAAGGCTACTCATTTAGGGAAATGTCAGCATGGGGTGTATTTATGTGTGTTTAAACATTAAAGAAAAATAGGAGTTTAAAAATAACAAATTGATGGCTTAAAGATTAGTTAAATCTCATTAATAATGGTTATTAGTACATATTTCTATTTCTGTATTTATGAATAAATGTCTATAGTATATTGAATTCTTTTTTTTTTTTAAGATTTTTATTTATTTGACAGAGAGAGACACAGCGAGAGAGGGAACACAAGCAGGGGGAGTGGGAGAGGGAGAAGCAGGCTTCCCACCGAGCAGGGAGCCCGATGCGGGGCTCGATCCCAGGACCCTGGGATCATGACCTGAGCCGAAGGCAGACGCTTAACGACTGAGCCACCCAGGCGCCCCTAGTATATTGAATTCTTATACCATATTGTAGACTAGGCTATTTTTTCTCATGCTTTGTTGGGAATTGAAATTAATATGTTATTTCTCCCAAAGATATTTGGCTAGTAATTTTTATGTCTAGTTGTTGATAGATTATATCACTTATTAAATGAGTTTCTGGCATTGACGGCAACTCGGACTATTTTGTGAAGGAGGTCTGTTTTTCAGATGGTGTTGAACTCATATCTTGTAGTCATCAGCCATCAGACCCTAGTAATGAAGGGCATGGCCTTTAGACAAAGAAGTTGCAATAGTATGCAGTGATCTCTGACATTACCTATGTCAAAGACAAGACTGACTTCACAGTCTCTCTTAGCTTTGCAACTAATCACAAGCCCGTTTAGTAGACCTCTATTTCAAAAATTTGTGTGAATTTTCATGTTACAAAACTTTATAAAAAATATATGAACAAAAATAGCTTTTTAAAGCTATACATCAAGATATACATACATTTAAATATCTACATAGTGTTCTAATGGAGTATATATAAAATGCAGTGATTTTAGCAAATGGTATATTTTAATAGAAAAGATGTAATTGCCAGAAATGAGTAAGTTATCATTGTCTTTAGACAAAAAATAATAGCTTAATTCAAGACCCAATTGTCAGTAACAATACAATATAGAAAAATGTGTGCTTTTGGTGATGGCATTTCTATTGTCTGCAACCAATATAATATAGTTGAAGACACTGGATTAGAAATTCTTGAATTGTTTTTTTTTTTTTTTTAAGATTTTATTTATTTGAGAGAGAGTGGGCGTGTGCAGAAGGAGAGGGAAAAGCAGACTCCCCGTTGGGCAGGGAGCCTCGTACTGGGGCTCAATCCCAGGACCCTGGGATCATGACCTGAGCTGAAGGCAGATATTTAACCGATTTAAGCCACCCAGTCACCCCAGAAATTCTTGAATTCTACTTCAGGTTATGATCTTGTATAAATATGTGGTCTTGTGATGGTAATTTTCCTTGCACATATTTTGTTCATAAAACGAGGCAATTGGATCCAGATCTAAGATATCTATAATAAAACTATGACACAGTGGCTTGCTGACACCCTACAAGTTGCTCTGATCTTCTTTCCTGCTTTACCCTTCTCAGAATATCTGTTCCTATTAATGTTATTGTACTAGTCTTTATGAAATTTCTACCCATAAGAACAAGTTCCCATCATCTTCTGCCACGTCACTGATACCACTTAAGAGTTTATTGTAGTAATCTACACTTGAAGTAATTGCTAGTTTTAAAATCCAGTTTCTGCTGTTCTAAACTGTCTGTAGTCAGGTTACCTGGGTGACTCATTCTGTTAAGTGTCAGACTCTTGATCTCAGCTCAGGTCTTAGTCTCAGGGTCGTGAATTCAAGCCCCGTGTTGGGTTCCATGCTGGGTGTGGAGCCTACTGGAAAAAAAAAAAAAAAAGAAAAATTGAAAAATAATCTCTCTGCAGTGCTGAAAGTTATTCTAGATTGTGTCCTGGTGTATTCATGAAATATTTCACTTTATCATTCTATGCATCCCTCCACTTCACTTTACCTGGTTTCCTCACCTATGTGAGGTCAAACTTGGTCCAGTTAAAGTTCAAGCAAAGGCCTATTTCCAGTCCTCAGTCCTGGCAAGTGTTTTAGTCTTAGACATTCCCTTGCTCTTTATACGTGACAGCTTGAATTTGGATCTTGATGCTCACTGCTGTCATTCAGTGCCTAATCATAAACAAAGGATGGGTTTGCTTTAGCAGCACAGTTTATCTCCTTGTCTAATTAGTGCCTCTCTGGCTGGGGTGCTGCTAAGGTAGCAAAAATTTGGCTTCTAGCTTTGTGCTGCTAATGAGGATTTTAGTCTGCAAGTATGCTTTGCCTGTAGCAACTTGGTTTATTTACTTCATTTTAGGTCCATTTATTGTCAGTCCATTACACTGTTCCAAATTGTAAAATGATATATAGTCACAAGGAGATTTTCCTGTTATATCTCTAGGGCAGGATAATCTGCAAAGAAGTGTTCCCTGGCTGAATCATGTGCAGACCCACAACCTGTTCAGCTTCTCGTGGCTTTACTAACCTTCAAGGACTTAGTTGTTTCATCTCTTTTAGCAGCATAGCAATATCCAAATAGGCTCATGTTAAACAAAAATTCCAACTTGGTAAAAATGTGCAGTAGAAAATACATGCTCAGTGTGAAATCTTGTGTTGTGTGATGTGTTTCCATAGCTGTGTATCTAGAGTAGATATTTCTGATTTTTGATACTGGAAGCCCTCTCTATGCATTGGGAAACTTTCCTCTCACTCATTCTAAATGGTTTTGATGAAGTTGTCCATTAGAATACTTTGTACAATCTCTGGTTACAGGAGGCACCTGGCTCCAACCTAGCCAATTATGAAACATCATTCTTTGCTTCACATGGAGGATCTATTACCCAAGGAGGATCAGAGCTCCTCATTGTGATTAAATGGATATTTGGGGAATGAGAGTCACCTTTTTTCTTCATAAAATTTCCTTCTGTAAAGATATTTAAGTCGTCACGAGTTAACAGCCTTTCTTTTCCAGCCAGTGCCAGCCTGAGTATGAAATACAAATGGTGATGAAGGAAAAGCAGCATGGGTATCTGGATCTAGGCAGGTCTTAAATGAGATTACTCTTATAATTTCTAACTCCATGTATGAGTACATTTTTTTTTTTTTTTGGCTTAACCTAGTTTCAATTAGACTCCTTCAACCAAAATACTTTAACTTGTCAAAAACATACTCTCTTAAAATGATTGTTAGTAGCTTGATAATCTAATGGTTTGGTAAATTTCATGCAAGATAAAAAGACATAATATAGGACATAACTTTTGATATGGTATAAATAGATTATGTTGATTGCCTGGGATTTCATACTTGATAATATTACTATAGAAAAAAATGGCTTAAGAGAACTCTGTGGAATGTAACTTCATGATTATGCACACTGAATAGGGCTCCCACAGAAAATAATGATTTGAGATAACAGTTGTAGGATAGTAAGATGTTAAAATGTTGAGTAAGGAAAAGGAAGGGAGACTGTGAGTGAAGATGTACTACAGAGGTGTTTTTTAAATAGCATGCACACATATGTGAGATGAGAATTTTCAAGAGACTGCAAGTAACTCAGCATAGTATGAGCTTAGGACTAAAGATGACGAAGTGTAGGCAGGAGTCAAAATATGAAGAGCTCTGATTAACCTCTATGAACTTTAGTCTCTTCATTTATAACATGGAGATAAAAGTATCTTTTCTATAGGATTTATGAGTTGTAATACAATTTGTGGAAAGTGCTTAGCCAAAAAAACATTTAGTAAATGGTTTTGCATCATTACAGTGATAATGAATTACGTAAAGTTCCTAGTATATCCACAAAGTTGTCAACTTTTTAAAACATAACATATATTATAAAAACTAATTATATAAGCAGTAAAGTTATATATTTTCAATAAAAAGATACTTTCTTTGAGAAAAATCTTCACTGCTTTATCATTTGCCCAAGGAAGGCTGGCCTCTAGTGGTAATATCCCAGAATTTCAGACATACAGTCCTCACAGCTGAGGAAAGGTTCAAAGTGCCTGCCAGATTCAAGCCCCACATTAGGGCCTCATTTGAGAACAAAGAATATCTGACTATTTGGAAACATTAAATCTTAATTCCTACCCTATAGGTTCTTTCAAAGTCCTGACCCTGATAGTTTTTTTTAAAGATGAGTTTAAAGCAGTGTTTCCAAAAATGGTAAGATTCTGTGTCAACATTTTTATTTATGTGTGTGTGTGTATAAAGAGAGATTATAGTATGCTTCATAAATACATAAGTTTATATGTATATAGTGTAGTATAGAATATAGCTTATGTATATACAGTTTGTATATACTGTATATTATATGTATATATTATTACATTAGTTATATATGCTTCATATGTAAAGTTTTATATAATTTATGTAATATATACATACTATCTATATACTTTATATACATACATACATCATATCTTATATACGTGTTGGTATAACACATATCTTCTCTCTTGGAAGCACCATCTTTTTTATAAGATGATAATGACAGTACATTGTAGCTCCTTTGCGTTACTTCTTTATTTGGATTTAATGTTCAAACTCTTCAAATTGAGGAGTTGGCAGTTCTACTTCAATTCTCACATTTTCTTTCAAAATTGTACTTTCTCCCCAAACCAAAAGTTTGAAAATATTTTATCTCTGTTCATGTAAAAAAATCTCCTCCATTGTATTTTATAATAGTCATTTAGTGTTCACCGAGAGCCACCAAGAAGAAATAGCAACAGATGGAACATAATTGTGGACAACATCCTATTGTTAGTTAACTGAAATAAAGACCATTGTAACAAAATTCTCCTAGATGGCAAGTCCAGGAAAAGTATTTGTCTCTGTTAATGAACTGGTAAACTTCCTATATAGATAGTGAAGTTAGTATAACCCATCTGAATGTTTTATCATTTGTTTCTCCTTGTTTGCTGACTGAAAATGGGTCTTCCAATTCACGTTGTGGATTCACCATTCATGAACTACTTACAAATTTGAGTTCCATTTAGCTGCATTTAATGAAAACAGGTTTTTTATGTACAATTTATTTAAAACACATATTTTATAGTAGATGTGTTTTTTAATTTTTTTTATTTTTTTTATTTTTAAAGATTTTATTTATTTATTTGATACAGAGAGAATGAGAGACAGAGAGCATGAGAGGGAGGAGGGTCAGAGGGAGAAGCAGACTCCCTGCCGAGCAGGGAGCCTGATGCGGGACTCGATCCCGGGACTCCAGGATCATGACCTGAGCCAAAGGCAGTCGCTTAACCAACTGAGCCACCCAGGCACCCTAAAACACATATTTTAAATGTTTAATTTTAGCATTGCAATCTGTGAAGTCTATTTTTATAGCTTTTTTAATTTATTAACTTATTAATTTTTTAAAGATTTTATTTATTTATTTGACAGAGAGAGACACAGTGAGAGAGGGAACACAAGCAGGGGGAGTAGAAGAGGGAGAGGCAGGCTTCCTGTGGAGCAGGGAGCCCGATGCGGGGCTCGATCCCAGGACCCTGGGATCGTGACCTGAGCCAAAGGCAGACGCTAACCAGGCTAACCCATCTCCCCCACCCCCCTCCTCTCTAGAACCTTCAGTTTGTTTCTCAGAGTCTATAGCCTCTCATGGTTCATCTCCCCCTCTGATTTCCCCCCCTTCATTTTTCCCTTCCTGCTTTCTTCTTCTTCTTCTTCTTCTTCTTCTTCTCCTTCTTCTTCTTCTTCTTCTTCTTCTTCTTCTTCTTCTTCTTCTTCTTCTTCTTCTTCTTCTTCTTCCTTTTTTTAACATATAATGTATTATTTGTTTCAGAGGTACAGGTCTGTGATTCAACAGTCTTGCACAATTCACAGCATTCACCATAGCATATACCCTTTCCAATGTCTATCACCCAGCCACCCCATCCTTCCCACCCGCCCCCCACTCTAGCAACCCTCAGTTTGTTTCCTGAGATTAAGAATTCCTCATATCAGTGAGGTCATATGATACATGTCTTTCTCTGATTGACTTATTTTGCACAGCATAATACCCTCCAGTTCCATCCACGTCGTTGCAAATGGCAAGATTTCATTCCTTTTGATGGCTGCATAATATTCCATTGTATATATATACCACAACTTCTTCATCCATTCATCTGTCGATGGACATCTTGGCTCTTTCCATAGTTTGGCTATTCCTGAGATTAAGAATTCCTCATATCAGTGAGGTCATATGATACATGTCTTTCTCTGATTGACTTCTTTCGCTCAGCATAACACCCTCCAGTTCTATCCACGTCGTTGTAAATGGCAAGATTTCATTCCTTTTGATGGCTGCCTAATATTCCATTGTGTATATATATACACACACCACATCTTCTTTATCCATTCATCTGTTGATGGACATCTGGGCTCTTTCCACAGTTTGGCTATTGTGGACATTGCTGCTATAAACATTGGGATGCACGTACCCCTTTGGGTCCCTACATTTGAATCTTTGGAGTAAATACCCAGTAGTGCAATTGCTGGATCATATGGTAGCTCTATTTTCAACTTTTTGAGGAACCTCCATACTGTTTTCCAGAGTGGCTGCACCAGCTTGCATTCCCACCAACAGTGTAAGAGGGTTCCCCTTTCTCCGCATCCCCGCCAACATCTGTCGTTTCCTGACTTGTTAATTTTAGCCATTCTGACTGGTGTGAGGTGGTATCTCATTGAGGTTTTGATTTGAATTTCCCTGGGATGCCGAGTGATGCTGAGCACTTTTTCATGTGTCTGTTGGCCATTTTCTTTTATAAACCGTTCTGTGTAAAATCAGACAAGTAGATGACATTTCTAAATAAACAATACCATTTTATTAAATACATATTCCATTCATTCTCTCATATCATGTCCTCTATTCCACTTAAAAATCCTCCTCTAATATTATAGGGTTTATATAAACCTTCCCTAATTAATCACTCCTCATTTTTCCCATTATAGCTTTCATGGCTGACAGGTAGGAAGTCAGCATTGCCAGGTGTGCTAATGATTATGCAGTAGTTTCAAAACAAAACTAAAAGAACCAAAGAATATATTCTGAAAGGTAAATCAAAAGATCTATGACTCATCCCCAACCCTCTACCACAGCAACAAATAGACTCTCTGTAGTATTATTCTGAGATTAGACATTGAATTTTCCTTTAAAATAGGTTTTCATACTGGTATGGTAGAAAGGTTTTGTAATGAGAATTAGATGAGGTTAAAAACAAGGCAAAGGCCATACATTTTTTTGATAACACTCTAAATAGATCAAGATTCTAGAGTTCTTTTGTTTAACAGACCTTCCAGAAGGAAAATTTATATGCAGTTCAAGCACTTGAAACCATAATTTATTCGTCAGCCTCGCTTTCTCTAGCTATTCTTTATGAAATGGCATCATGATACTTTGCAATGGAATGTGATTGTGCAACCTGATATTACTTGTGTGGCGGATAAAGGAGGAAGCGATGATTGTATTCCTATTCTTTTGCATACTATGAATTTAAATTTCAATTAAATCAGATTAGATATTCTGTTCTATGCCATCTTTATTTAACATTAGTGGTGATTAGTTTCTAATTTCTGTTGCTACTGATATCAGCTTTTTACCCTCCCATCTGTGAATATAAAGTGAAGGCATTCACACATTTCCATTATATTTATTTGTATTTTGAATTTACAGGGTTTTAAACCTCTTAAAATTTAACTAAGTGTGAAATGTTTCAAATTAAGAACCACAGTCTTAGAAGCATTAAAGCACACTGTGGGATGTTGAAGTCTATAGCTGGTAAAAGTTTTAAGCTTTTTCAAGTTGTGCTTTATTTTCTCCTTAAAATAAGTGAGTAAAAAAAGAAAGTACCTTAGATCCACTGCTAATACCTAAAACAACAAATTTGCAAGATACTTATAGAAAGAGAAATAGATTTGAACAAATAGTTTTGAATTATGAACTTAATGTATAATATTGAAACCCTAATCCTTTATAAAACCTCCCTACACACCTTCATTTTTCTTCATTTTATTCTTTTTTCCTGTTTTTTGTTTGTTTGTTTGTTTGTTTGTTTGCAACAACTGAATTCCAGGCAGCCATTGACTCTCAGACGCTTTCCTGACTTCTTTTCCTTCCCTGTCTCCCAGCCATTTGGCCCCACTGTCACTGCCTTAGTTTAGGGCTTGATCATCTCTTGCTTGTGTGCCTGCAACAGCCTCCTGGATAGCATTTCTGATGAGTAAATTCATCCTCCACAAGGCTCCTAGACCAACTTGTCTAAAATATAAATTTAGTCAATGAATTCCGTGGTTCTCCATTGTTTGATAATACAGGCAAGTTTTTTAAAATGGAATGAGAGGTATGGGGCACCTGGGTGGCTCAGACAGGTAAGCATTGGAGTCTTGATTTTGGTCAGCTCAGGTCATGATCTCAGGATGGTGAGATGGAGCCCACATCAAGGTCCATGCTCAGCAGAGGTCTATTTGAGATTCTCTCTCTCTGCCTCTCCTTCTGCCCCTCCCCCCTAAAATAAGTAAATCTTTAAAAAAAATAAATGGAATGAGGTAACTTTTGATGTATTCCTGATATTTATACTTACTTAGAGTTTCAAAATATAATGGTAAAATTAAGTCTCCAGGTTACTGAAGCAATGATCATAGGCCAAAGGATGTAGAAGGTAAATATGGAAGTAGAAATTGATATTAACTAGGTTTTGATTACTTCCAAGAAACCACCACAGACCAAATCTCACTATAATTGACACCATTAGACTAGAAATCTGTGTATTACCAAAAATTGTTCAAAAATCCCTCATTGGCTTCCTTCCCATGTAAAGCAACAGATTGCTGGTGGTCAGGAGACTGGGTGATAAACTGACATTCCCTAGGTTCTCCCCTTAACAAGCTGACAAGTCCCTTCCCTACTGGCTCCCTCAGTCTCTCTATCTGTCAAATGGGGATAGAAATGCCTGACCTGCCTCCTAATGGAGAATATAAAGAGACATCATATTACTACAAGTCTAGTAAAAAATAGAATTTATAATCACTTAATGATGGCAAAGTCTTTTCAAACATTTTAGACCATCTGATCCTCACAATAAGGCAGTGGTTAAAACCTTATCAGATGCTAGACACCTTTTATATAATAAATGTTTTATAATGCCCTCTCTATAAGATAAAACAGATAATATAACTTCAATACATATGAGATTTTTAAAACAATAATTACCTATAGTAAACAGAATATTATTCAAAAAATGTTTAAGTTCCTTAAAATATTAAAGTAATAAGAATAAAATAAGAACTAGTTTCCTAATAAAATACATTTAAAATAATGGATAGCTCTGTACAAAAAAAAAAAAAAGAAAAAAGGGAACTCAATATATGTCTCTGACATATAAACATATCCATATATTTATGTATGTGTGCATGTTTGCATGTGTACATATGCATCCTGTAGTATATGTACACACTTATATACACATATGGGAAGAAGTCTTCAATTCGATTTCTCGGTCTACAAATACCTCAAGTAGGTAAATATTTCTGCTCAGCTAAATCATTGTCAATGGCTTTGACATCAAAATTGTGAGGACTGTAACGAATCCTCTCCATAATCTTTTTCAATTTGTATTGGTTATTTGAAATTAGAATCATTCAATTTCATTCATTCAATCATTAAATAATCATATTATTTAAAATTGGAAAGCTTTGAAATTTGGGTTATTTACTGACCCACTTAATCATTTTAGTTGTTTACTACAATGCCTGCAACCTAGAATTTAGATACAATTGTCCATTTTATTTTCAGGAGAACAATACCTCCAGTAGAAGGTATCAAATTATCATCTATCACTTATGTTTTAATATTTCCTTTGTTCCAGTTAGGGAAAAAAAAAGAGGAAAAAAAAAAAGAACTTTTGTGATGCATCTTAGTTTGTGGAACACCATGGGTGGTAGTTTAAAAGGTGGTTAGAAAATTATCCCCTAAAGACATTTTAGGTTAAACAACTTTCAGAATATGATTGGAACTAACCCAAAGGTATTGGAATGAAGGGGTGACGCGGGTGGTAAAGGTGGCTTGTGGCTAGAAACTAATTAGCATTGAATAAATTACTAATCAAATTTCCTTTTTCAAATATAGATATGATTTATTCCAGGGAGGGTCTTGGTAAAATTGACCTAAATATTGACCTATTTTTGCTATCTTTCCTGGTATCAAATAAAAGGCTTTTGATAGATGAGAATTTGTCAAGTGACTTTCCTAATATTATTTCATTAACAAATTTATATTTTTTGTTGAACTATGATGTGTAGCAGATTCAATTCCAAAAAATCTTGTAAAATGCTGTCTAAATTTTTGTTTATAATGGCCTTGTGTTGGTATCATATTTCGTTTGTAAGAATTCAATGAGTTAGTACAAGTAAAATAGTTTAGAACAAGATTTGGCAAATGGTAAGTGCTCAGAATATGTTAGGTATTATTATTACTATTATGTGTAGATTTGTTCCAATATATAAAGGTGTAAATATATATACACATGTATTTTAAAAGAGTAGTTTATTATATATCCAGCATGGCTTTTGTTTTTGTTGTGTTTTTACTTGTTGAGACTACTGTACATAAATTATCATTATGTGGAATGTTTCCATAGCTTATTTTTTTAATGATTTCTCGTCACACTACTTTTTAGAAATATGTCTATTTTTCTGAAATCATTTCAATCACATGAGTTTACATTGTATGTAAATCTGTTTTAGTAGTAATTAATAACTATGTTTGAATGCTCTTTCAAAATAGTTTCAGTTAATTCTTGCCTTCATTAGACCAACCAACAAACAACAGAGATATTACATATTGGACACTAGGTCTGCACATAAGTATTTGTAATATCCCTTTTAGGAAAGGAGCTAATATCTAAAGGATGGGATTTACATGAATAAAAATAATTGTTATCTCTTGTCATAAGTGCTAAGCAGAGATGTATAATAATTAGAACAAATCCGTCCTAAAGAAGTCAGGAATATCTTTAAAAAAATGAAAGGTTTGGGGCGCCTGGGTGGCTCAGTTGGTTAAGCGACTGCCTTCGGCTCAGGTCATGATCCTGGAGTCCCGGGATCGAGTCCCGCAACGGGCTCCCTGCTCGGCGGGGAGTCTGCTTCTCCCTCTGACCCTCCTCTCTCTCATGCTCTCTGTCTCATTCTCTCTCTCAAATAAATAAATAAAATCTTAAAAAAAAAAATGAAAGGTTTATGAAACAGGAGAATGAAGAGATCTGCGAAGAAGCCAAATGTTTCAAGAAATCCAGTCATTTCAAAAGCATGATTTTTTTTTCTTATATTTGCAACACAATTACAAACAATCCTTTGCTAAATTACCCTTCATTTAAGAAGGTTTTGGAATTGAACCCTGTCTCACTTGAAAGCTTGCCCAATAATCCCTGGAGCAGAATAAACTTTCTTATACGTGAAAAGCTGGGTTATCATGTCTTTATGTCCCAGTGACTTGATAATTGCATGGACAATTTTGAGACAAAAGTAGAACCAAATTAAGACACTATTAGACATTGCAAGTGCTTAGTGAGCTTCATGATTATTTAGTCTTCAAAGAAAGGTGAACTGAAGATTTTAGACATTATAGTCTGGTTATGATGAGTTTTAAACCATGGTATTTTTTTCTAGTTATTTCAGAGTTATTTAGCAATATTTTGAGGGAAAAGATTTTAAAATTCAATAAATAAAGTATGAAAGGTGACAACCAGAAATCATAATTAGATAAATAGATAAATCTAAAAGTTACTCAAGCTGATGATAAATAATTTGTTACTCTTGGTAAACAAAGGGTGTCTAAGACCGTTTATTGCAAAAGTAGTACATGAGCACTGTCTTAGCTTGGGCTGTTGTAACAAAATACCATTGACAAGGTGCCTTAAACAGCAGAATTTATTTTCTCACAGCTCCAGAGGCTAGAAGTCCAAAATCAGGGTGCTAGCTTGGTCAGGTTCTGGACAACTCTCTTCCTGGCTTGTGGGTGGCTGCCTTCTTGCTGTGTCCTCATGGGGCAGAGAGAATGATGGCTTTCTGCTGTCTCATTTTCATAAGGGCAAAAATCCATCATGACTGCTCCATGCTTCTAAACTTAGCTAAATCTAATTACCTCCCAAAGCCTTCATCTCTAAATACCAACACATTAGGGGTAAGGCTTCAATATATAGGTTTGGGGGTGACAGAATTCAGTCCATAGCTAGCACTTAAAGTAGGGTTATCAACATGAGTCAGTTAGTTATCTGTCATTGGACAGATTCTGGGAGCTAGTAGAATGAGATAGATGGGTTAGTGGAATCTTTGCTTTATCATGTCCGTGTTGGTGATCACTGGCAAGTCATTTTCTTACCACCTCTAAACATTAATTTCCTCAATTGTAAAATAAAGGCAATACTGATACCTACCATAAAAGTGCTTAGGACTGGGGGCGCCTAGGTGACTCAGTCTGTTAAGCATCCGACTCTTGATTTCGGCTCTTTGATCCAACTCATGATCTTAGGGTAGTGGGATGGAGCACTGCAGTAGTCTCTGACTCAGCAGGAGTCTGCTTGAGATTCTTTCTCTCCCTCTCCCTCTGCCCCCCCCCCCACTCCCACTCTCTTTTTCTCCCTCTGTCTAATAAAGAAATACAGTCTTTTAAAAAAAATACATGAAATTTTAAAAAGTGCTTAGGACTGAAAGATAAAATGCTCATTTAGACAGTACCTGGCATATAGGAAGTGCTGAATAAATGTTTGTAGCTATTTTTCTTTTTTAATTTTTACTGTATTTTGAAAGGGGTAATACATTTATGAATGGTGTAATTGCTAATCATTTCAATATTTGAAGAATCACTTCAAATCAGTGTATTCAAATGAGAAATATTAGCATTAAATGTGTTGTTGTTTTTTTTTCCCCAAAAAGAACTATTCAGAGTTGCATAGAATGTCAGAATCAAAATGTTATGATGTACTGGGACTTCAAAATAGAATTAAATTTGTTAATTCCAGATATAGGAAATTTTTGATATGATGGGTACCACTTAAATTTTTAAAATGTATGTATTTATGTAGATTATTTAGCCTGTTTATGTGGAGATATATAGCATCATACAAATAGTTTCTACCATCTATTTGTAATATAATATGACATGTTATTGAAATCATGCAAGAAATTTTCAAGTTTGTTATAGTTGAGGAGCTATTTTTGTTTAGGGTAAATTAATGATCATCTAGCATTGGTATACATATATATACACATATGTGTGCACTTATGTCATAATATTTAATAATTTAGTTCTAAGCGTCTTACATTTTAAATAAAAAAAATAAGAAAAATTGAGGTGTCAAGAGAACAGTCTGTAAAATACTGATAATATTCCACTGGGAACATTCTGTATATTTCCGTATGTAGGAAATTAATCCCTCCACCTTAATCATGTCTCCTTGGGTTCTTTTTTTTTTTTTTTTAAGATTTTATTTATTTATTCATTAGAGACAGAGAGAGGCAGAGGGAGAAGCAGGCTCCCAAAGAGCAGGGAGCCCGATGCGGGGCTCGATCCCAGGACCCTGAGATCATGACCTGAGCCGAAGGCAGACGCTTAACCATCTGAGCCACCCAGGCGCCCGGGTTCATTTTTATACTTAGATTTAAATACAAATAGTATGCAAATAATAATATGCCATCCATCCATCTATCTAAAGTGATGCAAAAGAATTCCACAACTTTACTAGTTAGTTTTATGTGTTTATAAATATATGTTACGGTGTTTTTCATCAAAAAAAGGATAATTAGATTTCCCTATTTTTCTGAAGGTATGACATTTAAGTTGCCATCACCAACTGGTAATATCTGGTGATATTTGTGTGAAAAAGTAAAACACCCCCTTATTGTCCCAGATATTCATATGGCCAAAGTTTGTTTAAAATAAAGGAGGGGGGCAAAGTGAGAGGAACAGGGTAGTGTTGAGACATGCATTATTTTTGGTGAAGGAAGCACAATATTTTAAAAATTTTATGGGTTCTGAGAGAGACTGGTTCTGCTTGTAGCATCTCAAGGTTACACCTAGACAGTTCCCACATAATTATCCCAGGAACCTGTGATCTTATACAAATATTCCTAAAATTCAGGGCTTGTGCTTCTAAGTTAACTCCTTGTAGGGACTCTAAAGATTTTATCAATTAAATGTAATCATTATCAGAGAATGAACTTGAAAGATTTGTCAAATCAAATATAGTGGCTTTAGGAATTCATCAAGATTTTTAGTATAGAATATCTGTGTTCAGAATGCAGTTGATTTTAAAGATGGTACCAGAGCCAAAATGATAAATGATTTGGAATTTGAAGACATGGGCTTGAACCCTTACTCTTTTAATTACCATGTTGGGTAAGTGGCTTAACATGGCTGAGCCTTATGATCTTATAATATGAAAAGAAAAATACATGCCTCATTTATCCTACAGGCTATTGAAAAGATCAAATGAGATAGTACATGTGTGAAAGCTCTTACTAAAACTTCAGCCCTATACACACCTAAATGTTACTATTCATTTAATAGATATGATACTGCTTAATGAATCACATGTAAACTAAAGTTAAACCTAGCTATGCTTTTTCTAGGGATTTCACTCTATGGTCTAATGTGTGATTTTGTTTACTGGGGAACCACCACTAATTAAAGTGTGGTTGATGTTCATGCTGTTTCCATTTGTCCAGCTTTTTACCCATCATCTACTGATAGTAATTCATGAACATTTAAAATGTACAGCAACAGTCTGCTCCAGCGTGGCCTGTCTCACATCCCCCCAGCTCATGCTGGGCTTTCACAATGGAGCCTGCTGAGACAAAACAGTTTCACAGTCTTCTTAGGGTGAATTACTTTCCATTTATCCAGGATAAACCAAATTCGAAGCAATTCATAGCAAAAGCCTAGTTAAAAAAGAAAAAAAAAACAGAATAAAGCACACAGTTTCTATGCAAAATCAAATATATCTGTTTCTTCTAATGAAAATATGAATGAAACAAGGTGAGATAAAATATTAATTACAAATATATTTCATAATAAAATTGCTATTTCCCATTTAGATGTCATTAGAAAAGGTAATATGAAAAATAAGTCCAGTTACAAATACCTCGATTTTTCTAGCTGAAATAGCTGAAAATAAAATTAATTTTTAAAGTACAAATATAAATTAACATACGACAAACATGATTATTTAAAACCCACCTGTATCAATAAACCTCAAAGGAGTTCAGATATGTCTCCCAATGTGGCCACACAACTTCAGTAAGTAATATCTTAAAAATCCAAATCTCAGGTCATTTTGAAAATCCAAAGCTAAGCATCATCTCTGAGTAGCTGTATTTCATTGCAAAGAAAAAAGTTTTCCAAGACACTGTAGCAACTGAGTACCTCCCAAATAGTCTTCACATGCAGGTGCACAGGCCTGATTGCTTTCTAGTGGGTCAAGAATTAACTTTTAGCCCATAGACAATCGTAATTATGGCCCTTTGAAAGGTAGGAAGCTTGCCGCATGAAGATTCCAGTATATGGGAGACAAAAGGAAGAATGAATAGCACATGGAATTCATTGTGATAAAGTGATTTTGTTACCATACAAAAGAAGATCCTAATCTTACACACAACAAACTTGCTGAGATTTAGTTTTCTAATGTGTAAAATGAACATAGTAACACCTATATTATTGGGAGTCTGTAATGGGTAAAAATACTTTGTATATAGAGTGGCTGAGAGAGTGCCTGGCAGAAAATGTGTTGTCAGTTGAAGCTACTAGGTAGTTATCTCTGAGAAAAGATAGAAAGACATAACCCAAAGCCAGATATCCAAAACGTAGCTACCCATGGCAGACATTATTAGCCCATCATGAAAAATTGAACACACAAGAAAAAAAAAATATTTGCTCTAGTAAAATTAGATTAGGTTCTTCTATGGATTAAAGAATCCAGCTAAGTATAACCTCATCCATACAGTAAATGAAGTATCTTAGGTAAATAATTCAGATTATCACATTCTTAGGAAAATTGCCCTGATATAACCTGACACTGAACATAGACTAATGTCAGGTAACAGTACTAGCATTCCTGCTGAGTCACACCAAATAGTCAACTTCTATGGGCCCTGAGTGAGCACATCTCTTAGCTATCCCCCATGTTCCGGATGGTTGTCCCTACTCCATGAGCTTATTTGTCACTCATGAAGTCCCTCTTCTGGGAGATACCCTTTATGACAACAAGAAATAGCGTGCCCATAAAATTATGTGAATTGATCTCAATTCAATGGCAAAAACTTAAGGATGGATAATTTGGAAAATCCGAAGCTGAGTCATTTCAGAAATAAGATGTGTTACAGTAAATAATGCATCCCTCACTTATTACCATTGCCACACAACGTATTAAAAAACACAAATTCTGGGGCGCCTGAGTGGCTCAGTCGGTTAAGCGTCTGCCTTCGGCTCAGGTCATGATCCCAGGGTCCTGGGATTGAGCCCCACATCGGGCTCCCTGCTCTGTGGGAAGCCTGCTTCTCCCTCTCCCACTTCCCCGCTTGTGTTCCTTCTCTCTCTGTGTCTCTCTGTCGAATGAATAAATAAAATCTTTAAAAAAAAAAAACAAAAACACAAATTCAGGTAACAGAAACAACACAAACCTTTGTTGAAAACCTGACCACTGTTGATGGTGCATAGACAATTTTCATTCTAAAACTGATGTTTTAATTTCAGCAGAGCTGGAAGGTGACCTATGGGTGGTTAAGGATGCAGAGATGATGGCCAAAAAGCATGCCTGCTAGTTGATTGGAGGGAGAATGCTCACCCCACACTGACAGTTAAGTTTATGATACCAGTGGTGCAGGAGGGAGGATGGCAAGCAAGCAGCAATAAGAGCCAGCAGATTGGCATTAACATTTTATACATTGAATTTAATAATGTATTATTCATGCTAAATAACTTTCTGAAACTTATTTCATCTGATTTGAGATGTGATTTGAGAACTGCCAATATGTTAGGCAATCTGCTGCAAAATTGTCTGTTTTCATCTAAGTACCTCTGCATCATCTTTAGCTCTGCTGTGTACCAATTCTTCTTCTTCTTTTTTTAGTGCAGCCCTACTCAGCAAATCAGAGAGCTTAAATTTATGTTTCCAGTAGCAACAGTATGCTAGAGGTATTATTTTAGCTACATTTTGAGACCAATAAGCAAAGGTAAATGTCAGCATTAGGGCAAACACTAGGGTACATGCAAACAGTGAACCTGCCCAGAGAACCAATTAGATTAGTCTGTAAAATAAGGACACCAAGTGGGAGGTAAATGCCCACCTGGTGGGATTTCCAGAGTCTTGGGAATTCATGTCTGTTCCACCTACTGCTGGCTGATGCATTACTTTACTGGTAAAAGTTCATTCTTTTACATCTTGTGTTTCCCGAAATGTTATATACCTATTAAAATATAAACACCACAGGGAGGGTTAAAAGTCTATAAATTACACCAGACACATACAATTTAGTATGAATGGGCTCATTAGAGCCAGTCCTGAGAGAAGATTTTGATTAGGGAAGTGGTAAGGGAATACTCCAAAAGAAAGAGTTTGTATTTTAGTGAGTGAGTGAGTGAGTGAGTGAGTGTGTGTGTGCAGGGGGTGTGTAATGAACGTTTCATTTTACTACTTCACTGTTTTGTTCAACCAACTGCCCAAAAGTGAGAGTTGCAACTTCATTTGGGAACTCCCTTGTGTTCCTAGTTTCCTGCCATAATATTTGAGTTCCTAACTCTAAAGGCTAAATTATTTAGATACAATGGCTTTGAGTTGAATCATTTCACTCTGGAAAGTAGTTGTGGTCCAATGGAAAGCACAACAAAGTAAAAATCAGTTCCACTTATTGAAAAGCTGCAGGACCACTTAACTATAACTAGCCCACCAGCATGCCTCTGGCGCCGGACTCCCAAATCTCATGATTGTTCCTCCTCATGTACTAGGGTAAGTACTTCACCAGTATGCTATACTATTTTTATCACTGGTCTGGAACCTTGACTGAACTTGGTGAATAAATATGACAGTAACATCTGAACATATACTTTGAACATATAAAGACAAAAGTAATAATTTTAACAATATTTAACAATAATAAAATACATGCAATTTTCTCTTTGCTTTTGTTAAAAACATTAAATTATTTTGAAATGCATTGATGCTATTTTAAAAACAGACATAGAAACAATTATCAGGAAGATCTTGACTAAGTTGAGTAAAACTTGGTGGAGTTAAGGTTGAAAATTTATAAAATGACAGTGGCTATAAAGAAAGACTAAGAACATATTACGGAAAATATGTTAATGGAAGGAAGGAAGTCAAATGTAGAAATAAACCTGTTAGGTTTAAGGGAAAATGCTATTGGGTTAGCCTAGGCTCAGAGAATTAGAAACATGAATATTGCTCCAAGACTAGGGATAAGGAAAAAGAAACCTGATACGAAGTGTATCTTAAGAGACAGTTTCATGAAAGATACATTTAGGAACAGGCTCAGAGGGTGTATATTTCCTTTACATGAGACTAAACAGGACATGAACCCATTAGCATGGCAGCCATGGATAGCTCAGAGAGAGAGGAGCCTTTCTGTAATGTCCATCAGAAACCAGTTAAAACACTTGGAACAGGAGAGCCAACCAGACAACTGGAAAATTACCTAGGGAAATATATTTTGCTAGTTATGTCTGTACTAAAGTAGCTTTTGACATATCCCTGAAGACCAAGCTAAGGTACAGAAAACAATTTGTCATAAATATCAAGGGGTGAAGTGTTGATGCAACACATGCTGGGGCTGTAAGATGGTAATGCTTCCTTGCGCTCGGCCGCAGTGAACTCATTACCTCAATAATTCAGACTTTCAGAATGAAACAAGAAAAGCACTAGGACAGGTAAATGGACCAGAAAAAATAAACACATGGTATGTTAGAATAAATTGAAAGAATATTTCAAAGAAAGGCTTACAAAGAAAGCATAATTTTATTTAGTGGGTAGTGTGACAAAACAGCTAATTATATGAATTCCATTTTAAGTAAGAATGAATGTTTTCAGAATTATTGTTGAATTTCAAAGGAGCTTGAAGGACAAGAATTAAGGGAAAGGTATGAAAAAAAAGGTGAAAAGGGTCTGGAACCCAGGTGATAAGGAGTTATTTGCTAAACACAAAAGAAATAAACTTTATGTAATAAGAATCAGTCTGCTGACAATGTTCTAGAAGAAAACTAAAGCAATTGATCGTCAACAAAAATAAATTTATTGTTAATTGAAATATCTTCATACTACAACCAAGAGGGAACTAAGAAGAACTTTTAGGTTACATGACACTCAATATATTTTTTTTTAAGATTTTATTTATTTATTTGAGAGAGAGAGAATGAGAGAGAGCGAGTACATGAGAGGGGGGAGGGTCAGAGGGAGAAGCAGACTCCCCGCCGAGCAGGGAGCCCGGTGCGGGACTCGATCCCGGGACTCCGGGATCATGACCTGAGCCGAAGGCAGTCGCTTAACCAACTGAGCCACCCAGGCGCCTGACACTCAATATTTAAAAAAAACAAAATAGGGCGCCTGGGTGGCTCAGTCATTAAGCATCTGCCTTCAGCTCAGGTCATGATCCCAGGGTCCTGGGATCGAGCCCCACATCAGGCTCTCTGCTCAGCGGGAAGCCTGCTTCTCCCTCTCCCACTCCCCCTGCTTGTGTTCCTGCTCTCGCTGTCTCTCTCAAATAAATAAATAAAATCTTTAAAAAATATATTAAAAAAAATAAACATCAAATTAAAATATTTGGGAAGTAAAATTTTCTTTTGTTTGTAATGTTTTTAGTTAGTTGATCAATTGGTATTTTGGAGCTCTTAAGCTGGGATGATTCTGTTTACAGTACTCTTTGTGAGGAAAACAAGAATTTGTTCCAAAGTGGTAACACTGTTTTTGCCTCGTCATACTTCAACATAAGTTGCTTTCTGAAAATCGACAGTTTGGTGTGGGACTCTTGTCCTGGCTTTCATATTTTAGAGGTTTTGAGTCTGCTATTCATCTGAGCAGTCAGATGTTTTGTTTTGCCTTTAATTCCAACAAAGCTGAACCTTTACTGATGCTAAAATTCTGTGCACTCTACAAATCTGTGAAAATTAAAAAAGAATTGAAGATGATCCATTTTTTTGGTGTATGTACTTTTGGAAGTCTGGACAAGTAGGAGTATATTTAAAATGCAAATATTATACTGAGACGCTAAAACAATTTACATTCTGAGACTGCAGTTTAAATATAATTGCATTACATTAAAACACAGTTGGGTTTATCGTGTGATATAAATTTGGTTTATTTCTTACAGATTTATGGTGACTAGGATTTTGTTTTGATCTTGTAGTATATACGAAAATTTCACAACCATCTCTTATAATTTGTGAAGCTTTAGCAGCAACATTTGTAAACACAAGGGGATGTTTTCACTTTTTAGTAGGGGAAGAGCAGATGGTTGGGATTAAGGGAATCACTCCTTCGTGTTTAATAATGCAGCAGGGAAGGCAGTAGCAAGCTAACTTTTCACCAAGAGAGAATAATTTTTCAGAGCATCAGCTGGATCTTTCCTAGCTAGAATAGAGCCCCTTCAGATGTGTACCATCTGCATGGGAGTGAGTCACAGCAAAAGATCTAATAATACTTGTAAAATACACTTTGTTCCCAATGAGTTCTATATAGAGAAAATAATCTGTGTTTGATGGAAAGGACTGGTGAGGAGAAATTTGCATGTAAGTAGAGGACTGGTGGATAGAAATTCAATAAGACAATAGAAATGACATAGACCAACCAGTCAGATATACAAGAAACCAAATAAAAAATATTTAGGTAAGTTTGGGAATCTATTCAAACAGTTAAAAAGACTCAATAGAAAAAAATAATGATTTTAAGAGGTACTATTTAAGTATAATCAAAAGTATGAATTTAAGAATGATCATCCAGAAAATTTTTGGAAAAGAGTAAATGTATAATATTAAAAATAACAAATCAATTACACATTGAGTATAGAAAACAAAATATTAGTAAAATATATTATGTAATGCAAACACCAGGACAAGGGAAAACTAGAGATTCTAATGAACATGCATTTTCATTGTAATTGATGATTATTACAAAGAATTTGATATATGAAAGAGCTACTGATTCTCTTAACAACTACTATTTCACATCCACTACTAAGAAAAAATGCTGTTTGGCCCAATTAATGATTGTCTCAGTTCAATTGTTCAGCACCAAATTCTAAAGGAGTTACTTTCAAACCATCAATGATGTTTATAGAAGGAAAAACTGTGACCACAAAATCAGTCCCCAAACAGGAATTTGACCAGAAGGAATCATAAGTTTGAGGATGAAATCTAACTCTTTTTCATAGTTTGGGGTTGGCTATACTTTTATACCTATGCCTTTGTATAAAAAAAAAAAAAAAAAAAAAAAGAAAAAAGAAAAGCATGTATTGTGGTATGATAGTCCTATAGCCATGGATTTAGGCACGTCTATTAAGTAGAGAAATTTCCTTCAGTATTTTATGAGTCCTAGATTTAAAAAGGACTTCTTCATAGATCCTGCATTCTATTCACCTCCAAGTGCCTTACCAGTGGCTAGTATCATATAGCTCTTTGGTTTCAAAGTGAATTTTTTTCCCTATTTCATTTGAACATGATTCTTAATTTTTTTTTTTTTTTTTTTTTTTAGTATTTTCCCCTCAATATAACACCTTAGCTTAGCTTTTCAAAAATGGGATTCTATTTGTTTGAAAGTCTAGGCAATAGAATGAAAGGAAAAATAAAATCAGTATCCTTTTTTTCTTGTGTACCAATTCTTAAATTAAATTAAATTAAATTAAATTAAAATTCCAGAGCCTTAGTTCTTTATCTATAAAATGAACAGAGTGGATCAGATGATTATTAATGTACCAACCATTACAAAAGTTGTATAGCTGTATTTTTGGCCTTTGTGAAGGATTCTTATAGAATCTTAAAGTATTTGTTTGGTACAGACAAAGGAATTGTCTCAAGGGATCTGCAAATACAAATGTGTTAAAAACATTTTCCCTGGACAGAATAAACAGATGCACATATATAAGATCATAGTAATAGAAAGTACTAATTTCTAAAATATCCAATATAAAAATAAACAAATTTAGGTGTCTATGAAATTTCTGATGTTCGTAAAGGGATTTTATGCTTTAAGAGGCTTTGAATCTTTACATTATGGAGTGCTAAGCAGGAAGGAATCAAATGAGAGAATTTGCATTATCTGTTAACTGGGTCAAGGACTCTTTCCAAATACTTGAAATAATTCTCATTGTCACCCCTTTCCTAATACGAACAGAGGGAGGCACAACTGCAGGAACACAATAGAGATTTATTTCTGTTAATCATTAGACAAATTAATATAGGTTAATTGAAGATTAACATTGGAGTTGTATCAGCCAAATAGAGTGGAGGGAAAAAAGGTAAAGCAGATTATAGTTAAATATTCCAAGGGTGTATTTTATATCCTGGCTGTTACTGGTTACCCATGTGCTCATGTAAATTCTCAAAAACAGTAATTATAATATCAGACTTCTTAGCCCTGTTCTTTCAAACATATAATCGGTGAAATATTTTTATTATTAACCTGAGAACAGCTGAAAGGTAATTACAAATACTCCACATAAAATACGCACAGATCCTTAAAGGTCTTTTAAAGAAACTTCTTTTGATTAGCTCAAGGTCTAGAGACTCATAATGTTAGCTTACAACAGTTTTTGTCTTAAACAAATTAGGAATAATAGAATAGAAAAATTCCAAGGCTTAATTAACTAAACTGATTTACTTATTTAAATGGGAATATAGAAATATGTTACAAGGAATTTAACTATCTTAAATATGATAATTATATTTTTCATATTTTGGGGTAGAGACAATAGTGAGTTGTTGCTCAGAAGTGTGACAGGGATGTGAATGATTAAAATCAGGAATGTTTTCAAAATTCAGGAAGAAAGCAATAGAACCAATCACGTGCGTGCATGTGTGTGTGTGTGTGTGTGTAGTAAAAAAAAAAAAAGAAAGAGAATATATTTCCATTTAAGCTTTCATGTAAAGAAGATAGGGGTATAAGAAATATGTGACTAGAAATGCAAAAATACAGAAAATGTAGAGTAATACAAGTTATCATTCTGTTATTGGGGAGATATTTTGGGGTTTTCATAAACAAGGTATATTTTTAAAACTGTTTTGTTTATAAAATGTAATGACAAAGAGCCTAGGCGCTAAATTCTGTTGTATTTGAAATATTATAACCTGGGGCTGTGGGTTCATACATTAGCTATGCTTAAAATATGCTTGTTACTACTTGGCATCGTCAATTTTAATGCAGCTTTTGTTGGCTTTAAACACTGAAACAAATAGAAAACAATCAGGCTCTAGTGGCTTGGAACCTGGATAGCAGCCCAGCTTTCATTTATTAGGACCCTGGGAAAATAAATTTAAAAGGGAAAAATTTTCAAATCCGCTTTCAGGTTACATTTAACAAGTAATTCTAAGGATATCCAAGCTCTTTTACTTGGATTTATTCTGCTGGTTGATAATATAAATTGTAGTAAAAACTATTGCATTTTAGGACTGAAGTATCTATTCAGGTCATTCTTGGTCCTAAATGGAGCACCAGTATTTATAGATGATTTATGAATCATAGGGATTTATCAATTGGATTAGTATCACAGATGGATATGCAGGTATGTGACCTAATATTCACCTTTAGAAATCTTTGTGTTATTTCATAGTGTATTCATTGGTCTACTTTGCCCACTGAAAATTATTCTGAGAATTCTAACATTGTCCAATTGAAGGACATGGTTATACTGGCAAAATACATAAACAACTTACAGAACTATATTTAATTGCTGTATTATTTTCATAGTTCTGGCAATATTTAGAATATCAGTCTTACCATTTTGTGAATAGTCTGTTCGTGAGGAGCTCATAGAAAATTTGTCACAACTGGTAATATAATTGTAAATGATTTGGTACTATGAATAGTATTATATAGTATTCCTATAAAATGGGTGAAAAGTATAAGAATTGTCCTGTTCTAAACCTGTCAGATCCTGGGTTATCATTTCCCAATGTAATGAGACTAGGATCTCAGATAATTCTTGAATTTTCTCTGTGAGAAGGGGGCATATAGTCTAAGTTGAACACTTCCTTGGATAGATCACTTTATTTTATCTACTGACTTCTCTCTTGTAGTCTAGTAACTTCCCCTCTCTAGAACTGAAATATGTCTTTCTTGCACACAGTTTTAAAAATTATTTAAGCACACTGTGTTGTAATTCCCTCTTCTAATAAACCCATTAAACAAATGTATATTTTCATTGATGAAGTCTTCAAGTATTACATTTTTTTCTTTTGACCAAGGGGCTCTTGATAAATGAAAAAAAATCCTGTCTCTGTGAGAAAATTTTGTGAATTATTAAAGGAAACATCGAAAAATAAAACTTTATTACGTATATTTGTATTTCCAAAACTGGACTTGGCTCCAGAAATCACCATACCAACTTACCTCTTCCATTTTTCTTCAACCTAAAGTAAATTTTGCTACTATTTAAATTAATTGCTATTTGATTTCTCATGTGATATTTATATATTTTGGCACATTTATTATCTGGAAATTATATATCATTCATTCTTGACCTACACATATCTCTGTGACTCTGTCTTCTTGTTGATTTATAAATATATAACTTTATTACCTTATATTATTTTTTTGACTCTTAAGGTCCAATAGACTAAAACATTTGAGGCCTCCTATGAACCACAGTTTTGACCTTGATGTGAATTTATCACTAAGGGACCAAATGACTAATATACAAATTGAGTATGAAACATATTCAGTTAAATTCAGATCACAAGTTTTACATATAAGGAACTTGGAAGTTGCCACTCTATTCTAGCAACAGGTAAAAAGGTAAACAGACTGAAAAATCAACTCTGCTTGGATCCATTAAAGAGGGGAAGACACAGGCAAAGTGCTGTCCCTCCTCCCAGATTGAAGAAGCAGGCAAATTCAAGTGGTTGAGGCTTACTCAGAGATTCACAAGTCAAAAACAAGCATCAGGGTAGGAAAACCCGATTTTCAAAATGCTGGATGCTCAGTGTGGACAGTCTGAGAATTAAAAACTTCAGGTGATTCTGTCATAGGAAAGACCGCATAATATTGTGAGATTTACCTACAGGAGCTTGACCAGATTCCTGGAGTAAATATCGCAGAACAATCCCTCTCAGTGGATCAGAGAAAAATAGCCCCTCTCCTCTTCCTCCCCGCCCTCCCTTGGGGGAGGTAAAAGGAACCATTTTGAAATACTACCAGAGCGCTGTCTTCTTAACAAGGCCTGCCATCAGGGCAAACTAGTTAACTAGAGCCTAACCTGCTGGGGTATTATTGTAGCTGAACTGACCTGAGGGATGAACTTTGGCCCATTCTAAGGGGGGATGGAGAAAAAAAATGAAACACTTAAGGAAGTTTATAGCCCAGAGGTACAAGCTTACTACTGACTGTGTTACTGAGAACTAATCATAGGATTATAGAACACTTCCCTTCCCTGAACATACCACCTCATTATTAATTTACTTTGGCTCCTTTTATGTAGTATATCATTTCCAGCCATCAGGAAAAAATTAGAAGGCATACCAAAAGGCCACAAACATGATTTGAAGAGACAGAGCAAGCATCAGAACTAGACATGGCAAGGGTTTTGGAATTATCAGACCAGGAATTTAGCAACTATGATTAATATGTTAAGTGCTCCAAGGGATAAAGTAAATAGCATGCAAGAATAGGTGGGCAGTATAAGCAGAATGGAAATATTAAGAAAGAACTAAAAAGAATTGCCCTATATAAAAAGCAAAAGCAAAACACTAACAAAAATGAAGAATGCCTTTAATGAGCTTATTAGTAGACTGGACACAGTGAGGAAAGAATCTCTGAGCTTGAAGATATCGCAAGAGAAATCTTCAAAAGTGAAGAACAAACAGAACAAAGACTGAAAACAAAACAAAATCCAGAATAGAATATCCAAGGACTTTGGGACAACTACAAAAGGTGTAACATGCAGATGTTTCTCAACTTACAATGGGGTTATGTCCAGATAAACCCCTTATAACTTCAAATATCATAAGCTGAAAATTCATTTAATACACCTAACCTACCAAACATCATAGCTTAGCCTAGGCTACCTTAAACATCCTAGGAACACTTACATTAGCCTGTAGTTGGGTAAAGTCATCTAACACAAAGCATATTTTATTTCTTCCTTTTTTTTTTGAATTTTATTATGTTATGTTAATCACCATGCCTACATCATTAGTTTTTTATTATTATGTTAATCACCATACATTACATCATTAGTTTTTGATGTAGTGTTCCATGATTCATTGTTTGCGTATAACACCCAGTGCTCCATTCAGCACGTGTTCTCTTTAATACCTATCACCAGGGTAACCCATCCCCCCACCCCCCTCCCCTGTAGAACCCTCAGTTTGTTTCTCAGAGTCTATAGTCTCTCATGGTTCGTCTCCCTCTCCAATTTCAACCCCTTCATTTTTCCCTTCCTGCTATCTTCTTTTTTTTTCTTTAACATATAATGTATTATTTGTTTCAGAGGAACAGGTCTGCGATTCAACAGTCTCACACAATTCACAGCACTCACCATAGCACATACCCTCCCCAATGTCTATCACCCAGCCACCCCATCCCTCCCACCCCCCACCACTCCAGCAACCCTCAGTTTGTTTCCTGAGATTAAGAATTCCTCATATCAGTGAGGTCATATGATACATGTCTTTCTCTGATTGACCTATTTCGCACAGCATAATACCCTCCAGTTCCATCCACGTTGTTGCAAATGGCAAGATTTCATTCCTTTTGATGGCTGCATAATATTCCATTGTATATATATACCACAGCTTCTTTATCCATTCATCTGTCGATGGACATCTAGGCTCTTTCCATAGTTTGGCTATTGTGGACATTGCTGCTATAAACATCGGGGTGCACGTACCCCTTTGGATCCCTACATATGTATCTTTGGGGTAAATACCCAGTAGTGCAATTGCTGGGTCATAGTGTAGCTCTATTTTCAACTTTCTGAGGAACCTCCATACTATTTTCCAGAGTGGCTTCACCAGCTTTCATTCCCACCAACAGTGTAGGAGGGTTCCCCTTTCTCCGATCCCCTTCAACATCTGTTGTTTCCTGATTTGCTAATTTTAGCCATTCTGACTGGTGTGAGGTGGTATCTCACTGAGGTTTTGATTTGGATTTCCGTGATGCCAAGCAATGTTGAGCACTTTTTCATGTGTCTGTCGGCCATTTGGATGTCTTCTTTAGGAAAATGTCTGTTCATGTCTTCTGCCCATTTCTTGATTGGATCATTTGTTCTTTAGGTGTTGAGTGTGTTAAGTTCTTTATAGATTTTGGATACTAGCCCTTTATCTGATACGTCATTTGCAAATATCTTCTCCCATTCTGTTGGTTGTCTTTTGGTTTTGTTGACTCTTTCTTTTGCTGTGAAAAAGCTTTTTATCCTGATGAAGTCCCAATAGTTCATTTTTACCCTTGCTTCCCTTGCCTTTGGCGATGTTTCTAGGAAGAAGTCACTGTGGCTGAGGTCGAAGAGATTGCTGCCTGTGTTCTCCTTTAGGATTTTGATGGACTCCTGTCTCCCATTTAGGTCTTTCAACCATTTGGAGTCTATTTTTGTGTGTGGTGTAAGGAAATGGTCCAGTTTCATTCTCCTGCATGGGGCTGTCCAATTTTCCCAACACCATTTGTTGAAGAGACTCTTTTTTCATCGAACATTCTTCCTGCTTTGTTGAGGATTAGTTGACCATAGAGTTGAGGGTCCATTTCTGGGCTCTCTCTTCTGTTCCACTGATCTATGTGTCTGTTTTTGTGCCGGTACCAGACTGTCTTGATGATCACAGCTTTGTAATAGAGCTTGAAGTCTGGAATTATGATGCCACCAGCTTTGCTTTTCTTTTTCAACATTCCTCTGGCTATTCAGGGTCTTTTCTGGTTCCATACAAATTTTAGGATTATTTGTTCCATTTCTTTGAAGAAAGTGGATGGTATTTTGATAGGGATTGCATTGAATGTGTAGATTGCTCTAGGTAGCATTGACATCTTCACAATATTTGTTCTTCCATTCCATGAGCATGGAACATTTTTCCATTTCTTTGTGTCTTCCTCAATTTCTTTCATGAGTATTTTATAACTTTCTGAGTACAGATTCTTTGCCTCTTTGGTTAGATTTATTCCTAGGTATCTTATGGTTTTGGGTGCAATTGTAAATAGATCGGCTCCTTAATGTCTCTTTCTTCTGTCTTGTTGTTGGTGTATAGGAATGCCACTGATTTCTGTGCATAGATTTTATATCCTGCCACTTGACTGAATCCCTGTATGAGTTCTAGCAGTTTTGGGGTGGAGTCTTGGGTTTTCCAAATAAAATATCATATCATCTGCAAAGAGTGAGAGTCTGACTTCTTCTTTGCCGATTCGGATGCCTTTTATTTCTTTTTGTTGTCTGATTGCTGTGGCTAGGACTTCTAGTACTGTGTTGAATAGCAGTGGTGATAGTGGACATCCCTGCCGTGTTCCTGACCTTAGGGGGAAAGCTCTCAGTTTTTCCCCAGTGAGAATGATATTCGCTGTGGGTTTTTCATATTTTATAAATGTCGAACATCTCATGTAATTTATTGGATACTGTACTGAAATTAAAAAAAAAAAAAAGACTGGTTGTATGGGTACAGAATGGTTGTATCAGTTGTTTGTCCTTGTGATCATGTGGCTGAGTGGGAGCTGTAGCTTACCACACTACCCAACATCACTGGAGAGTATTGTATTACATTATTTCTAGTCTAGGAAAAGACTAAATTCACAATTTGAATTATGGTTTCTGCTGAATTTATATTACTTTTGTACCATTGTAAAGTCAAAAAATCCTAAGTCAAACCATCAAAGTTGGGGATGATCTGTACATTTAATGGGAATACCAGAAGGTGAAGAGAGAAAAAACAAATATTTGAAACCATCATGACTGAGAGTTTCTTCAAATTAATATCAGACACACCAAACGACACGTACAGGAACCTCAGAGAATACCAAGCAAGGGAAATTCAGAGGAAAAAAAAAAGGAAGAAAAGAAAAAGAAAAAGAAAGAAAGGGAAAAAAAAGAAAAAAAATCTAGAAATGTCATCTTTAAACTACAGAAAAACAAAGATTAAAAAAAAAAAAAAAGTTCTGAAAGAAGCCAGAGGGGAAAAGCACCTTACCAATAAGGAATTTTAATCCAATTATATCAATAATAACTTTGAATGTCAATGGTTTAAATACACCAATTAAAAGAAAATATTAGAGGGCGCCTGGGTGGCTCAGTTGGTTAAGCGACTGCCTTCGGCTCAGGTCATGATCCTGGAGTCCCGGGATCGAGTCCCGCATCGGGCTCCCTGCTCTGCAGGGAGTCTGCTTCTCCCTCTGACCCTCCCCCCTCTCATGTGCTTTCTCTCATTCTCTCTCAAATAAATAAATAAATAAATCTTTTTTTTAAAAAAAGAAAATATTAGAGTAGATCAAAAAACATGACCCAACTATATGTTGTCTACAAGAAGCCCACTTTATTTTTTTTAAGAAGCCCACTTTAAAGTTACATATAGATGAAAAGTGAGTGAAGAAAAATATACCATTCTAACAATCAAAAGAAAGTAGGAATAGTTATATTAATTTCAGAGACTGTTGACTTCAGAGTAAGGAAGTTATAGGGCCAAAGGTCTTAACAGACTGTTGGCTTGAAATCATGGGAGTATTGGCCTCCATACACACAGAGGGCAAGAAGAGACCAAAGAAAAACCCAGACCACTTCAGATTGGTAGGTGGCACTTTTAATAATCAAGGGAACTTATACACGAGGCTTGTCTCGAGTGACCACAAAGTAAGTAGGTCTCTATACCCGCCTGCCAGAATCTTCAGAGTTTCTATAGAGGCCTTAATGGGATTCAGTCACATATACAATCTAGATGGTTTCAAGAACACATTATTCTCTTAAGGCTGCATCATTGAAGCAATTCCTAGTACAGGAACAGTGGGTAGAACATCCATCCCACGGACTGGGGAAGAGGTAAGAAACCTTCAATTGCCTGGAAATGGCATGCAGGTCAACTTGTGGTCACGTCCTCTCAGTGACCTCCTTCAACAGAAACACTTCAGCAAAGAATATATACAGATTCTCTACATCATGTCATCAGGGAAATACAGATTGAAACTACAGTGAGATACCATTTTGCACCTGTTAGAATGGACAGAATTGAGAGCATTGACAACTCCAAATGCTGATGCAGATGTGGGACAACAGAAACTCTCCACTGCTGCTGGGGATGCAAAATGCTGCAACCACTTTGGGAGACAGTTTGGTGGTTTCTTACAAAACTAAATATACTCTTACCATATGATCCAGCAATTGAGTTCCTTGGTGTTTACCCAGAAAAAGTTTAAAGCAAATCCACACAAAAACCTATATAAGGATTTATAACATCTTTATTCATACATGCCAAAACGTGGAAGGAACCAAGATATCCTTCAGCTGCTGAATGGATAAATAAACTGTAGTACAACCAGATGATAGAATATTATTCAGTGCTGAAATGAACTATCAAGCCATATAAAAGACATAAAGGAAACTTAAATACATATTATCAAGTGAGAGAAGCCGATCTGAGAAGGTTGCATACTAAATGATTCCAACTATATGACATTTGTGAAAAGGCAAAACTGTAGAGACAGTAAAAAGATCAGAGGTTGTCAGAGGGGGGTGGGTTGAATAGGCAGAGCACAGAAGAATTTTTGGGCAGTGAAAATACTCCAGGCAATATTATAATGATGGATATATATCATCATACATTTGTCAAACCCATGTGTACAACTCTCAAGAGTGAACCCTAAGGTAAACTATGGACTTTGGGTGATTATAATGTGTCAGTGCAAGTTCAGCCTGGGTAACCAATGTACCATTCTGGTGAGTGATGTTGGTCGTGATGGGGCGGGCACTCATATATAGGAGCAGGGGTTATATGGGACATCTCTGTACCTCTCTCTCAATTTTGTTATAAGCCTGAAATGGCTCTAAAAATAGTTTTATAAAAAAATTCAGATCATAATGTGGGGATTTCATGTTTTGTAAATAAAATTTTAAAGAAAAAATATTGATAAGAAAATATGTACTCATCCCAAGAATATGACTGAAGACATACGCATTTTTAAAAAAATAAAAATAAAACCTTTAATAAGGTATAATTGATATATAAAAATTTTTTAAAAACTTTAAAAGTTTATACGAATTGATTTGTTTTGACATGTGTATACGCAATCACACCATCACCACAATCAAGGTAGGTAAGTATAGTCATCACCTGAGAAAGTTTCCTCATACCCTATTTTTTAAAAAATTTTTAAAATTTCCTATGCTATACTTTTCATTTCTGTGACTTACTTAGTTTATAACTGGAAGGAAGATTGTACCTCTCCTACCCACCTCCTTTCTGGCAACCACCAGTTTGTTCTCTGTATTTATGAGTCTCTTTCTGTTTTTTGTTTGTTGGTTGTTTTTGTTTTTTGTTTTTTGTTTTTTTTAGATTCCACATATAAGTGAAATCATATATTTGTCTTTCTCTCTCTGACTTATTTCACTTGGCGTAATACTCTCTAGTTTCATCCCTGTTGTCACAGATGTATGATCTCATTCTTTTTTATGGCTAATATTCCATTGTCTGTATGTGTACATATTGCATATATTCATGTATGGATACACAGTTGTGTTGCTTCCATAGTTTGGCTATTGTAAATAATGCTGCAATAAACATAGGGATGCATATGTCTTTTCAAATGAGTGTTTTCATTTTTCTTTGGGTAAGACCCAGTAAGTAGAATTACTGGATCATACGGTATTTCTACTTTTAATTTTCTGAGATACTTCCATACTTCTTTCCACAGTGCTTGTACTGATCTACATTCCCACCAACAGTGCAGGAAGGTTCCTTTTTCTTCACATCCTTGCCAACATTTGTTATTTCTTGTCTTTTTTTTTTTTTTTCATACTAGTCATTCTGACAGGTATGAAGTGATATCTCATTGTGGTTTTGATTTGCATTTCCCTGATGGTGAGTAATGTTGAGCATCATTTCATGTATCTGTTGGCCATTTATATGTCTTCTTTTGAAAAATGTCTATTTAGGTCCTCTGCCCATTTTTAATCAGATGATTTGCTTTGGTTTTGTTTGTTTGATTTTTTTTTTTTTTTTTGGTGTTGACTTGTGTAAGTTCTTTATATATATACCACATGGGACAAGGCAGATTATAGAATATTTCTATCATTTCAGATAGTTCTATTAGAGAGTGCTGACTCAGAACTATGTGATTAACTAGAATTCCTCCCCAAAGCATGATTTCACATGATAAAGTCAATAAAGTCAGTATAGTAGAAAATTATGTTAAATTTAGTTAAATATGCTTCAGTGTTGAATGCTTCATTTTCTGTGTAATACAGTCAGATATAGGAGATATTTATATAATATGTAGATTTTGTTTTCTTTAACCTACTCTGATTCATTCATCTATTGAATACACTCTTACTGTATAAACTGGAATAGACTATAAGCCCCAAATGTTTTCTTTTATGTTAATTATAGCATTGTATTTCCAGGATTCTAGTGGTATACTAGATATTGTGATGCTTTTGCAGAGAGGAAAATAATATTTTATATGGCATTTCTAGAAAAGTGCACAAGACTGTCAGGAAATTAAAAATTACACAAGAAGTCACTTAATACAGAAGCTTGTAAAACTCTCAAATCCATATGGTACTTGAAAGGTTAGATCTCATCTTAAATTTATCTAAATCTACTTAGCACTACAGTAATGCTGTGCAATAAGGCAAGATAACTGTGCCATAAATGTGCTTGTCTAGATAGATACATATCTTAAGTGCTGTTTATTAACGCAAATCTTGCAAATGCAAGATATCTATCTCTTTGCAAATCACCTTTTTATTCTACATTCGCTTATATGCTTTATCTGTGTAACACCAATATTTTAGTTTCTAACCCTCAAGAGATAGCATGATAGTGGAAAACAAATTATCAAAGCAATTAAAATGCTTTCATACCTACAAGAACTAGAAATCTCTGCTTTTAAAATTAATTATTAGTTTCCACTTCTAAAATATAGACAATGCTACAGGTAATCAAGCTGTTAGAATGTGATATTTTGAATCATAATGAAAGACAAAAATGTCAAAAATGTAACTTAATATGTGATGCTATTAGAAAGACTTACTGGACTTCTATTTAAAATAAATCATTTAAAAGCAGCAAAGTTGATTAGAGGATTTTCCCATTTGATAAAAACAGTAAAAACCTAATCACCATCTACTAAAAAGTCAAATAACAATACTTTCATAATATATGTAATACTGCTTAAAGCCATCTGTTATTTATTTTGGAAAATATGTCTAAATGTTGAGAAACTGTAAACATTTACTTTTAAATGTTTGTATATGGGGGTTTGAAATAAATTAAAATTACAGATTTTTTAAATAATATTTTAATCACTTCTTATGTAACTTTAGGTTTTATCCTGGTCCTAGCCAGGTGCCTTGGGAGACATATTTTAGGGGATCTAAGACTGACAACGTGGCAGATAGTTGTAAATGTAACTCTTTCCCCTGCCCCTCCACACTGTACTAATTTAAAGAAAAAAAAGAAAAAAAAAAAACACCAGATCAACCTTTTGAAAAACATTTCTTTATTATTAGATATAAGCTTGACTTCAGCATTCAGGCTGCACTTTAATCGTGGGTAAGAAATTCTCATAGACCTTCTTTCCCATCAAACCAAGAACCAGATTAGAGATTTAGAAATGGGAAGCAGCCCTGAGATTCACCTACAGATAAACACTATTTCTCAGGCCTTTCCAGCAATACTAAAATCTCTGGAATTTCTAGAACTAAAATTTGGAAGTTTTTACATAACATTTATTTCTCCATTTTGTGTCAATTAACAGCTCTATCTGAATATTCCATTGTAAAACATACAATACTCCATACATAAAGCAAAATTCCATTAGTTTAAACAGTAATTTACTTAAGAAAAGAAAAAGAGCATGAAGATAAAGTGAAAAGAGCACTGTTCTGGTACTTAGAAGACCTGAAAGCCAGCACTAGTTATGTCCTATTTAATTGGTAATCTTTCAAAAAATACTTATTGACATAAATATGTATTATTACTGTGTCCCAGACTTTGTTATACATGCTGATGATTCAGCAGAAAAATTAATTTAAAAAATCCCAGCACTCAGTAACTTTACATTATGGCAATTATCCTGGTGGAAATTGCTTAATATCCATCTATCTATCTGTTTCTGTATATCTATCTATCTATCTATCTATCTATCTATCTATCTATCTATCTATCTATCTTACATATACTTAAGTGTAGACAGGTAGATATAGATACATAGATACATATTTTATTCCAAAGACATTATCAGTATATATTGATGACCTCTAAAATATGCAAGGAAATGGCCATTTTATTTGTTGCATTTTACTAAATCAAATCATTCCTAAAGCTTTAGAGTCTTATTGAACTTCTCACTTCAAGTGCTGAGTTGCACAAAGCAGAACTGTTGTATCCAGGTTTGCTGTTGTGTATCTCACAATAGCAATGACCTTTCTTTACTGTCATATTGCATTTAGGACAGATACCTGATTTGTTATCCACCTTCACATTCTTTCTGGCAATGTAACCTATTCATTTTCTTTTATCCTTTGAGTCCCTACCTTTTAGAATTACTTGCTATAAAAGTTATATTTGTTACAGAGCAAAGGTTAGCAATTACTCTGACTAGAGGCCACTATTAGGACTTGGATATCTTTTAAGGGCTGAATTAGAACATTATATTATGGTGGGAATTATAGTCTTTTTACCTGGAATGGATCTTAAAGATCATCGGACACTATACTGAAATTTCACACAGTCTTTAACTACCTAACACAAGGTCACATAGACATTTGGTAGCAGAGCTGGAGCCCTGTCCAGACTCCAAAGCTCTTTCCACTTTCTTCCTGTCCACAAAAACCCTCATTTATATGCATTAACCTTGTTCCTCCTTACATCTTTCTCCCTGTTCTTTTTTTTTTTTTTTAAGATTTTATTTATTTATTTATTTGAGAGAGAGAGAGAGAGAAACAGCATGAGAGGGGATAGGGTCAGAGGGAGAAGCAGGCTCCCCCCCGAGCCAGGAGCCTGATGCGGGACTCGATCCCAGGACTCCAGGATCATGACCTGAGCCAAAGGCAGTTGCTTAACCAACTGAGCCACCCAGGCATTCCCCCTGTTCTTAATGTTAACAACAGCAATGTCCTACTTTGGTGCAGCTTGTCACCTATTCTAACCATGTGTACTCCTACAATTATTTTCTTTCAAAACTATGTTCCTGAAAAAAATCACACGCTTAAAAAAAGTTAACTTAGCATCACAATGATTATCAGATACAAGAATAGAGGAATCACAGTTGATTTTAGATGAGCAAGAGTCTGGTGAAAGTCAGCTTCTTAAAGAAGAGCAAAAATAACCACAGACGTTATGAGCTATTTTAGGAAGCTTATAACTGACGCTCTCAGATACTATTGTTTTATTCTAACACGGATCAGGAATTAGCTGAACTCAATGCAAAACAATAAATATTTATTTTTTAAGGTGCCTCAAAAATATGTAAATAAAGAATTTAATTTTTTGCCTTACAAAGTTTCAGGATAACTCTGGAAATTTTAAAGAGGCTGGTTATTTCCCCAGGTAGAATGAAATAAAAATATTTTCATTTGGAAAAATATCAGTAAAATCCTAAAGGTAATAAAAATATGTAAGCCTTGGTGCAATCTTATTGGACAGTAAAGCTTATTTGATTTAGTTTTTCTACTTTCATATACAAATTATTGCTAGGTGCTGATTTATAATATCTTTTGCCATTTTAAACATCCTTATATGCTTGAATGCTGACACATAGTCTGCTTCTCCACAGCAATGAAGTATTCTAGATGCAAAAGGAACTTTGGCAATCATAGATTAATTTAGACATTTTCAGATGAATTAGCTGAGGTCCTAAAGAATTAAGTGGAGTGCTACATCTCTGTAAACTCCATTTGGGCAGGGGTCATGTCTATCTTGTTCCTCAGTGCCTTGTAATAGAGAAAGTGCTCGTTAAATATTTGTAGCATGATATAATGAGTTAGTGAATGAGTGACATCCAATGCTACAGTCTCTAACACTAATGAAAGGAAGTATTTTATCTGCTCCTAGAGAGACTTGATAGCAAGAATGTTTATGCCTTTTATCTGTGTGAGGTTCTTAGAACTGTGAACCTGGAATGTATATCCAGAAAGAGTCGATAATGAATTAGGATGCTAAATTAAGGCAGTTTTCTAAAAGCTTTGTGATTCACTGTATACTGTGTAGTTTTTCTTTGAAATGCTGTTAATTCTTGGAATACCACATATAGCCAAATACAAATACAAGCTACTGAATCAGTATGAATTATTTTGAACATTTTCACTCATCTGCATCACTACTGTACTTTATTAACATAGACTATTTTGGGTTGACTCTGCGTAATTGTAAAGATTAATCTTGTCAATCTAATTCGGATTACTTCTGTGGTAGAGGGCCTATATCTGGTGTATTATATTAAGAATATGCAGATTATGACTTGCTGAATGAGGAGGCGCCAGCCACCCACGCAGGGTGAGCTCCAATCTGGGGAGGTAAATACCCAGTGTCATTTTGAGTGAAAGGACAATCATACTCACACAAAGGAAGTAAAGTCACAAGGTTATTATTTACAAATCCTAGAAACAGGGGTGGGGAGTGGGGAGGCACAAAGAGCCAGGTTAAGGGCAGTCTCCTGTCCCAGGGCACAGGTGAGCAAAAGATAGAGAGCTGGGTCGGAAGCACCTATTACCTATAAGGTGGTTGAGGCAAAGGTCACTAACTATGCATGAGCTCAACTCTAAGTGGTTATTTTATTTTATTTTTTTCAGTTGAACATTATTTTTTTCTTTTTCTTTTATTATGTTATATTAATCACCATACATTTAAGTGGTTATTTTAAATGGTGCCCAGGGAAAAGCAAAGTGGGAACTTGGGGCAGGAATCCTAAACTCAGGTCCTCATCTAAATGTCTAGGCTCTGTGTGTGAACAGGGTTGTCATACCATAAGATGCCTAGGCCACAACTCAAAATTGGTATTTTTTTTCATCATAGCCTCTAAGACCCAATAGCAGGATAGTTAGGTTAGGGGGAGGAATAGCGATAATAATCATATCTCTTTTTTTAAGATTTTTTATTTATTTAATTGTCAGAGAGAGCACAAGCAGGGGGAGTGGCAGGCAGAGGGAGAAGCAGGCTCCCCGCTGAGCAAGGAGCCAGATGCAAGAGTCTATCCTAGGACCCTGGGATCATGACCTGAGGTGAAGGCAGACACTTAACTGCCTGAGCCACCCAGGAGTCCCTGTAATCATATCTCTTGACTTTGAATTCAGCTCTGCAGACATCACAAAAATTAAAGGACATGGAGATATAAATATAGAAACAGATAAATGCCCTGGAAATTATTGCCTCCATATTTATATATTTATATATATATGTTTACATGTATATCCCTTTATCTATTTAATCTATCATCTATCTACCTATCCTTCCATGATGAATGGAAACAAGTAGCCAGTAGACTGGGCATGTGTATATGCATATGTTATCTGCTCTCAAATGAGATACAGAAAAGTTCAGATTGTGCGACAATGATGTCTTTCTATAGTGAATACTGGGAAATACTATTTTTGCAATATGACTAAAAGTGCTACATTAATTACATATGCATTTATTTTCTTTTGGGCTAGAGGAGCATCTTTATCAGAAAGGCATTTGTATTAAAAATATTGTAAATGACCTATTCTTTGGCAAATAGGACACATTAACTCATGTAAATTGTTTCTCAGAATATCACATAACAGATGAGATTTCTTTACTCCATGGGACTGTTTTGTTTTCATTATTTGAATAGTTCCAATTTTAGATCAACTCACAGATCCCAATTAAAATCATTGTATTTGTGGACAGTGAAATCTTTCTTCAGTTTCTTTTTTTCTTCTTTAGGCTAATTTATACTAACTTTTTAAACCTTTATTCCCAGGTTTATATGTATTTGAATCTGTTTAATTAATTTATTTATTTTAATCTAGAGCATACCCCTATGAGATTTCTCTACTTCTCCTTCAGAATTCTTCCTTTGTATTCATTTATTATTCATTAGCCTCAGTGATTTTCATGAGTCTGTTGTTCATATTACTTAATATTCTCTATTTAATTGTGTCAATTTTCCCATTTCTGTTTTCTTTAGTTGTTATCCTCACATCTTCTATTTATGTATTTAAATTTATTTAAACATAAATGTGACTTAAAATTGAAGCAATGTCAGCTGAAATCTTAGAGCGGCCAGAAAAAATTAAAAGCAAGTCAAATTAAAACTGTCAGCAGGAAACAACTTCAAACACCTTTCCTTTTCAATGGCTACTATTGTAATTCAAACTTTCACTTAGAATTAAAAGCAATTATGATTAAAGGCTTTCAATTTTGATTTTTCATTAAAATGTAGCAATGTAAGTCTGTTAATGCTACAAAGGTAAATTTGTTTAAGAGTGTACAGTTGGGGATTTAAATAAAATGTGGTTATTTAAAAACCTTTTAATTTATGTTCTGATGCTCCCTACTGTTAGAACCTGTTTCAGGACTTAATTATCTTGATGACTACTATAAAACTCTGTGACAAATTACCCTAGGAAATATAAGAACATAATTTAGGACAAAAAGGCTTTAAATTCACTGGATTTTGCTCAATGGAGTTTTTTCAGGCAACCTTTATTTTGAAACTGAATATTGATTGAGGAAGAAATGGAAAAGATTACAGGAGTCTTAATTCATTCTTGCAAAATAAGTTGTAGTCTCCACATTCCCTATCAAATAACAAATCATATCATACCATCTAAGAACTTGAGGCATTGCTTTTTTTTCTAGGTTTGCTATTTTGTATAGAATTTTAGTTTGGTGGAAGTGTCAGCAACACCAACATCAAGATCAGCAAAGGCACTTTCAGATGTGACATTTTGCAATTAATTCTGGCAAAGGTGTTCAGTCACATTATCCCTTCTGTATAATTTGCATTTGACCCTTAATAGTCCTTGCTCTCTTACATTTCAAATTCACTGTTTTCAAGAAACTATTTTCTTCAGGGGCACCTGGGTGGCTCAGTTGGTTAAGCGACTGCCTTCGGCTCAGGTCATGATCCTGGAGTCCCGGGATCGAGTCCCGCATCGGGCTCCCTGCCCGGCAGGGAGTCTGCTTCTCCCTCTGACCCTCCCCCCCTCTCATGTGCTCTCTGTCTCTCTCATTCTCTCTGTCTCAAATAAATAAATAAAATCTTTAAAAAAAAAAAAAAGAAACTATTTTCTTCAGAACCTCCTTGATTTCTGGTCTCGCCTTTGCAGTGTTTGTTTGCTTTTGTTACTGCCTTTTTTGGTGGTCTTTTTTGTTGGTTTGTTTGTTTCTGGTGTGCCCTAACTTATAAAGCAGAGTGAAGCAAAGCCCTCTTTATGCACCAGGTTATGTTGTCCACTGTGTCACTAATCATGCTGTTTTCATTATTTTCATTATGTCTTTTACCCTTCTGGGTGGTACACTTCTTAATGTCAAGGATGATGGGGTCTTCATTTTTATATCCTTAACATCTAGCACAATGGCTGCCACATAATGGCTCCAAAATACGTGTTTTAATTCTGAAATCATAGAGGAATAGAAGTCTCCCACCCCTGAGACCAAGCTTTGCTGAAACTCTGTCCCCAGGCCGCATTTCCCCCATAGCACTCCCGACGGTACTTTCTCTTGGGGAGTCTGAGAGACACGGTCTGTGGTTCATGTCTTTGGGTACTTGTTCAACTATGTCATGTTGCAAACAAAGCATTTTTAAATGACTTCTCCTTTTCATTTTTTCCCAGGAGGTCTCATCCTATAAACCTTTGTTTTTCATCAATTCCAAGAACAAACTCATGTGTCAGCTTGCAGGATTCTATCAGCCTTTTTGGATAATTCCCCTAGGAACTCACTTGCTGTTACTAAACTAAAAAAAAAAAAAAAAAAAAAAAAAAAAATTCCAGGGTAAACAAAGAGGGGCTGTGCGCCGTTGTCTGCCAATAACGTCTTTTCATGGGCTCAGCACCTATCTCCCAGGCAGATCGATTTTAGTTTTATTAGTACTTTCTGTGTTTCCTCTGGAATTGGTTGTGGTCTGATTTCATTTTACCTTGAGCAGTTGAATTTCAAGCAGTTTACTTAAAGATGTGTTTTAAAAGTTCCCTGCATATTTTGGAATGGGATCTTCCAAATTAATCAAAATAACTAAAAATGGACAAGGCCTCTCAAGGACTGTCTTCTCATAGAAGAAACAATTATCTGCTAACTTTTTCGATATTCTTAATCTTCACGTTTAAAAGGAAAATTCCTTATTTAAAGGATTTTAAAGTTATCACTTGGCTTCTCTTTTTCTTTGCATTTTTAGTTATGAAAAGTTGAGAGTCAGGAAATATTAAACCCCCTATCTTCATTTAAAGAAATTGGAATCTTACTATGAATATTCAGAATGTGTTATTTTACTTTTGCTTCTGTTTTTTTCTTTCATTCATCTAATCGTCCTATGTAAGAAAGAAAGGATAAAGACTACATTCTTCCTGTACACATAATTTATTGAATGTCTGAAGTTTAATATAAGCTTTAAAATATATTACTTTATTTTGTCTTCCTGCCTATCCAGTGAAATGGGCAGAGTGAATGACAACATTTACATGGCAGGAACTGACACTCAGAGAGATGAGTAATGTGGTTATCTTGAGGTGCAAAGACTTGATATCATGTTGTCTCACATCTAGTGCCTTTTTCATCCACTTCATAGTGTGTGTACCACCACATCCTTTCATGTCCTTCACTTAACCAGCATCATTCCTAAAGACACTATTATCAAATGTACATTGTGAACCATACATGAAGAACATACTGTGTTTGTCCATATGGAATCTCTGTATATGTATGTGTGCGTGTCTGTAATATGTGGCAGTAATATAAATTTTGAATCTGACAATTGCTACATGGTAATGAACTAGGTGTCACTGAACAAAAACTCAGGTGAATGACTGATCATCTCTACTTTCAGAAAGTTTAGTGAATATTTTACCAACTCCTTGGATCAATCTCAGATCACGGTAAAGATCAGTGCTAGGATCTTCTCATTATGATGTTAAATAATTTCTGCCAAGATTCTACCATTCTTATATATCCTTCTAAAGTAATCCATCATCATGCTAAGGCAAGGGGAATTCAATCCATCACTGCTGGATTCTGATAGAGGGCTTAGGGGGAATGCAAGTCATCTCCCCAGTAGTAATCAAACAGCTGTGATACATGCCACTTTATGCTTATATCATCATATAATAGATGGCTTTCCTCTTCATGGAAGCTTGCCTCAAAATTTTCAGACAGATGGACTCAGAAGCAAAGGTTTCATTTTGTGGAATTTAGGGCTGTGAACTAGTTATTGACAAATACTACATCATCAGTTCCAGTTGAAGACACAGCCTAATAAGTAGAACATTGGCACTAATCCTTATTTAATCAGCCTTAAAATGGTAATTTCAAATTGATGAGGGCACAGGGAATAGATTTTGTACTCATAAAGTGCTTCTAAAAATACCAGTAATGTGTGTATACAACCCAAGGATGGAATTAAAGAGCCCCCAGCACATTTAATAAGAAGAATAAACTATAAAGAGCACGACAAAAGTACAACTAAAGGACCTTATAAAAACACAGAGAGGCAAATTCCTTCTGGTCTCTCCAGTGAAACATATTCATGTTTATGGTCTCCGAATATAATACAGGGGATAAATATTCGTTGGAGTAAAAGAGAAAGATTTTTAGAATATGAGTGTATCATTAAGTACTTCTGTCATTTCTGAAGACACTATAATCAGAGGGTGAAAGAACTCTAATGTTGAAAGGGATTTTGGAGCTCATATGGCCCAAGCTGATCCTTTGATAGATTATCAGGATAAATGAAGTTAAATTATAAAGATAGTGGGCTGCTAGGTGAGGATTAGAATCCAGACCCCCATTTGCTCTGTTTTCTATGTTTTTGTACTGTCTCTATAAATGTAGGCCCGTGAAGACAGAGATGGCTTAGATCTGCCCCCATGGACTCATAGTCCATCTGCTTTACAGCAGGCAGCTCTTGTACCCCTATTCTGGGTAAAGCTGCAATGAAGATACATTTGCCTATTTACCTCTCTTTCTAACTTCTCACTCTCCCTCATGACCAGCCCTCTGAGACATATCCCTCCCACACCTTAATTTCTTGCTAAACCTGATTTCTGCAAAAGATCTGTGTGCAATAACATACAATCACTTCACCTGTGTTAACAGGGAAACTTCTGAGTGATGAACCTCAGAGATAAAGATGCAGGGCCCCAGGTAAGTCTGTCAAATTTCAATAGTTAAATTAGAACTAAACAAAAAGTCTTCGAGGCAGACATGCCTTCTGTCCCATTTCAAATGACTTTTTAGAGGTGGTTTCTTCTTCGGCATAGTTGGAAATTTGACTTCAATAATTATAGCACAATAACAACTATAAGTAATATAGACTGAACAAGGTACTAAGAGGATTGTAGACATCAACTCTTCTGTCTTTTACACAATCTTTTTTTTTTTTTAGATTTTATTTATTTGAGAAAGCAGGGGAGGGGCAGAGGGTGAGGGAGAAACAGCCTTCCTGCTGATCAGGGAGCCCTGTGGACAAGGGACTCAATCCCAGGACCCCGGGATCATGGCCTGAGCCAAAGACAGATGCTTAACCAATTGAGCCACCCCGGTGCCCCTTACACAATCTATTTATTCCTTTATTTTGTATATAAGGGAAGTGTGAAAAGGTTATATACTTAAGATATTCACCGAGTATCTTAAAGCTACTGATTATCAAAGTAGGATTTGAACTCTGATCTATCTGATGGAAAAGTCTTTCTCCCAATGATCCTAATGCACTATTTACTACCCAACACTTCCTTCCATATGTTAGAATTCTCTACATCTTTACATTTTTTATTTCCCCACAACTGGAAGCTAATATATATGTAGCAAATTCCTAAAGTCCACAGCTTTCTTATAAAATCTATATAGTTTCCCTAGAATCATAAATTTAATATATCTCACTTTTGAAATAATATACATATAAATATACATATATTATATGTTTATATATTATATGTATACTTAATATGTATTTATATATTATAAAATATACAATAAACACGTATGTGCTTTGGAATGTTGAGATATTTATTAAAGTATTGTGACCAAGAATCACACTGAAATGTGTGACTTAACAGTTTTAACCTTTCAGTTTTCTTGTTACGATAAATACATAAATTAAAATTATATAATGTATGCTATAATAATATTTTAATAACTAATAAACATGTGGAATAGAGGTTTGTATATTTTACAGTATTTCAGGGAACCTGCTTTCTTCTAACCGTCGTCTTAAGTGATATGAGGCATATAAAAATGAAGTTGGAAGATATCTGGAGCTGGAGGAGGATAGGATATCCACAACATGAAGCAGGCTGGGGCAAAAGTGCCGTTAGGGGTATTGCAGGGTGCTCTAGGCAATCTGAGGATGGAAATACTAATTTCTTACCAGGGTGATCAATGAAAGACTTTATGGAAAAGTTCATATCCGAGCTAGACCTTAATGTATGAGTAGGATTTTGAAGAGATGAGGTGAAAATTGATTTTAAGCAAATACAAAATAACAGGTGCAATCGAAGGAGATACGAAACATACCTGGTGTCACTGAGTGTATTAGAGAGGATAGTCTACGGATGAGCTAAAAAGAAAGATTGTATGATTGGAAGTGGGGTATATTGAGGAGATTTGAGTTTGGGGTTGGTATTTTTAAATTACGAGCCATGAAAAAGTTTGCTGAATAGCAGAAAGATAAAAGATGGAGAGGGCAATAAGAAGGATATGATAGCAAACAATATAATAATTACCATTATTGAGCTTCTATTACGCAGTAGCTACTTTATACATATTAATTCAGTCATTTCTTCAAATTTCCAAAGATTGGGTATCAACTTTTTCTACAAGTAAAAACATTGAAATTCAGAGGAGTTAGATAGCTAGCCCAAGGTCATAAGAATTTTAAAAAGGAGTAAGTTTTTGAAGAGGTTTAAGAAGATGAACAGTGATTAACATTTGATGATTAAATGGACATTGGTAAGCAAATTCTTCACAGCGGTGAAGACTGAAGACAGATAGCAAAGAATGCAAAAATGAAATTCTATTTTCATAAATGAATGAATAAATAAAATATACAATGACAGGGTCAGATGATAAGCTAAGGGATTTTTGTGTATTCATGAAGGCATTATGGAAATGGATAATTTGATGGCTGGGGGTGTGAGAAGGGAAAAATAGGTTAACTAAGCAAGTGTCACAAGGGAAGTCAAAAGTTAGTAAAAGATTAAAGAGAGATCTCTAGAGAATTAAGAGTTTTGAAAAATTAATATGTGAGCAACTATAAATTTATTTGAAATGGATCCTTTAATTCATAAACTCATAATTAATAGTTAAAATAATACATAGTAGAGTCATTATGCTAGTCACTACATATAAAGCTGCCTAAAACAGGGGCGCCTGGGTGGCTCAGTCGTTAAGTGTCTGCCTTTGGCTCAGGTCATGATCCCAGGGTCCTGGGATCAAGCCCCACATCGAGCCCCACATCAGGCTCCCTGCTCCACAGGAAGCCTGCTTCTCCCTCTCCCACTCCCCCTGCTTGTGTTCCCTCTCTCACTGTGTCTCTCTCTGTCAAATAAATAAAATTAAAAAAAAAAAAAGCCTAAAACTGCCTACTATTTCATCATCCTATTCTGTCAAACTATGTGGGCATGTAAAGAGTCTACTCATATGGTAACTACTTTTAGTTCGCAGTTTCTCTTTGGCACCATTTGTCTAATAAAACCTTATTTTCATTTTTTTTAGTTGAAGTATCGCTGATACACAATGTTACATTATTTTCAGGTGTACAGTATAGGGACCTGACAAGTTTGTACATTATGATATGTTCAGTAGAATTGTTCCTACCATCTGTCACCATACAACACTATTACAATAGCATTGACCATGTTCCCTATGAGGTACCTTTTACTCTTGTCTTACTCATTCCATAATTAGAAGCCTGTATCTCCCACACCTCTTCACCCATTTTGTCTATGCCTCTACCTCTCTCTCCTCTAGCTACCATCAATTTGTTCTCTGTATTTATGGGTCTGCTTCTGCTTTTTGTTCATTTATTTGTTTGTTTTGATTCCACATAGAAATCAGATCATATGGTATTTGTCTTCCTCTGTCTCATTTTCTCATTTATTTCACTTAGCATAATACCCACTAGTTCAATCCATGTTGTTGCAAATGGCAAGATCACATTATTTTATGTCTGAGTAATATTCCAATATATATACATACACATACACACAGCATCTTTATCCATTCATTTATTGATGAACTCTTGGTTTGCTTCCATATCTTGGCCATTGTAAATAATGCTGCAATAAACAGAGGTGCATACATCTTTTTGAATTAGTATTTTTGTTTTTTGGGTGTAAATGTCTAGTAGTAGAGTTACTGGATCATATGGTTTTTCTATTTTTAATTTTTTGAAAAAACCTCATATTGTTTTTCACAGCAGTTGCACCAATCTACATTTCCACCAAGAGTGCATGAAGGTTCCTTTTTCTCCACATCCTCTCCAATACTTTTATTTCTTGTCTTTTTAATTCTAGTCGTTTCTGGCAGGTGTACTACATGATATCTCATTGTGGGTTTTTTTTTTTTTTTTAAGATTTTATTTATTTATTTGAGACAGAGAGAATGAGAGACAGAGAGCATGAGAGGGAGGAGGGTCAGAGGGAGAAGCAGACTCCCTGCCGAGCAGGGAGCCCGATGCGGGACTCGATCCCGGGACTCCAGGATCATGACCTGAGCCAAAGGCAGTCGCTTAACCAACTGAGCCACCCAGGCGCCCCTCATTGTGGTTTTGATTTGCATTTTCCTGATGATGAGTGATGTTGAACATTATTTCATGTGTCTGTTGGCCATCTGTATGTCTTCTTTGGAAAAATGTCTATTCAGGTCCTCTGCCTCTTTTTTAACTGGATTATTTGGGAGGTTTTGGTGTTGTGTTATATAAATTATTTATATATTTTGGATATTAACCCCTTTTCAGATATATCATTTGCAAATATCTTGTCCCATTCCATATGTTGCCTTTTGGTTTTGTTGATGGTTTCCTTCACTGTGCAAAAGCTTTTAATTTTTGTGTAGTCCCAATAGCTTAGTTTTGTTTTTGTTTCCTTTGCCTTTGGAGACATATCTAGAAAAATATCGCTGTGGCCAATGTCAAAGAAATTACTGCCTATGTTTTCTTCTAGGAGTTTTATGGTTGCAGATCTCAGGTTTAGGACTTTAACCCATTTTGAGTTTAATTTTGTGTTTAGCATAAGACAATGGCCCAGTTTCATTCTTTTGCATGTAGCTCTCCAGTTTCCTCAGCACCAATTATTGAAGAGATTGTGTTTCCCCATTGTATATTCTTGCCTCCTTTGTCATAGATTAACTGACCATATAAGCATGGGTTTATTTTGGGGTTCTCTATTCTGTTTCACTGAGTTGTGTCTATTTTTGTGCCAGTACCCTAGTATTTTGACTACAGCTTTGTAGTATATCTTGAAATTTGGTTTTGTGATACCTCCAGGTTAGTTATTTTTTCTCAGGATTGTTTTGGCTATTTGGGGTCTTTGTAGTTCCATACAAATTTTAGTATTATTTGTTCTAGTTTGTAAAAAAATTCTATTGTTATTTTGATAAGGATTGCATTGAATCTGTGGATTGCTTTGAATAGTGTGGACATTTTAACAATATTAATTTTTCTAATCCATGAGCATGGAATATCTTTCTATTCCTTTGTGTCATCTTCAAATTCTTTCATCAGTGTTGTATAGTTTTCAGAAAACAAGTCTTTTACCTCCCTGATTAAGTTTATTCCTAGTTTTTTAATTTTCTTTGATGTAATTGTAAATAGAATTGTCTTCTTAATTTCTCTTTCTGCTACTTTATTATTAGTGTAAGAAGTGTAACTGATTTCTGTGTATCAATTTTGTATCCTGCAACTTTACTGAATTCATTAATTATCTCTAATAGGTTTTTCTGTGGAAACAATAAAAACTTATATTAAAAGACATATTTTTGAAAATGTATATGCTCAGATGATGCAAAGTAATTATTTTCAATAAATATCTCAGACATGAAGGGGGTATTCCCTTGAGTAGGACCACCTATTAAGTCACTGTTGGATAGATTTAGTTCAAATCATTACTCTCAATCAGTGATGTTAGATTTTCTATGTTCAGTGGTGTTAGATTGAATAACCAGAATCCAAAAGGCTTGATTTTGTTTTATGTAAACTTTGTGGGGCATTTTAAGAAAAAACATATTGATTGGATTTTAAAATTCCCAGTGGTGATAAATAAGTCAATTAGAATTGCTAAATTTTGTTAATTCAGGGCAGACACAAATGAATGACATTGTAAGATACATGGAATAAAGAATCCAAACATACCAGCAATGTCAGCTTAAAAAGTCAAGGTAATTCAGTTGTAGGTTATTATTTAAGAGACTTCAAGGCTTATTTTATGCTGATCAAACTTATTATACACTGTAGAATACTCTCTAGGATAATTGAAATTCTATCTTATCGCTAAGATTTCTCTTGTCCTGTTGGTTTGTTAGTAGTGAAATTTAATTTGAAGTTACTTTAGGATAAGTAATAATCTAGTAAACAAAAAGCCCCAAATGAGAAGTAAAAAAAAAAAAAAAAAGCAAGATTGGCATGTATTTAAAAGCTTTTTTGGTTTGCTCTCATTTTCTCAGCATGCCTGAGTTTGAAAATGAGTAAAATTCAAGTTAAACCAACGTCATGTTTTCAAAACTAATTATCTACATTATGATTAAAAATATTTGTGTTCTTTTAAAATTTCAATTGAGTTATTATTTTTTTGTTTTCATTGATACCATGTTCCTCAGTCTCCTCCAAGTCTTTACAATTGGCTCTCTTTCACCCTCCACTTTCCATCTCTACTCTGCTAGAATGCCCAATTTGTCCCAAACTTGTGTGAGAAGTCCTATCCGTTGCTTACCAGAGAAATTGCTCTAGATTCGCATCAGTATAAAGGATGATTCCCTAACCTTTGTTTCACAATACACCAACTCTGTATCTGTATAGTCTGAGAGACATTAGGGGAATGGCATGTACCTGACTAGGTCCATGTAACTGTTCAATAAATATTGTTGGGCATATACTGAATGTGAAAAATATTATATTTACCTTGACTTCAATTGAAATGTTGTACTTTGTTCTAATCTTTAAACAGGAATAACAGTGCCTGATAGATGAGGCAATAATTCTTGGTATGTTGGGTTAAATTTATGTACCTAACACATCTCTGCAAAACTGGGGAAAATGTCTTTTAAAAATGACCAGAATACCCTGGACCCACTGATAATTAAATAAACTAATATTTTATATAATTTGAAAATAAATAGTGGTCTATACAGTGGGGAAAAGTATGTAAACCAAGAGAACTATGTTGCTGTCATGGCTGGAATTACACACAGATTCGACCTGTAGCTCTTACACCAAATACATAGAAAGGAATAAAACTCTCAGTTTACTTCCTTGTTTGAAATATTAAATAACAGTTATGAAAAACAAAGCATAGAATCAAAAAGGAAAGAAAGAGTCTCAGCAAGTAAGGTCAGTAATGGGTAATCACTCCCAAAAATTTAGTAATAGTGCCAAAAGTTCATTTGTTCCAAATAAAAAAAAATTTAAAAAAAATTGTGTCTGCTGTATTCCCAGGATCTACTTTTGCCTGGGATACAGTTGCCCCACAGAAAATAACTCCGTATTCTCAGAGTTTTTATCTACTGTTACCAAAGTGCTAAAAACACATCCAAAGTTACAGTTATGTTAATCTCTAAACAAACCAGCTCATTTTTAGAGCTTTGTTTCACCTGGTACTATTACTGATGAAGATTTTCAGTTCTTACAGAACTTGGTACAGTGATGGGTGCAGGATAGGTTCTCAGAAATATGTGATTCAACTGACTTAATCAAAAAGCCTTCAGTATTTAAAGCCTGGAATTTGAATACTAATACTATTTGTCCAATTGCTTTTAAAGCTAAGAAAGCTTCTTTTGAAGAATGGGTGGGGAGATATATAAACCTATTTTTTTTAAAGATTTTATTTACTTACTTGACAGAGAGAGACAAAGCAAGAGAAGGAACACAAGCAGGGGGAGTGAGAGAGGAAGAAGCAGGCTCCCCGCGGAGCAGGGAGCCAGATGCGGGGCTTGATCCCAGGACCCTGGGTTCATGACCTGAGCCGAAGGCAGACGCTTAACTGACTGAGCCACCCAGGCGCCCCTATAAACCTATTTTATAATCAAGTCTACCTTGGAGATTATGTCTACACCTCCAAAGTGTTTTGTTGTGTTGTTTTTAATGTTTAGTCAGCACCAAAAGAATAGAAGCAGCATTTATAGAGAAAGAAGGGATGCACTTTTTCTTTTTCTTTTTTTTTTTTTTAAAGTCACAGAGGGCCAGTACATATAAGAAGCTCCAGAGGGGAACCACATACATTAGCTGAGTAATGTTTTCCATGTATTTATATGACATATTTAATTCCAAACCCATCATTTAATTACTCCATGATGATAGAGAAGTAGAAGTTATGTATGTATCATTTAAAAACTGTTTTAAGCAGAACTCAAACCAGGACTTCTAATGGGCCAAGATGACCCATTCACTGTAGATATCTACTTATCCTTAATATAATTCTTGGATTTTATAAGAGTAAAAGTCATCTAAAACAACCTTTTCTGTAAAAGATCTTTGAAAGGCAGTAGTGGTCCTATTATTTGGGTAATTTGAATTCAAAGCATTAAAATATATTTCAATACTTATATGTAATTTATAAAATGTTCCTCTTGGCAGTTTATTTTTTTTAATCTTTAGAATAGTCAATGGTGTCACAGAATAGTTTATATTAGAGTTGATTTTAATAGGGACGCAAGGCAGTTGATTAAATGAAAGCAAAGCAGAATAATAAGTCAACTATTTTGAGTGCTTGCAAGCACTCTTACAATTACTTAATTTAATTCATGTAAAATGTGATGGAACCTAAAGTGCAAAAATATTGAAGAATAATCTCCAAGTTCACACAGCTAGTAAGAAATTAATTTGAGGTTAAACTTAAATAATATTGCTTTGTTGACTGAGCTTTTAACTACTTCACTATGACAACCAGTGATAAATGCATTTAAGTATATATTTATATTATTTTTTAAAATTCATATTTTATGATTATTAAGGTGACATTCAAATATGCCAATATAAGGAAAGTTTAAAATACTTTCAAAATTATTGTGACTAACATTGAATATGATTATAACTAATGTATTTGATGTTCAGTAATATAAACTATTTCACTTTATTTTTGCGTTGTACATTCTTATGAGTTTTGAAACTTGAGGGAACATCATATGCTTCTTCCTCTAGATGTGACAGTGTAACTTAAGAGTAGTAAAGACAAATTGATTGTAACCATTACTCGCTTTGATATTATCAGACACTAGTGACCAAGTAGATCTGAAGTTTCTTTTTCTGGCGTGTGAAAACTAACAATATAAGGAAAAGATGTGGAAAAGTTTATAAGTAATCAAAAGGAATAATGTCAGGGTATTAAGGAAAATCTCATGCATAATGCTTTTCAGCATATATTTCATGATTTGAATATAGTGAACATGGTTTACTTTAGTCAAATGTTATAGTGTTTGATCATTGCTTTGTCATGGATAATGCGAATTTTTTTCAGTGAAATCATACAGTTGTCTCTTTGATGATAATAATGATGCTATGATATTACCAAAATGTTTCTATTTCCTGCAAAATCATTCTTTTGGCAACCTTCTAGGACACTGCCAATAATTTATTAATAACAGAGCTCAACACATCACACATACACAAAAAGAAACAGATTTCAATTTTTCAGAGATTAATTGAGTGCCTACCCTGTAGTAGAATATGATAAGGAATACATAAGTGAATAAGGTCATTTCTGGCTCAAGATGTACTCAAAATAAAATGTAGAGAAAAAGACCTATAAACCCGCTCTAATAAACTGTTAAACGCATTCCAGTAATTTAAAAGGCGTTCCCTGAACAGCCAGGACAAGAGCAATTCATTCTGTCTCAGAGTGAAGGGTTGAGGAGGCTTTATATAGAGTGGCCACCTGTGAACTATACCTTGGAAGATGGGTATAAGCTCACCAGGAGGAATGGGTATTTCAGTAAGAACAAAAGATACGATGAGATAAAGTGCATGCCCAGTTGTCTTCCTTGGAGAATGGAAAGATTTGGTAACAGCACTGGAGGACACCAGCTGGAGCCCTCAATCCAGAAGAAGATGTATGTGTATTGGGGAAACTCGGGTATTAAGTTGGGGAGCAGGTAGATGTGGCAGCTGCATTTCGAGGAAGCCAATCATTGTCTAAGAGAATAGGATGGGACTGGAGCCAAAGGTTCCAAATGCAGAAGACGTTCTTAGTTTGAAACTACCAGGGCCAAATTTAGATTCTCTAGGGAGAAGAAATAGGTCTCAATCCTAGTCATTTATGAACAACCAGGATAAAAAGGAGAGGTGGAGAGAGCACTTGATTATCATTTAAAAGCTGCATACCCACAGAAAGTTTTACAGAGTCTAGTAAAGAAATCAATGTTGATTCACATGTTGCATTTCAGGGATTTATAAAGGTGTATATTGATAAAATTAAAAGACCTGATTTGATTAAAAGTTATTTTTTATTTTATATAACTTAGGAAAATTATCTCTTTGCTTCAGGAAATAAGAATTATAATTGTAACAACAGCCACTAACATTTAGTGATTACTAACTAAGCTCATAGACATAGTTAGCACTCTGCTATGTTCTTTCCATGAATTTCCATATATTGCAAAAGATGACATATTTAGTAAATTATAGTGCTTGTTTTTCGAATCCCATTTCCTTGCAAAATAAGAATTGCAAAGTATATTCACATTTCACTTTTAAAACTATTGACTGATAATATTAATAATGGGAATTTGAATGGTAATGATTTAATACTATAAATAACATTTCTACATTTTAAAAGCCATTAGTATATACCTTAGCAGTTCTCTAACTACATACTGAAAAATAATTCAATTAATTATGTTACATTTATAAGATGAATTAACAGATTTAAGATGTAAATATCACCATGGCAAATTTTAAACATTTTTAAAAAAATTAAAATATTTCCAATGGTAATTTGAAAGCAATTTTCTAATGCAATTTAACTTAGTAATATAGTAGGTTTGTTATGAAGGGCACTTATTGAAGCATGATAGCTACAGTATAAGAAAAAGTAAAAAAAAATATCTGTTGGCAACAAATTTTTTAACAAATTTTTATTATTAGCTTGGTAACTAAATCTCAGTAAGTATATCAATCACATATTGATGTGTATTTACCATAAAGTAACTGACTTTATTAAATTGAAATCAAGTATTTTTTTTTTGCACTGTGACCAGTCATCCTGCTGATTACATGTTTAAATACAGTCTAATTGATCATGTGAGTCTTTTGCTATAAATTATAGAGAGGGAATAGCAGATTTCACAGGTTGGTTGTGGCTTAATGACATATTTCACAGTGTGAATAAAAGAGGATATAAACACACACAGGAATAAGGTAGTTACACGCATTCATGATGTGCAAAATTCTTTTCTAATGCATACAGAAACACTGATAAATCAAATGTGAGAATACAAAGAGAATATCAAGTGGTAAAGAATTAAAAAATATGCTATCAATTGCATTTATCCAAACTTTTTGTTTTAAAAGGATAGACAGATATATACAAGATTTAATGTTAAAAATCCATAGCATATTAACTCTTTAAATAAAAGCATGCAGGGGTGCCTTGGTGGCTCAGTCGGTTAAGCATCTGCCTTTGGCTCAGGTCAAGATCCTGGAGTCCCAGGATCAAGCCCCAAGTTGGGCTCCCTGCTCAGCGGAGAGTCTGTTTCTCCCTCTCCCTCTGCCTCCCCCCCCCACTCATGCTCTCTCTCTCTCTCAAATAAATAAATAAAATATTTAAAGTAAAATAAAATAAAAAAATAGAGCTTAATTGAAATATTACTGAGTAAAAATTTAGAATTACTTATTAACTTATAGTAAATGTTTCATATATGTAGTATTGGAAAAAATAAAAAATTTCCAGGCGCCTGGGTGGCTCAGTTGGTTAAGAGACTGCCTTCGGCTCAGGTCATGATCCTGGAGTCCCCGGATCGAGTCCCGCATCGGGCTCCCTGCTCGGCGGGGAGTCTGCTTCTCCCTCTGACCCTCCCCCCGCTCATGCTCTCTCTCTCATTCTCTCTCAAATAAATAAATAAAATCTTTGAAAAAAAAAATAAAAAATAAAAAAATTTCCACCCATTATAGCTTTGATTTTGAGAGGAACCAATTCATTGCATGTAAGGAGGCAGCACTTTGAAAAAGTACACCTTTCCACCCTTCCACACAGCACTGAGTTCCTTGTACCAGATTCAGAGATACCTGAACATGAACAGACATTCTTGGGTGCTGACCAAGTGTGTAAGTTTTAACGACCAAAATGCCAGTGTTCAAGAGGAAAAATTCTTATTCCTTCTCTTTTGGCTTGAGAGCGAAATACAGGTATCCTCCACATTTCAAAAGTTCACCGTATGCCACTTTGCTTTTATGAAAGGCCTACATTAGTACCTGTTTTTGCTAACTGAAAGAAATCCGAAGAGGATTTTCACATTTATGAGAAAAAAGTGTAAAGCAAAAATTGCATTCACCATTTGTTTAGCAGAGAGCCCTTATAGAGACAGTATGCATCACCCGCAGAGAGGGGTACCTCATAGCCATGCTTAGCCATTGGTATAACTGTCTTTTAGCTAAATGAAGTGTGTAGCATTAATCTAGGCATTTGAATTTGCTACAAAAAAGTACCACTGAGTCAGCACTTAATATATAGACGTCTTTTATGATATATCTTATATTCTTTATTTACTTCTTTGACCCAGATGTCTTATTAGACCCACTGTCTAAATCAGTGTCTTTGGGTAGTCCCTTACACCTTGTGAAAGGAGGAAAAAAAAAAAAAAAAGGAAAAGAAAAAGAAAAAAAAAAATCACAGACTTTGATTACTTAGGTCAATGTTTTCTAGACTATGTTTCCGCTTCAGTGAACCTTGGTGACCTTGTGAGCTTTTTGAGTCTTTCTAATGACTTCTCTTCCATATTACTAAACTTTAACTGTCTTCAAATATCCAACATGGATTTAGAATCAACATTATTTATATCAACCAAAATATTATTATCTCAATGGGGAGAATTGGATCAAATTCCAGATATTACAAATGCTTACCAATTTTATTTCTTTTCCTAACAACATAAATCTCCTTCCCTTTCTTTTTCTTTTCTTTTCGAAGACAGAAAAAATGTGCAGTGCAAACTAGAAATAGAGTTAATGATGGAACTTTCCTAAGCTAAGGTAATTCCTTTAAACTTATGGAACTTTATTTGTAACATTAATTCTGTATTCACATGATGTTATCCCATGGATCCTGAGTTCCCACAGATTCCAATAGCCTTTAATAGTTATAGATAGTCCCATAAAGAAAAGGTCAACTTCTTATAATTTATACATTTTTAAAGCTTAAAACATCATTTGATTGGTCTCCATCTCATTTCAAACCACAGAGAAAGAGAGTATTCTGAATAATAATTTCAAGAAAATCTTTGACTCAGCAAATTTCTAAAAATCAATTTAAAAAGTTTAGTATTGTAAAGGAAGAGGTCCTCTCAGGGAAGGAGGGTCTGGCTTTTAGTAATGGCTGGTGAATCAGAGATGGTTCTGTAAAGTTATGCTGAATGGGGTAGTAGTCAGTTAAGTTGTGATCTTGATCCTGTTAACCACCTTTGTAACTTGTACTCTCTGTTCTACTAAATTGATTTCCAAGAGAAAATCCCAGTTCAAATGCTTGGTTCATGTACCTAGTTTTTTACCTTGATATATTTGTGTATGCACACAAACACATATACATCTAGCAGTTTCCTTAATCTTTGCTATACTTTATATGTATAAATTATTTATATTGTTATTTATTTTATCAAATTAAAATTCTACTCAACAGAATTTATGAGAGGAGTGCCTATTTGTTAGTTCAATGTAGGTTGAATCAATGCTCACTTATCACTAATTTTCAGGGGATAATAATCACAGAATTTGAATAATTCATTTTTCTGTGAAATAGGATGTCCTTAGTTCCAACACTTCTTTCTCCCTATAAGTAGTCAACCTCTCAAACTGTTTAACTTTTGAAATTTTAATTACCATGCATATTTAAATAGATTGACAGAGTTCTGTTTTCTCCCAGACTTAATGGAAAATTGCATATTGCCACTTTATAAATATCAGTGTTGCTCCTGATGTTAGGGTAATAGAGACCCAAATATGTATGTGTAAACATGTGTGCTCTTATAACTCCCTATAATTTAACAGTCAAATGTTTAATTTTGCTTTTCAGATAATGGGAGGAAAAGCTGTCTCTTAACAATTCTTAACACCTATTTAACATCTAAGAGAAAAATGAAGATACTTTTTTAAAACTCTAAGTGTTGAAAGGAGCACTTGGGTGGCTCAGTCAGTTAAGCATCTGACTCCTGGTTTCAGCTCAGGTCATGATCTCATGATCATGGGATTGAACCCCACACCAGCTGCGAGCTCAGCAGGGAGTCTGCTTAGGGATTCTCTCCCTCTGCCCTTCCCCCCACATGCTCTCTCTTTCTTTCTCTCTCTCTCTCTCAAATGAATAAATAAACCTTAAAAAAATATAAGGTTTATGTAAATGATGGTTTCATTATGTAAATGAAAAATGGAAATATACATGAAATTATTTCCATAAATGAAATTTTCAAAAATCATTTGATTTTTATGTATGTTAATTGAATTTAGGGTATATATAACATAGAAAACAAGGAAAACAAATCTTTTGGAAAACTGAACGGATAGTCATTAAAAAATACAGCTGAAGGGCGCCTGGGTGGCTCAGTTGGTTAAGCGACTGCCTTCAGCTCAGGTCATGATCCTGGAGTCCCAGGATCGAGTCCCATATCAGGCTCCTTGCTCAGCAGGGGGTCTGCTTCTCCCTCTGACCCTCCCCCCTCTCATGTGCTCTCTCTTTCTCATTCTCTCTCTCTCAAATAAATAAATAAAATCTTTAAAAAAAATACAGCTGAATAGGCAAAGGAATTGAGATACTTAAAGTCTTTGGAGTTATTAGAGTTTTAGGCTTTCTGCAGGATCTGATTCCAGGCATAGAATTCATACATCTATATTTCTAGCTATTACTAATAACAATAACAAAATTCCCATAAAAAATCACATTGAAAAACCTCAGGGAACAAACAGCAAATGTACCTCCTCGGTTCTTGTTTCTCGTTGCAGATAGGTTCTCCTTTGAGAGAATCCTATTAGGCCAACTGCCTTTTTCTTTCAAATTGCTTTTAACAGAGTAAGATTTTATTGTCATAAAAGTGACTGTAAAATGCAGGACTGTCTTTATAGCTTCCATACACATTTGCCAGGTGATTTATCCCCCAAATGAAAATCCAGATCAGAGAATACTTCCCATGCAATTTGGAATGTATTGGTGTCTCCTGACAGAGGGTGTTCACTCTTGTATTCAGATCTGACCTTTTATAATGCATACTATCTGTTGCCATTTCCCAGTATGTGGTATGAATCCTAGCCACTCATTAAATTACACCTGCTAGTGCTTAACACAGTGGTTAAGAGCATGGAACCCAGTAATTATGACTGAGTTTTAATCCACTTATTAGTTGTTAATTTTAGGTAATTTACTTAACTTCTTTCTGCCTTAACTTCCTGCCTCGTAAAATGATGAGAGTAAAGGTGCCATGCAAGTGCCTGGCACATTTTAAGTGCACGACAAGGAAAGCAATTATTATTTTCTCATACATATATCTGCATCTCATTCCCAAAATATTAGCTGAACGAAGATTAACACCAGAGCGCCAGACACCATGTTAAGTTATAAATGGGAAGAAAAACAAGACATATGTTAAGCCTTTAAAAGCTTCAAGATCTAACAGGGATACAAAAATGCCACCCAAAAAATTAAAACACAATTTGATAAATTCAAATTCCAGACTACTTGCAGGGTACAGTAGAAAATAGAATTGCAGTCACTATCCCTGTGCTTCCTATTTCAACAGGAAAGGTCCCATCAGGATTGATGGCCAGTGCATGAAAATATAAGCATCATTTCAGGCAGCAGATTTCTTGAAACTAGAAAAAAATATATATCACCCATGGTTGATTTACAGATATTTACTTGTTGGAAATCATTTTCTTTAGGGGAAAAAAAAAAGATGCTGTGAGAAAAGGAGATGCTATGAGAACGTAAACTGTCAAGAAAGAAAGCAAGGCAAAGGAGAGAGGGAGAAGTTGAGGGGGGACATAAGTCAAGAGTCCTTTTAAACCAATTTCTGTATCATCCCGATTTCACCAATATTGTTGCCATTTCACTCAAGAAATCCCGGCTCCATGCGGATCACTGTGTGTACCCATTATAGCACCTCACACTTCCTACCATACATTGAATTCAGCTTGGGTCTTTTGACAATAAACTTTCTGAGGGAAGAGCCTGGCTTATCTGAATCTGACCCATGAGTGTTATTTCAGGAATTGGTACCAAAGGGCATCTGAGGATGAAGATACACTGAAGATCACTTATTCCTCCCCTTTGCCTCTTTAGAAATGTGTTTCTTTTATAGTCAAGAGGAGACTTTAAAAATTATTTTCATCCCTCAGAAAGAGAGATTTATTTCCTTAAAGATTTTATTTATTCATTTTAGAGCAAGAGAGAGAGGGAGAAATTGAGCACATGCATGAGCGGGGAGCGGCAGAGGGAGAGGGAGAAAGAATCTGAAGCAAACTCCACACTGAGCGCAGAGCCTGATGCAGGGCTCAGTCCCACAACCACAAGATCATGACCTGAGCTGAAACCCAGAGTCAGTCACTCAACACACTGAGCCACCCAGGTGCCACAGAAAGAGAGATTTAGTGTGACCAAGCATCTTATCTTTAAGGAAGAATTTCACCACTGCCCCCAGCCCCTCTTCTCAGTGCATGTTAGTAAGTAACATAAAATCAAAATTGCTTATAAAACAGCAAAGAGAATTTGTAACTAAATCTCCTATGGCCCAGACTGTCAGAAATTTTAAAAAGACAAGCATAAACCAACCTATGAACTGATAAAAATCATTTTGCAATCTATTATACAAAACCAAACACAAAGTGTGATTAAATGTCTTTTCATGAAAGTGATAGTTTTGCTCAAATGCATGAACAGACACTATGAATATGATGCCAAAGCTCTAAGCTATTGGCAGGCAGAATTGACTCATGTCCAATAACTCAATATCCTCTCTTTTGTCAAGTCCATGGGTACCAGAGTGATGAATTCGGATGGAATGGAATTAAAGCTAAAGAGATGATATTAGAATGAACAATTAGAAATATTTATACCATGTACTGTTTTGAAACAAGGAACATAAATTAGTATAATCAAATAAACAAGACAGCTTTATTATTTCATCTGTATTCCTTTGTAGAAATGTGCATTATAAAAGCATAAAAGTAAGAGAATTTTATATATAGAATTCTTGAGCAAGCAAGAAACAATTATACACACACACAGAAACATATACCTATGTATAAGGACTATAGATGGATAGAGAAAGAGAGAATATTGGGGCTATGATAAAGGAAATAACTTAAAATTAATGAAAATACCTATAAGCATTCATATTGACAGATACAAAATTTTGAGTAGTAGTTTTTATTTTGCTGCTAAAGTCTATTCTCTGAGTGGCAGCCAGCATCTTTGTAAAAGTTTAAACATAACAATATGATATGATTTAAAAAGAAAAGTTTAACTTTGGACATTTATGCAATCCTCAAAATATCTTTTCAACAATAATTTAATATAATCTGGATTACGATACAAAGTATCAGGGCTAGGGTATTACTACAGTTAAAAATTTTAATGATGGTAAAATTCATCTAGCCCCTTCTCTTTCCAACACTGCTGAATTTTTATGTGATTGTGCTGATGAAGAGTTTCTAACTTTAGTTAAATAAATCACTTTAACATTTGGAAGAATGCCACTCCATATGGGAGTCTACTTTTTTAAAGTTATTTCTTGTTGTTAAAATGTTAATTTGAGGTGAAATCCACTTCCCAGTGACTTCCATTTTTAAGTAATATGTTCTTTTTGTTTTAAGGAAATAAAGCTGAAAGAATGCTGTTTCTAGATAGTGTTCAGCTATAGATAGTCTCTAATAATGGCACTATAGTCATATACCAGTATGTAAGCTAGCTTGTGTTCTGACAGAAATATACAATGGTTTTCTAGTTACATTGTAACAAAACCAAGTACATAACCAGAAATTGTCATATTATCAAAAACTACATTTTACTATTAGATTTTTTTTTAAATGAGTAAGATAACGGATTTTTAAATGAGTAAGATAACAACATAATCCATTGTAGTGTATAGTGTATAGAAGCTGCTTTCAAGTTCTATGAGTTGTTTTTCAAATAAAAGAAAATAATGTCTATTCATGAATGAAACATTTTAAAAGATATAGGGAGATAATAATGCTAAGGGGATATCATATCCCTATGTTAATAATTTATAAACATGTTACCTGTTAAAATCAGTAACTCACTGAAAATTTGAATTAAATTCTTGCTAGATTTATTTTGCCCAGTATACATATATAATAGGAAATAATTTATACTTGAAATGTATTATGTCTTTATACATCCTTTTTGATTCAGTGCAATTACTCTGTTGAAACAGTGAAAGCCTGTAATAAAATAGACTCAAGTTGATTCTGGTCAGAGATTCATTTCTACTAAATTGTACTGCTTCTAATCTTTTTTTTTTTTTTTAATTTCTTTTTCCTTGGAAATCTGAGAAAATCCTATGATTTGGATAATGAACACAGGGTTTTGAGATTTTTTTTAATCCATCACAATGTTTTTGACACATCAAACAATCACGAAACCAGCACTGGCCTGAGCATGCTGACGACTTGTCAGACTGAAGTGCTGTGCCTAGCTAGGCATTTTCATGTTTTGTAGATAACAAGGTGAAAAGTGAGTAAACACTACCCAGCAAGACCACAAAAGAATTTCCCATTTGCATTCATTGCTTACATCTTCTCCGAGGGTTATTTTAGCTTTGCAAAATGAAAGTATATATTTAAGTTTAAAAATGGCAAATGAAAAATATGAATACACATGAAACTGAGCTTAGAAAAGTAGAAATTCAAACAATTACTTACCTTACATGATAGATGGCCTATTTCCATAGGGTTACACGTTGATAGAAACAATCTGAATTCTTACAAATAGATTTTATAGATAAATGTCCCTCCATCACCACAAATAATGATTTGGGGAACTTTTTTTTTTTTTTTTCTGGTGGGGGTGAGGGGAGGAAGAGTGACAGAGAAATAATTTACTATATAAGCAACACAATATATTCTGTCTTTAAAGCCTCTATTATTTTCTTTATGATAGATCAAACACAAATTCTACATATAATTCTAATCTTTTATGCATTAATTTATCATCCTGAAATTAAAAGAATGGTGTAAATCTAAGGGACATACTAAGAATAGGATATCTTTATATACTTTTACAGTAGTTTCGTTCATTTAGAATTGCTAGCATGATGTGTTTTTTTTCTAACCTTATTTACAGATTTTTCCTTAGAACGTTATCTTGTGCCATCTTCTATAAGTTCTCTTAGCTGCTTATTGTAGTCAATTCTTCCTCTGAGTATTTACTATTTTTTAATATTTTCCCCTTCAACCAATATTAACCTAAACCTGCTGACTTTATTTTCTTCCACTGTTTAAACAAAAATATGTAGATCAAACTTATGATGGTGATTCTAATCATCATCCGCCCCACTCAATTCTCCACTGGGTTTTAAAATCCTCATTGTATTTGTTTGTAACCATTGTCATAGGCTACCGGTGGGGGTCAGGCCTGACTCACATGTCTCTTATTCTTGGGTCCAGTCTGAATGGTCAGCAGGTTTTGGAGCAAGTACTTCCCACGGTGCATGGCAGGAGTGGGAGAGGCCAAGGGAAATCATACAAGCACATTTAAAGTTGCTGGTGTGGCAACATGGTTTATACCAGCCCACATTCCACTGGCCAAAGAAAATCAAATGCCATGTCCAAAATCAGTGTGGCAGTGAAGTGTATACTATGAGCAGTGAGATTTTAGTGTGGGCTGGAGGGAAGGAAGAATTGTGAACCAAATGTAATTCACCCCAACTAGTAAGAAGGCATTTCATTACTTTTCATTGCACACGTTAACTGCGTACAACTTCCGCTTGGCTTCTAGTGCCTAAATTGGTTTAATCTGATGTGTTGATATTAATTTTGTTTTGTGAGAGGCACATGTCCTTTTAGGTTTTCAGGGTTCAAGTGTTTTGATAAAAATATATACCTTCTTGGGGCACTTAGGTGGCTCAGTCAGTTAAATAATCGCTCTGTCTCAATCTGTCTCAATCTCTCTCTGTCTCAAATAAATAAATAAAACCTTTAAATATAAATATGTTATTTTGACCATATAAGGATCAATATCAATGCTAGGCAGACTTCTCTGTCCATATGAAAGAAGCAGATTATAAGCACAGAAACAGAGTGCTACAGGCACATGATATTAAGTGTGAGATCCTCAGGTTGAGAATAAACAAAGGGGACTTAGCTGAGAGAAGAGAGGGTGAGATCAGAGAGCAGATGGCATGGTTAGAGAGACATCACATTCCTCTCAGACTGAGTTCTTATTTTGTAGGAACTTGTTTTTTTATCAGTCCCTACACAGGAAAAAAAAAATTTTAAAGATTATTTATTTATTTATTTATTTGAGAGAGAGAATGAGATAGAGAGCATGAGAGGAGGGAGGTTCAGAGAGAGAAGCAGACTCCCTGCTGAGCAGGGAGCCCGATGCGGGACTCAATCCCGGGACTCCAGGATCATGACCTGAGCCGAAGGCAGTCGCTTAACCGACTGAGCCACCCAGGCGCCCTACACAGGAAAATTTTTAAAAATGAACCACCAAATGTCAATTCAAATGACATTAATCACCTACTAACTTTAATTTATAAGACAACATTTTCATTCATAGCTCTCTTTTAAACAGTTATCTCAAGGCTATTCTATTGCAGGGTCCCCTGGGTGGCTCAGTCCGTTAAGCGTATGACTCTTGGTTTTGGCTCAGGTCATGATCTCAGGGTCATGACAAAGAGTTCTCTGTCTCGCTCCACACTTAGCAGGGTATCTGCTTGAGATTCTCTATCTCCCCCTCTGCCCCTCCCTCCCGCTCTCTCTCTCTCAAATAAGTATTTTTTTTTAAGACTATTTTATTGCATGCGTAGTCCAAAGGTTTAATAAATAGTTGGAGGTTTCATAGTAGTCTCCTTTTTCTTCTAAGACAAGTAATTATGGAATCATTGTGGATCATTTGGAAGCATACTCTCTACTAAGGAGAAAGAGTTAAGTGTATTGCTTTATTTTGAGACAAGTTTTCCTTGCTATTTATAAGAGTGGTTTCAGTGGCTACTTCGTGGTTTCATTAGACAATTATCAGAAGTGTTGGCTTAAGGTCAACTACTTTAAAATTGAAATATTCATATATTGCATAGTTCTTCAATATTGATTTGACATTTGAAAACGCTAAGTAGCAGGGCATTGATTCATATATAGAGATTTACTTTGTAACAGATATTCATGATAGTTTGAGAAGTTACTTTGCTTAAATATAGACAATGTATGTGTGTTATTCCACCTACACTAAGGTTATTTGACAACAGTTATTTCAAACTTGAGCAATTTCTAATGAAAGTCCAATTAATTTTAAACATTCACATTTGTAATGTTATCCCTGACTCAAGCCAGACTATTTGACAGTTGTGGACCTGGTACATAACGGGTTGGCTCCTCATCGAATGCTTTCATACAAGTTCATCTTTGCATTATACGCTTGCCTTATATGGAGGGACACATCAAGAACCAATCATCCAAACTGGTCTTTAAATTTACTTTGGGGACTTGTAGAGGTTATAATCCACTGCTTTGGTTATATTGTTCCTTGCCTATGAAGATCAACTGGAGAAATGTTTTTATCTCATGAATAATATTTATTGTGAGTCCATGTAGTAGATTGGGGAAGAGGATGAGTGCCATAATCAGACAGATGCAGGTTCCAATATCAGCCTAATGTTGGACAACTTTCTTACCTTTCTCAGGTTCAGTTTCCTCACCTGTAAAATAGAGGAATAGATACCTTACTCTCCTCACAGGATTTATATGAGGAATAAATGAAGACACATTGACCACATGAGGTAGTTAACAACAGCCCCGTATTCCCTAAAATTGCTCAATAAATAGTTTTAATGCTGCTGCTGCTGACATATCTTACTCCCTGGAAACTCAAATCCAAATTCTTTATCTAACTTGGGTAATTTGGCAGGACTTCAGCAGGCATTTCTATATTTTATTTCCTCTAGTATCATTTTAGTATTCAATTTCTATTTTTGTTTTGCTATTTTTTAAAATCTTTTACTACATTTGTTTTCACAGATTGTCTTGAATCTGTAGAGATGCATGGGCATAAGTAGATAAATATTACATGGTCACCTTAGCAATGAATAATTCCACTTAAAGGAATAAATTGTTTTTAATGCATTCTATTATCCATTGAAGAAAAGCACCTATATACCCCTTTAAACTTGTGGAAATGAGCAGGCTAAATGTGCACCTCAGTAAAAATGTCAGCTTTTGGAAGTGTATCACTATGCATAGTACTGACTGGCAATGTTTAAAATAATGTGAAAACGGAGAAGATTTAGCATATGAAGGAAGGTGCCCATAATAGTTTTTCACTTTATATAAACAATAAACTCTTATCCTGTGCTGTGATCTAAAGAGAGTTTACAATAGATTTAGGTATTGTGACAGATATCAGAACAAAGTTGTTCCCTGTTTTACTTTAATTAAAAATAAAATACTGAGGGGCGCCAGAGTGGCTCAGTTGGTTGAGCGTCTGCCTTCGGCTCAGGTCATGATCCCGGGGTCCTGGGATCAAGTCCCACATTGGGCTCCCTGCTCGGCGGGAAGCCTGCTTCTCCCTCTCCCACTCCCCCTGCTTCCCCTGCTTGTGTCCCCTCTCTCACTGTGTCTCTCTCTGTCAAAAAAAATAAAAATAAAAATAAAATAAATAAATAAAACACTGATTTTAAATGTTTTTTTTTTATGTATTGCCCTCAATACTTATATTTAAAATGGAATGAATTGACAGATAATTTGATCCTACTTTTATATTTATGAAACCTGTCATTCATTTTAGAAAATTGTATATAAAGCAAAATTCTTTGAAATTATACAATGCTATTTTAAAATCATAAGGTCAGGGGCACCTGGCTGGCTCAGTCAGTTAAGCATCTGCCTTCAGCTCAGGTCATGATCCCAGGTTCCTGGGATCGAGCCCCGCATCGGGCTCCCTGCTCGGCGGGGAGCCTGCTTCTCCTTCTCCCTCTTCTCCTCCCCACCACTAGTGCTCTCTCTCTCTCTCTCTCTCTCAAATAAATAAATAAATAAATCTTTAAAAAAATAAAATCATAAGGCCAGATAATTCTAAACATGTATATATTACTCTGTTTCAATAAAAATAAATTTTTGTCAGATTTATAACAGATGCTTAGATATTAAACAGATATTCTTAATTGGTTTGGATAAAAACGTAAGTAGAGGAGTATTATTTTACATGATACATGTTTGGAGATTTGCAATTGCAGCATGCTTTCTAGTTAAATTGAAAGGTCGTAAGAAAAGAGAAAAGATTAAATGATATCAAAGTGACAGCTCACCTTATGACAATAATTGTAAACATCGTAGTTAATATGAATATAGCTGATCTATCAACTCACTCTTAGTCATCTCTGATGTCCCTTCAGTAGCAGGTAGTATTGAAAATGTTGAATTAAACAGTTTAATTTACAATGAAATTAAATGAATCTCAGTAGAATAAATCAAATGTCTCACCCATGAAGGGTAATTATCTTTCTTTTCCTAAAAAAAAAAAAAAAAAAAAAAACCATGACTGAGTTATGTCTTCTCACACTTGGAAAGAAATGGAAGCAATTTCTAGACAGATATTTATAGCCCATCATTAAATTTTCATATTTTCAGCTGATATTCTAAAAATATTGTCAATAAAATAGTAATCACTTTGCCAGTTAATGTTGATGGTAGAAAGCTTTCTTACATAGTTGAAAAATATCAATTATTAACTCAAAATCTGTAATTTGCAGGAACTGTAATTATTACTAGGAGTATTTTTTTCTAACTTTTAGCATTGTGAATTCTATCCTTAATGATCCCACATTTTTCCCCCTTTCTTTTCTTAAAAGCAGTAAGAGATATATGAAAGAGAAGCTGAAATTGCCTGCTGGAATATCAAGTCAGTGCATAGTTTGGCTTCAGTCACTGAGGACAGAAATGAAACCTGTTACTATGGATGATATTTAAACATCATAGCTAAAGGCCCTGGTCTTTCAAATAGTTTGTAGAGAATGTAGGGTAAAACTGGAGAGGTTTTTACTGAACAGCATGTAAGAATGTGGTTAAATTGCTTTCATTAGGCTTAGTAAGAGATCTAAAAAAAAGCCTGCCTGACACTTTTAAAATACTAGCAATGAAGTAAACTTTCATCATCATTATTATTAGTTATTATTACTATATTATTATTTTATAATATAATTATGATAATTATTAATATTTCATTATTATTATTATTATTATTATTATTACCCTAGCCCTTCTTTCCTGGTATGGTTCTCTGCTCTATTTCATTATTTTGTGGATGTTTGGAAACCTTCTGTCTGGCACTAATATTCAGTATTGTTCAGAAGGTCGGTAAAATGACCCTCCTCTTACTGAATATAATTCAGTTCCCAGAACAATGACGCTTTCTTACAGATGCTGGCTTTGCAATGCTTTCTGCTTCCTTTCTGAAACTCCTTCACCTTCTCTGCAGAAATGCACATTAAAGACTACTAATTCCAGCTTTGTAATGCTTTCTGCTTCCTTTCTGAAACTCTTTCACCTCTGCAGAGATGCACATTAAAGACTACTAATTCCAAGTGGGTCCTGACATTTTTCCCAGAAGGTTCTAAGTGTGTGGGTGTGTGCATGTGCATGCATGTGGATATACATATACATCCATGTGCATGTATACATTTGTATATATATGTACACTTACGGACATATATACACATATATGCATACGTCCACAAAGGAACTACCACAAGTGATACTTTCTATAGCGAATGTTAATTAATCATGTTAGAAAATAGAGAAGGCTATTTGAATCAAAATAGTATAGCCATTTTAGTATTCTATATTGTGAGCCTATGAGATGGCCAACTGTACAGCTACGGAGTATGAGAGAATCATTTCTCCAGGGGTGCTCAAATGAAGGGAATTATGGCTTTTTTATGCACTACCTCCCATTCTGTTACTTAAAACTTGGTGGACAGAAAGAAAAGAGAGAAAAAGCCAACAACAAAACAAAGCAAAACAAAAATACTCCAAAAAAAGGAATGTACAATAAAGAAAACGTCAGCCCTCCAACAGTTCATTTTTCATTTTAGTTGGAAATGTATTTTCAAGTTTTTATTGAAGATACCAACTCGTTAGAGAATTTGAAAAACTGCATGCAATCGACTCTGGTACGACTACAGCAAACCATGATTGCACATTGGTATGACTCTTACTGGATTCCCCGGATTTTTCTCATCCTGGTATGGTTCTCTGCTCTATTTCAAAATCACTTGCAAACACTTCCCCAAGCGCTGGAGTTGTTTGAGTGTTGGGCCGAACAGTCTGAATCAGTAGCAATAAAAGCATCAGCAGGATTCATTTGCAGCCTCCTGCCGGGAGACACTTTACCTTCCCAGCTCAAATTATATTGAGTCACAATGAATGAAGAAGTGGATCCCTGCCAGGGAATACTTTGTAACTTGGAAAAGTAGATATAATTACATAATAATTCTGCCTTTGCAGAAGGTGGCTCTGCTTTAGAAGTACCTGATGTTATTTACAGCTGTTACTTGCAGCTCTGTTTAGTCATGGTGTTGGTGTATCAATCAAACCCAAGAATTTTATGTTCTTTTTATTTCTACTTTACTGCTAAACAAAAAAAGTAGTGGCATCTATTTCACTCCTGCAATCCATCTAGGATTTCAGCATCTTAACTCCTAATACTCTGTTGCAGGTTTTACTTACTGATCACAGCTACCTTTTCATAGTCTCTCATTCTCTCCTTCTCCCTCTCTTTTTCTGTTCAGACATTTGCTTGCCATAGGATTTACCCTCATGCTTTACTTGCATAAAATTTTATATATTTAATGGCAGGTATCCTATAGCAAGAAATAGCAAATGCTCAATGGGCTATTCCATGGGAATAGTTTAATTGCATCCACAGAGTTCTTTAAGGGCATGTCCAAATTTTGGGGGGTTCTTTGTCTTTTATTTTTCTCTTGATATTCCTAAAGTTAAAAGCCACAGAAGTAGTGTATCTTTATTACTCTAAATTGTCCTAGTCTCCTAATGTGGCATAACATTACATTAATTAAGCTCAAAACATAGTAAAAAGGATATATTTGAAAGAAGATCTTGCTTGATTTTAGACTTGAGAATTATGATTTAAAAATACTTATGCATTTAGTTTTAACAACATAAAAACAATAATTTACATACATGTAATAGCAATCTATAGTGAACTTCAGATTATATATTATGGGCACACATATAAACATACATATAAATTTTTAAATAAGTGTTCAAAGATACTTTGAGATATCTTGTGGATAGTACTTCAATGATAGTACAAAGGATAATAGAATTGAATTATCATTTACTGTTTAATGTGAAACTTATTTTGGCTTCAGAAACAACACTGATTTTGTCAACAAAATGGTGGGCAAAGTCTCTGCTAAAAGAAAGAGACACTAACGTGTTACAGTAGAGAGTGAAACCCAGCATATGCTGATGATAGAGGGAGTAGAAAGGAAAATGACCTAAATAACAACACTGAGAACAATTTTTGGATGGGTTCAATTTTATAGATGAATAGATGTGAATGGTTGCAAATTAATAGTGTTTTATTCAAAGCAGCTTGCAAGGGAGGTGGAAGATTAAAGCGATGGTGATGATCTATGGCCTCAGTTGTCAGGCATGCTGTTAGATGGCTTGCACATATTTTATCATTTAATCCCTACAACACAACTATGAAGTTGATGTTTTATGAGAAAGGTCCTTTAGACACAGAGAGGATAAGTAAATTTCCCCAGGTAAACATCTAAACTGAGATGACCTCTAAGTTATCCAATGCCTGGCTAATATGGAAGCCCACCACTCCATACATTCACAGTGGACATACATTCCATATATTTCATAGATGCCCAGTGAGCTGGAAAATCGCATAACAAAATTGGTTAGAGATGAGCAGATTGCTTATACAACTCTGTTTTATTAAACTTCTCAGGGTTTTTATTAACAATATGGGAATAATGAAAACTATTTCATAGGGTTGTTTTGAAGTTTAAAGAGTTAATTTGTGTCAAGTGGTCATTAAATATTTCTTTTTCTCTACTGCCTGGTATCTGTAGAGATTTAACATTACTATTTATGATGTGAATAATGGGAGTAAGAAGACCTAATGTTCTTGATCCACTTTAGATATTTGCAACATATTTTCCCTGTAATGTTTTATCTATTATTATTTATAAGTGGGGTGATTATGTGAGACTCTGGGACCTGGATTTTTGTCATGCTCTGCAAATTCATAGATTTGGGAGATTCAAATATTCCCTGGGTTGGTCTCTTTCTCCTACCCTAGCCCTTCTTTCCTGGTATCTTGAGATTTAATTATGATGAATTTCCTTTCTGACCCATGCTCGATAATCTTTAATCCTGTATCTTGCTGCACGGAAATGAATTTCCCCACACTCTTCAAATTGGCACACACTGACTTCTTTTTTTTTTTTTTTAAGATTTTATTTATTTGAGAGAGAGAGAATGAGAGAGAGTGAGCACATGAGAGGGGCGAGGGTCAGAGGGAGAAGCAGGCTCCCTGCCGAGCAGGAAGCCCTGGCACACACTGACTTCTGATTCAAGATTTAGTTCTAGGATCCTTTTCTGTTGGAAACCTTGCCTGGCATTACTATCATCTTTACATTGTAGGAACAACCATTCCTCAGAACAATGGTTATTAAATGTTCATATGCATAAAAATCATCTGAGTAGATCGTAAAAAAATGTATATTCTCAGGTGCCATCCCCAGAGACTAATTCAAAAAATATGTGATGAGGTCAAATTATCTGCATTTTTAACTAATGAGGCAAATGATTTTTATACAGTCCCAGGATCATACTTCGAAAAACTCTACATTAGGAGGAAATGTAAAATTTATATCAAGAATTACTTTAGAACAACTCAGTAGGCACTGTGTGTGGCATTAAAACTAGATTTACTAAGAAATAAAATTAAGCATTCACCTCTTGAAACCTCTAAATGCCAGTTAGGTTTTCACCTTTCATCACATTTCTCCATATAATCCCCTCCCCACAGAGCAGTCAGGGAGATCTTTTAAAATATCAACCAGATCTCTTGCTTAAAACCCTCTAATAGCTTTCTATTGCTACTAGAAAAAAAAAAAAAAATCCAGACCCCTCCCTTGGCCTACAAGGCATGTTTAGCCACTTCCTATCTTTCTAGCTATATTTCTTAGCATTATTTCCTAGTTTAAAAATATCCTTATCAACTGGACCTCTTTTTTCATTGCTCAAAAACTCATGCTCACCATAGGAATTTTTGTTCTCCCTCTTCTCTAGGAAGAGATCACCCTTCTTTGTAGACAATTGCTCAGTCTCATCATTTCAGGTCTCTGCTCAAAACTTTTCTCTTCAGAGAGGCATTCCTGAACACCCTACCTAAAGCATCTCCCACAAGAAGCCCTTGTGCCTTCTACTCCACAGGATCTCCAGTACCCAGGACAGCGGCTGGCACATAGGAAGCTCAATAAACTCACATAAGGCATGTGACAGAAACTCTATTCTCTATTACCCATCTATAAGATATTCTATTGATAACAGATTTTTAAGCCTCAAATATCTACATTTGTGTATTGAAATAAGTCTTACGCCAATTTGAAAAAGGGCATACTAGGCTATAGGAGCTCCCATAGTGTGAATGAATGTCTCTTCAACTTGAGCCAGCAAGTGAAATTATATAAAAATACAGATAAGGGAAATCAGGTGAGAAGGAGGACGTTAACAAGACAGTTTCACTCTAAAATTAATTTGTCATTGAAACAGCTATTTTCCTTATAAAAGATGTGTATACCTGATCGTTTAATGTTTTAAAACAATAAAATTCTAACAATTTTGAATTTAAGTACTTTTTGTTATATTTTTTTACTGATAGAAACTATGTTTTTAAAACAACAAAAATAGTGGGGAGATTTTGAATAATCAATATTTATCAAAACATACCTTTGCTCAATTGTTGTTCAATATAAATATCAACATATTATAGTAGTGTTTTTTGATTCCAAGCAAATTCCTGTTTTTGTTTCATTAATATCTGCCAAATACTAACAAATTGACTGAATCTTACTCCTTTAGGTCAATGACTTGAAAATTTGTATGATAGCTTTGATTTTGTTATGCTCTGCTTTTTCTCTATAAAAATCTTAAATGACTTCTAACATAAATTAAGCAAATGAGCAATAATACCAAAGTCAGAATAGTATATCATTTGATGAGCTGTTTTGTGACCTGATACTTTTATGGAAGAGACTTTTGTTGGCTGAAATAAGCAAAGCTTTTTGGCTGGTTCTTTAAAATATGGCTAATTTTCTCTATCACCATATGGTTTGTAACTTCAGCCATAAGTGCAGAAATTATAAAGAGCTAAATTTAGACTATGCCCATGACAGCAACACATTCCGAGATTCCCATGAGGTAAATGTCTTGCTTTTATTACTCCCATTATGGTACACTTTTGTGAGTATTTTGGAAATTTTCCAGTGCCTACAACAGGCCTCAAGTTCACAGTCAGTTTTTTGTTTTTTAACAGTCACAGCAGGGACAAACTTTTCTTTCTTCATGGGATTTTGACTTGAAATTACATCTCTTAAAAATACAATGTATGTGTTTTTATGGAAACTTATTGTGAGCTGTCTTACCATTGCTTAGTAGAAAAGAGATTAAATTGAGTATTGTCTTTCTTGAAATGTATTGTTCATTCAGATGGCAATGCTTGGATATCTAGTGCAGAATCTTAGGAAATCAGCATAGTAAACTATTGTCTAGTACACACATTATTCATCAAAGGTATTGACAACTATAGAAATTTCCAGGGTGAAGAGCAGTATCAATAAATGCAATTTACTCAGTTTCTCATGAGAATTCAATCTTGATTAATCATAATGTTTATGGTTGAGTAATGTTTGTGGCTGTGTGTTACCATTAGTTTTTTTGTTGTTGTTACTGTGATCTTTTTGTTGTTAGTTATAAAACTGGTTTCTAGATTTATCATTCTAAGTTTGTTGTACATTTTCCCATATGATTGTTATATTCTTACTTTACAAATTTAGTTGAAGATAATGCATTTTTCATTGATAATATTTGCATTTTTCAAATCAGGAACTGCTACTTTCTGATTATATAATCTAGTATAATGGTAGAGTCATTTAGTTTCTGTAATCCTATATTTCCTAATTTGGAAAATGGAGATAATAATTTCTATCTCAGAATACTATGAGGCATAGTGGTTTTGAGAAGTAAATAAGATTACGTATTAAGTTGAACCATATGAAATTGCCAGTGAATAGGTCAGTGATGCTCGATTCTACATAGTATCAGATTCACCAGGGGTATATCCAAACAATATTAGTGTCCAGGTCCCAAAACAGACCACTTAGATTAGAATTGGTAATGGTGGAGCAAAGGCATAAGTATTTCCTTAAAATTCCAAGGCGATTTTAACATGCAGCTAAGGTTAAGAACGACTGATGTATGTAATCCTTTTTTTTTTAATAGAATCTCATAGTTTCCACTTGCATAAGGCCAATCAACATATGGACAAAATGACCTTCCATATAAAAGGATAAATAGATTAAAAAAGGAGAGAAAGAAAAAGTTTTTTAATGAGGCTGCAAAATGGAAATGTTTTTAAATGTATTCAAATTTAATTTTATGCCATACAGCAGTTAAAGATGGACCTTCCCAACTGAGTGGATGATAAAATAGTGAACAGTGGTTGTTAGAGAGTCATCAATTCCACCTGATTTTTGACAAAATGAATGAGGAGATATTTTAATTAAGGATGAGTCCCCCCCCAAAAAAAGGATGAGTCCCCCAAAAAGCAGCTGTGGAAGAGTATGATCAGCATTTGGAATAAAATAAATAAATAGAAAGGAGAACTCTTTTAGTCCAAATTTTAGGGCTCTTAGATGGGAGTTAGTCTCCCTTGCCAGAGACTGCTTTTAAGGGAATTCTGACATATAGAAAAGAATCTAAATGAAGCAGAGAAGTTAGGAAAGTAGGAGAGAAAAGAAGCATAAGGAAAAGTAATTAGGTATGAACCAGCTATTTTCAATAAATTACTAAAAATGCACTAGTACTCTCCTCATAGGTCAAGTTGCTTATAAAGAGAACATTTAACTTAGTGCATTAAAAGAAATGTAAACATGTGAATTCCAAAATGTTATTATTTCATATAGATGCATATCTTATGAAATTAGTGGATTGAATGATGTACTAAATTCAAGGCATTGCCCTGGGATTTTCTTTTTATCTTAAATATTGTTTTTAACTTATTTTCATTTTCTACCTCCTTGTAAAAGAAGTGCATACAGTTGCACCTAATTGTTGTCACTGATTTATTAGTTTTAGATAGCTTCCCAAAAAGAAACTGAGTCTGTGTAGCAATGTACGTAAAAAGGTTGCAAATTACTGTTAAACCAAAATAAAGTTAGTACAGTTTTACATTCTTTGGCCATTTTAGCAAACCATTGTTTCCTGGAAATTCCGGATGGACATCTAAATAATTGATTTCAATGTGAATAATGTAGTCTTATCTATATGTATGTAAGCATATATATCAGAGATATATACCTACCAAGTTGTCCATGTGGTTTATCAATCATTCATGTTGGATATGAACTTATAATTTCAAGCTTCTTTCTGTTAAGACAAATGTAGATTTCTTGACAGAAATTATGTGGGAAATTTAACAATTTCATAGATATTCTATGTTTATGCATTTAATTTTAAAACAAAGGATTCACTATTTTTTAAAGTGTGTCAATATGTGATATATATATCAAATATGTATATATGTATATATATATATGTATTTAACAATTTATTTCAAGAATTTGCAGCCTACATTTCTTGATCTAGAAAATAGGGATTATAGCACTTCCTACATCATAGGAATGTTGTGAAGATCAATACAGCTTGTTCTAAAACTCCATTGCTATATGGCTTTGTTTTTTTTAAACATAGTCTCAATTCAAATGATAAGAGTGTCCTGCCTGATGCACAAAAATTTCCCAGGACATAGACAGTAAGAGGCACATTCGGGAAGAGGACCTAGATCCTAGATCCTCTTTTTCCAATTTTTGAAATATTCTCCTATATCACACTGCTTCCACTTTTCCTCATGGTAAAACATTTCTAAATGGCTAAAAAAAATGCTATTACAAAGTTAAGTGGAAATATTCCAAAGGCTAGGCATAGTAGCTTCATGAAAGTAGTTTTTAAAGACTATTTTTAGTCATATTTCTAAGATTGATGCATACTTGATAAAACATTTTTAAGGACATTTTTTCTTTAATCTTTGTCCAATAGTTTGCATGCTCCAAATCTTACAACTAGGAGGGGAAAAAATCTTTGAATTAAGCATTTCCTTTTCACCATTTTAGAATTGTCTTTTTCTTGTTACATTAGTTAATGATGAACTAATTTGCTATATCATGCTGGATCTAATTTAGGATACAGCAAAAAAATTAAGTGCATACTGTGTTATAAATAAAATAAACACTAATTTACAATGCATTCTTGTTATTTTGATTTCAATCTGGGAAAAATATGTTAGTGAGAAATAATTCATTTATTAGTTCATTCAATAGGAAATTATTAAATACCTGTTATATTTTATTTATATAATTTCTTTAATAGGCAAAATAACCAACAATTCTCCTGAAACCTCAACATTAACCTTGAATTCTCCACTTTTTGATACTTTTTCAGTGCCAAATTGCTTGACCATTACATGTAATCATGTATATTCTCTCTTTACTGACACATGTGTACCTGTGTACAGAAGTAATATATCTTCTGAAATAAAGACATGCAAGATAATTCTCATGTTGTTATTAAATCACTTTGCATAAACTGTATCTTAATATTAATCAAAATTATTACTTAATTCTATTCATAACTTTTTTATTTACTATGTTCTAGGTCTTGAATTAATTTCCTTTGCATTTAATTTTGATAAAAGTCATAGGAAGAAAGTATTGTTGAATTTAATTTTTCAGAAGAGATAACTGAATTTCCAAAAGTGATTATAACTTACCCAAGCACTTAGTAAGTGAATGCAATATTAAGACTCAGATGCATGCATGACTTCTGATTTCAGACTTATAATCTTCCTACCCTTAAACACTGCATCCCTAAAAGAAATTTAACATATGAAAGAATGTTTCATGTACATATCATAAATCTGTACATGAAAGCAAGCCTAGAACAAAGCTCCTAGTCCAACAGAATCAAGTCTAATCAAAGGTACCAATGCTTCCCACAGCCAATAGCCATGTGTTTTGTCCTATGTTTTCTTGATCCTATATAGGAACAAGGGGAAATATAATCTTGTAAATAACATTTTTGTAGAGTACAATTCCTGTGACCAAAAAAAAAAAAAAAGACTGTTTAAAACAATGCTTCCTTAAGGAGTTTTACTAACAGTTAAAAACTGTTTAGTGAATGGTAATTTAAAACTATGACTATTATCTATTAATTGAATATGTAGATATTACAGATGTCTCTTGAACTCTCAGGCCAGAGAGAATATCCTTTGGAGGATTTCAATTTGAAGGGAAAGCTATAATTTAAACATCTATATACGATGTATAAATTTCAAGGTACATAGAAAAAGTATTATATTATGAATAAAGAAGTTTAATCTGGACTTTAAAATTATAATATTTCATTTCTGTATCTCTTAAGTCCTTCTATCAAATAACCATCTCCATAAAATAGATGTAACTAAAATTATAGAAACCTTCAAAATATATTTTCAAACATTGAATGTTTGCTACTTGGCCAAAGTTATGACGTTTAGGACAATAGTCATTCTTTTCCTATACATTCTCTTTTTATGCTTTAGTGGAACTACTTGAAAGTTATATTTTAAGAAATTCAGAGAACATCAAGGTTTTAAATTTACTGCATATCAGAGATACTTGTGCTATGCTTAACACAGAGAATATTCTAGAGTATTTTTACTATAAATCTTTTTTTCCCATATTCTTTATGAAGGTTATTTTTAAAAGATAAAATTTGAACTATTGGATGTTTCTTAAATTGTGTTTTCAGTGCCTTAAGTGTTCCATATATATCTTCTGTCCCTGAAATTTACTTTCTTTTTAAAAGGAAAGTTTTTTTTTCTTTCTTTAATCTCCAAATATCATATCAACAACTCACAGGCATGCATATGTAAACTACATAAAAAGACATTAGGATTTTTTCTCCTGTAGTAGTTTCCAAGATATTTTTCCCCAAGGTTAACTTAGAAAGTATTTTTTAAAAAGGAGAAAAACTAAAAGCCAATACACTGAATGGGAGAAAATATCTGCAAATGACATACCTGATAAAAGGGTTAGTATCCAAAATATATAAAGAATTGATAGAACTCAACATCCAAAAAACAAATAATCCAATTAAAAAATGGACAGAAGACATGAACAGACATTTCTCCAAAGACATACCGATGGCCAACAGACACATGCTCAAGATCACTTATCATCAGGGTAACGCAAATCAAAACCACAGTGAGATACCATCTCACACCTGTCAGAATGGCTAAAAACAAAAAACAGAAAAACAAGAAATTGTGTTGGCAAGGATGTAGAGAAAAAGGAACCCTCTTGCACTGTTGGTGGGAATGCAAACAGGTGCAGCTACCCTTCTCGGGACTCTTTCAACTCTTGTTCAGACTGTTTCTTTCTGGTTCATTTTCTATTGCAGGTGCAGTCAGGGGTGGTAGGCTGGGGGAAGAGAGGGCTTTCAGACCCAGCAGGCCCTGATGTGTTATGTATATATATTTTTCAAGTTCTGTTTTTAACTGAAGAGCTTTGGGCTTGATTCCTAGCCCCATTCTGTAGGGCACCAGGTGATTTCAATTCCTTGTAACCCAGCTGTCAGGAGGTGCTCCTGTGCAGGCAGATGCCCTAGGAACCGGCTGAGCCCCAGAGGCTCCTGGGGGATGGAGCCGGAATGAAGGTGAGACTCCATTCCACCTGTAGTCCTCTGACACTGGCTCCAGCCTGGTCCCTGACCCCCAGACAACCAGGTTTCGTTTTGTACTTTCCTGTCACAAATGCTGCACTATTTGTTCTTAATTTTTTATCTCCATATTCTAATTTGTGCCTATGCAAAAAAATAAATTATGACCAGGATTAACAAAATTGCACTACCATGTATTTACTCAAAGAATGCAAAAACACTAATTTAAAGGGATACATGCACCCCTATGTTTATAGCAGCATTATCTTCAATAGCCAAATTATGGAAGCAGCCCAAGTGTCCACTGACAGATGAATGGATAAAGATGAATAAATATATATATAATGGAATATTATTCAGCCAAAAAAAAAAAAAAAGAATGAAATCTTGCAATTTGCAATAACATGGATGGAACTAGAGAGTTTTATGCTAAGTGTAATAAGTTAGGCAAGAAGGACAAATACCATATGATCTCACTCATATGTGGAATTTAAGAAACAGAACAAATGAGCAAAGAAAAAAAAGAGAGAAAGAGATAAACCAAGAAACAGACTCTTTATTTGGGGGGCGGGCAGAGGTAGAGGGAGAGAGAGAATCTTAAGCAGGCTCCATGCCCAGTATGGAGGCTGACACGGGGCTTGATCTCACAACCCTAAAATCATGACCTGGGCCAAAATCAGGAGTCAGATGCTTAACCAACTGAGACACCCAGGTGCCCCCAAACTTAATTATAGAGAACAGACTGATAGTTACCAGACGGGACATGGGGGGATGGGTAAAATAGTGAAAAGAATTAAAGAGTACACTTACCATGATGAGGACTGAGTAGTGTTTAGAATTGTTGAATTACTATATTGTACACCTGAAACTAATGTAACACTATATGTTAACTATAATGGAATTAAAATTTAAAAACTTAAAAAAAGGGGAGAAGTGGAACACTTTTTAAAGCAATGATATTTGTGGGGCACCTCGGTGGCTCAATCGGTTGAGCATCCGACTCTTGATTTCGGCTCAGGTCATGATCTCAGGGTTGTGGGATCGAACCCGGCATTGAGCTCCATGCTCAGAAGGGAGTCTGGGGATTCTCTCCCTCACTCTCCATTTTCCCCTATGCTCACTCACGCTCTCTCTCTCTTTAAAATAAAAATAAATAAATCTTTAAAAAAAAGCAATATTTGTGATTCTAAAGGTAAAAATTATAGAATAAATTCCTTGTTAAGAGTAAATAAGAACCAAAATTATTTTAAATTTATGGTTATGAAAACAAATTCATAGTTTGCTTAAAAAGTGACACATCAAAGATGTTATAATTTTTTTCACTTTGAGGTCTGTTACAATATCATAGAAGAAAATAAGTGGATGTCCTTGAAGCATTCAAAAGCAGAGATTTGTTAAAATAGTTTACAGTCTTCAGAAATTTTGGAAGAGAGTTATTATTCACCATTAACTATACATTGCACACTGCACTTATGTGTGTCCTCTAATATGTTACACCGTACATGAAATTCAGAACCAGTCTTTAGTAGATATGAGGAAAGTTACTGGCTTTGTGAAACTTTTTTTTTTTTTTAAACACAGGCCTTGACTTTTCCAGGTATCATCCTGTAGAATGCTCCATATACTGGATTTGTGTTGGTTTCTTTATGTTATCATTTAACATTTTGCTTTATATTTGTGTTTGATAGAAACTGGCAGAGAGGTCTGTAATTACCTTCTAATTTGGTTTCTTATTAAACAGATAAATACTGTTGATACTGTTGGTTTCTTATTAAACAGATAAATACTGTTGATACTGTTTTATTTGTAATTTTGAGTGAACAAGTTTTCCTCTGATGTATTTTGAAAGAGGATTTTGATCTTAAGGAAAATAGAGAAAAAGATGCCATCCATAGGGATGAAGGATTTAGAGTAAAAGCAGAGGGTATCAGCAATTTTTTTTTTCCTACTCATTTTGACTGAGGCTTACCCTAATAAATATTTAATTGTTTGAAGGAAGGTGAAGTGTCCTAATAGATCTAATCCTGAATCCTGCAGTAAAATGTATAATGACCATAGTAATTCAAAACAAAACAAGAATAAGTGACATGAAAAGAAATATAAAATATTGAAAAGGGAATCTTTCTGCTTGACTTCCAAATGTCTTTATAGTCCAAAGTCTTGAGAAAGAAATTTGACATAAAATAGAAATGGAGGTTAACTCTTGTCTATTAGTTTATCATTAACTAATTCAAAGCATATTTAACAAACACCTACTAAGTGCCAGGTAATGTGTTAGCTGCCCTGAAAGAGCCTCATTCCTCAATGTCTTCCATATTACTTTTCGGTCATCTGTCTCTGCTATGTGCTCCCATGCTGCCCTGTGCATTTCACTACTATAGAACTTATCACTAAATATTGTAGTCATCTGTTTGTTTCTCTGTTTTCCCTCCACTGCTCTGTACAAACTTTTGCACTACAACATATAATACCCTATCAATCACAATTTCTAAAATGTTTGTTGAATGAATGAGCAAAGTACAATATTTGCTTTATGAAATGACCACAGGCTCACAAACCCTTCTATAATAAGATTCGAAAAAGGGGTATTCGAAACTGGGTGGCTCAGTTAAGCCTCTGCCTTCAGCTCAGGTCATGATCCCAGGCTCCTGGGATCAGACTCCACGTCTGGCTCCCTGCTCACCAGGGAGCCTGCTTCTCGCTCTCCTCCCTGCTCGTGTGCTCTCTCTCACTATCTCCATCTCTCTCTCTCTCAAATAAATAAATAAATAAATAAATAAATAAATAAATAAATACCTTTAAAAGTAAGATTCAAAACCCAAAAAGAGTGGTGTTTGAAGATTATTAGAGATTACATTATGAAAGATTTGAAAACATTTATATAGAGGAAATTACACTTAGGTGATAGTTAACTCATAATCAGCTATTTGCCAGAGCTGAAGAGGACAGGTCAGAATTCCATATATTGATTAGGAAGCTACACGGTATAAAAGAGTATGATATTTTTATAGAACAAGAGATATGGTGTGTCTGGAGCATAGGACTGATGGGCTAGGAATGCATTTTGGGACCAGATTATGAAGGGGTTTAGACATTATGCTAAAAAATCTGGCTGTTTTCCTGAAGGTAGGAAGGTATCAGTGAAGGTTATCCAAGTTAGGTAAAAGATCATTCTGCTAGCACCTTAGAAGATAAATGAGTGAAGAGGAAGTGTTGGGGGGGAAAATCAGCCCATTATGCTTGCATTCCAAACTCAGTTAAATATCATTTGAAGAGTCCAACCAAGGAGGTGACATTATGAGCCTGCGCTCAGAACCCCAGTAATGAATTAGGCTACTAAAACCTAGCTTTATAACTTACATCATGTTAGAATTTAAATTAGAGCCTCAACCACAGCATTAAATGTCATGAACATGTTATTGTTTTAATGTATTGCATTTGGGCATTTCAACTTCTAACCTTGGTTGTTGCTGCTTTTTTATTTAAAAAAAAAAAGTTAATAATTAGGAAATACTATGTTTTTCCAGTTCAGTTAACCATCCATTATATAAAATTCTCTTTTTCTGCACAATGCTCTCATCTCTAGCATCAAAAAACACATAGAACTACAGTGAGAAAATTTTATAATAGGTTGGCTTAAAAATACATTTCCTAAAAACATGGTTTTCATGTGAAAGAGGGAATAATTAGAGCTGGGCATCTTCTAACAAGACTAAAATCAGATCGAAGCAGGCTACATTCTTCGTCTTAGGTTAATTTTCTCCACAATTCTAGTGTTAAGAGAGGAGGAAAAAGTCTGGTGTTTTTATCTAGCAGAATTATATCTAATATTTTAAAGAAGATATTTTTTTTAAACCTCTGAGTGGCAGGCATATTCTATATGGTGGCTGAAGGATAGGTATAAATGAGGTGTGTGCCCTTGGGACATTTCTGGAGCTTTCCATCTCTTTGACCCTCAAAAGGAAATTTCAAAATCCACTTCACAGAGCTCTGATGGAAACGTACACGTTAAAACAAAATAAAACAAAAAATAATGCTCATTCATGCATTTGGCAAAGATTAATGGAAGACTGCTAGTGTCTGCCTTGCAGAGTTGTATGGAGAGTGTCTCATCATATTTTGATGCAAAAGCATTTTCTAATATTCTACAATTTCTGGTTAAAATGGATATTCACTAGTGAATTCATTCAAGAGAGAATATGGAATAAGCCCAAATTTGGACACAATAAAGACATTTGAGCTATAAATCTGAGTCATGAGTTTACTACTAAAATTAACAGATAAGATGTTAAAATATTACATAAGGGAAAAAACAAAATAATGATACAGAAAATGGAAGTAAATAAAAATATCAACCTCATAGCAAGGAGGAAGGATAGATTAGAAAGTTTTAAAAGATATTGAAAAAAAAAACACTCATCATCTTTCCTTGATTTCAAATAAATGTCAGAAAAGAATTAAAAGATTTAAATTATGATGGTAAAAATTTTAGGAAAAAATTCAAGTGCCTATTATTTGCTCCAATAACCTAACTTTACAAGATAATTGTCGAAAGTTTCATATAACTTTACTTGTGAAGATACTGCTTGGAAATGTTATTCATGAAGCAGTAGTAATAATGAAATACCTCCTAGAAAGATGATTCATTATTCAGTGAAGGACAGTCAACCAATTTTCAAGTTGTTTAATTGTGATAGGAGCAGAAAGTGACAAAGATAGAAGAAACTTTGTTACAGGGTACAATTTAAATATAGTTTTTAAGAAATGACTGGGAAAGACATTTTCCCCTGAAATTAGACCCAACTTATTTGCCTCATTTTCTTTTCCGTGGTGTTTCATCATAATGTTCTCCCTTGTTGAATTTAAATGACTGTGACATTCTTTTTCCTACCTTGGCATATTTTTCAAGGAGATATTGTCTTAGGTATTAATAATTTTTAAGTATGTTTTAAAATATTGGTTTTAATTGGAAAAACAATTATAATATTGATTCTTCATGGTTCAATTTCCTGGCAGATATTTCTTCTGCAAACTGCTGTTGACCATAAAGACGAAATTGTGATTTTTGAATTATATTGTGCTTGTTTAATGTGGCATGTATGCTTTCTTGGCTCAACGTGGGCTGCTTCACAAAACTGTGTAAAACTGGCTTCTTTTTATTCTCCAGCACGGGATGGTACACTGCATGCATAATTCAACTTGTTGAATCAGCCTAGAAAATTTTTCTTTATTGTTAAAATTGTAGCAACAAGTAGAAATTAATTATTTGTTATAACACAAAGAACTTTTAGGCTATATTCCCAATGTTGTTTTACACTGAAGTCTTGATTTGCAAATGTGAGTGAAAGATTGACTTTAAATATCCAGAGATGATTAGCTGCCAGCTCTAATCAAATTGAGAAGTAATTAGCAAATCAAAACTTGATTAGCTCTTTGCTTGATTTACTAAAATTATAGTTTATGCAGCTTAAATAATGGGGGAGGGGAGTTGTCTGTACTTCAGATACAGTAGAGTCTACAGTGTTGAGGCAAGAGAGGAACTCACAACTTTAAGTACTTTCTCAATTTAACAATACTTTTTGTTCCTTTGTAACACTGAAAGCTACACTTTTCTGGAAGCTTTGTCTTATTACATATAATACAGTAAGTTAGATACACTTTAACCTCTTAAGGATCATGTTTAATATATGTGGAGCCATTGTTTAATAATGAATAAGTCATGTTTATCCAGGATTTTTTTTTTTCAGTTTTTGGATACAGAAGACTTATAAATTGTGCCAATGCTTGCACTAAATTATTGGATATTTAAGATTTAGGAAAAGGGAAACAGTAAGCCAGTATATTAGTCTTCTGGGGCTGCCATAACAGAATACCACAGTCTAGGTGCTTTAAAGAACAAAATTTTATTTACTAATGATTCTGGAGTCTGGTAATCCCAGATCAAGGTGCCAGTAAGTTTGCTGTCTGGTATAGACTCTCTTCTTTGATGGTAGATGGCTGCCTTCTTCTGCCTCCTCACAAAGCCTTACTTCTGTGCATGAGCTATTGGTGGGAGAAACGTCTAAGGACTATTCTCCTTCTCATTAGGGCACAAATCCTACTGGATTAGGGCCCCACCCATAAGACCTCATTTAATCCTTACTACCTTTTTCTACCCTATCTCCAAATACCATCACATTGGGGGTTAAGGCTTCAATGGGGGAATTATGGAGGACACATTTTAGTCCATAACAACAACTGATCAGTGTTTTTATACAAAACAGGCCTACTGGGACAGGGGAATGATGCAAGGGACAAAAACTCTTGCTGTCCAGTAACCATCACTGCCAAGAGCAGCTGTAGAGAGGTAAGAAGTAGAGCCGCAAAAGTCAGAGCCTAAAGTGTCTCTAGCACCTCTGGAGAAAATAGCGCTACAGTAATCCTTCTGTATGGGTTTTTTGGTTACAGATATCAAACTCCCCCTTCACCCCCCCAAGCTTTTGTCCAAAAGTAAACATGGTAGCTCTTAGTCAAAATTAGAAGTGGAACTAAGTGAATCTCTCTCATTTTTAAAACTCCATGGATGTATTGCTATAGCTTTGAAGTCTTAACAATTGCTGAATCAGCCACTCATTATTGTCTATTATCCATTTGTTGGCTGGTTCAGTCATTCATCCCTTCCTAGGTAAAGCCTGAAGGTTCAAAATGTTGCTTTATACATCCATAAAAACCCCTCTCTGACTTCCCAGGAATAATAGCACAATTATATGAGGATTTTCCTCATGAATTTTTTTGAGCCTTCTATTTTTGGAGATCCTTGATAATATTAACTGTTAAAAAGTTATTTCTAGGTTTTCAAAATACAGTTTATAAACACATTGCTCTCTCTCTTCCTCCCTACTAGAAAGTATTCTATGGAACATTCAGACATCATTTTTATGTCTGTTTGTTTGTTTATTTATTATTTTCTTTAAAAAATTTTTTTAACCTTTTGACCCCCTCCCCCCATCCCCCCCACCCCTCACTCCCTGCCTCTGTCAACCACGAATCTGTTTTCTGTATCTGTGACCTTGTTGTGGTTTGGTTCTTTTTTATTTATTTTATTTATTTATTTTTTAATTTTATTTTAAGATTTTTTAAAATTTATTTGACAGATAGAGAGACAGCGAGAGAGGGAACACAAGCAAGGGGGTGGGAGAGGGAGAAGCAGGCTTCCCGCTGAGCAGGGAGCCCGATGCGGGGCTCGATCCCAGGACCCTGGGATCATGACCTGAGCCGAAGGCAGACACTTAACGACTGAGCCACCCAGGCGCCCCTAAATTTTATTTTATTATGTTATGTTAATCACCATACATTACATCATTAGTTTTTGATGTAGTGTTCCGTGATTCATTGTTTGCGTATAACACCCAGTGCTCCGTGCAGTACCCTCTTTAATACCCATCACCAGGCTAACCCATTCCCCCACCCCCTCCCCTCTAGAGCCCTCAGTTTGTTTCTCAGAGTCCATAGTCTCTCATGGTTCGTCTCCCCCTCCGATTTTCACCCCCCTTCATTTTTTCCTTCCTACTATCTTCCTTTTTTTTTTTTTTTTAACATGTAATGCAGTATTTGTTTCAGAGGTACAGGTCTGTGATTCAACAGTCTTACACAATTCACAGCACATACCCTCCCCAGTGTCTGTCACCCAGCCACCCCATTCCTCCCACCCCCCACCACTCTAGCAACCCTCAGTTTGTTTCCTGAGATTAAGAATTCCTCATATCAGTGAGATCATATGATACATGTCTTTCTCTGATTGACTTATTTCGCTCAGCATAATACCTCCAGTTCCATCCATGTCGTTGCAAATGGCAAGATTTCATTTTTTTTGAAGGCTGCATAATATTCCATTGTGTATATATGCCACATCTTCTTTATAAATTCATCTGTTGTTGGACATCTTGGCTCTTTCCATAGTTGGGCTATTGTGGACATTGCTGCTATAAACATTGGGGTGCACGTACCCCTTCGGATCGCTACAATTGTATCTTTGGGGTGAATACCCAGTAATGCAATTGCTGGGTCATAGGGTAGCTCTATTTTCAACTTTTTGAGGAAACTCCATACTGTTTTCCAGAGTGGCTGTACCAGCTTGCATTCCCACCAACAGTGTCCTACACTGACACGGTAATTTCTTAAAAAGAGAAGTCTTCCGCTGGAACAAAACAAAATTATGAACTTGGTAGTTTGTCTTCAATTTTATCGCATCTCCCAATCCTAACTCCAGAAGACCCCCTCTGATCTAGGTATCTAATCTTAACTGTATACCATCATATCAGGTGCTCATAACTTTATTAGCTAATTATAAAAGAAAGGGACCCTTCCAAGTGTAGTTTCTTATCCAAGTGTATTTGCATTTCAAGAAGAAGTACTTTAAATAAACCATTACAAAGTCTTGCAGTCCAAAGAAAGTTATGGCATTTTAGGCACCAGGACACATAGTAAAGAAGATTAGGCTAGATTTAGAGTTAGGGATAAAGTATTACAATAACAATGTATTTGTATGTCTTGCTGATATTCATCTAATCTTTTTTTTATCACTATTTAAAAGATGACAATAATAAATTCTTTGGAGTGTCTGTCTCTCTTTGGCTTATGGTAAAACATTAGTATGGTCTAAGTTTCCTGTAGACATATAAGCTGTAAGGTATATTTGTGTATAATAGATCATTTGTTGTAACTGCGGAAATCAGGAAATCTCCCTTCTAGAGCTTTTTCTAACATTAATTGGATTTGTGATCTTGGCCAATTTAACTGTTTACTGTTGGTGTCATTACCTGTAATAGGAAGGGGATTGAATAGATGAGGGATAGCAAATATCGAAACACGCTCCCCCAAAGCATCCCCCCTCACCACACACCCACAGAAGAGAGATTATCAATCAGTCATGTATTCTTTCATATGCAAAGCTTGGAATATTTGTCCCAAATTGTGCCACATAGCCATTGTGTATTATTTGGCTTTAGCACAGTAGATGAAGCTTTTTTCCCCAATATCTCTGTAATCACAAAGTCTTCTTTAAAGCTCAAAATTTTTTTATTGAATGACTTCTTATGCCTAGAATGGTGCCTCATTCATAGCAGATCCCAATAATTTGCTGAATATGTATGTTTGTGAAATAAATTTGAAGTTCTTAAAAATACTAAGATTAACTAAAGTGCCTTATTGTACCTCATCAGTACAAGACACGCTCAAGCTCTTCTATTTTGGAAACTTGAGAAAATTTTTGTGAAGTGAGTGTTTTTATCAATGTTTTTTACAATTGATTTTAAGAAAATGCCATTTAAAAATGATGTATATTGTACCTTCACATAGTATAAGAGGCAAAAAAAAATAGTTGAGTTGCATTTTTATTTTATAAATATATTACTAATTATCTTCAAACATTTCTGTGACCAACACTTATTAAAAAAAATGAAAATGACAAAGTCAAGTAGATACCTAGTCAGTCATTGCTTTTCAACTATGATGAATATTTCCCAGGTCTACAAAAATGAAAGAGAGGAATTGAGTTGCTACTTAGTCTGTTAGTGTTCTTATACTAATAAGTCCTTATTTACATGATCCAATCTACTTTTATCATTTCCCTAGTATCCCAAACATATTTTTCCTTCATTTTCTGTATTTCTATAATTCCATTTATTTATTGATTTAATTTACAGTTGAAATGATTTTTCTCTAGCCCATCAAGGAATTGTTTCACAGATCTCTTGTCTGAACTTGAATACAGGTTTTTGCCCATGTTTCAATTGTGTTATTTAGATAATTGACAGAGACAAAGCCAGTTCACAAAGTTAATTAAAATTTTCCATCTCTTCACTTTCAATTAGTTTCATTGATATGACATATTTTTTCCTATTTAATGTCTCACCGTTATCACTAGGCAGTACACAGGTTATGCTAGTCTGTCAAATAAATAGTGATTATTAAAGTAATCTTTAAGTAGACACTATTTTGATGTTTTAATTGTCCTCTTGTCTTTGAACAGCTGAGTGTTGTAATTAGTATTTACTTCATTTATGTAGCAATTTTAATTTGTTCTTGAAAGTTTTTTTTCCCCCCATTCTTATCTGGGAATTAGAAAAGGTTTAATAGAATGCAAAATGTGTAAGGAAGAGTAGTCTAATATCTCTACAGTGTGGTAGATAAAATATTTGTTTAAGGGCACCTGGGTGGCTCAGTTGGTTAAGTGACTGCCTTCAGCTCAGGTCATGATCCTGGAGTCCCTGGATCGAGTCCCGCATCGGGCTCCCTGCTCAGCAGGGAGTCTGCTTCTCCCTCTGACCCTAACCCCTCTCATGTGCTCTCTCTCATTCTCTCTCTCTCAAATAAATAAATAAAATCTTAAAAAAATATATTTGTTTAAGTCTATAGAAATTAAATTAATCCTGATTCTTTATGCTGATCCTTTAAATTAATCCTGATCCGTTTTTTTTTTTTTTTTGTAAGATTTTGTTTATTTATTTGACAGAGAGAGACACAACGAGAGAGGGAACACAGCAAAGGGAGTGTGAGAGGGAGAAGCAGGTTTCCCGCTGAGCAGGGAGCCCGATGCAGGGCTTGATTCCAGGACACTGGGATCACCACCTGAGCAGAAGACAGATGCTTAACGACTGAACCAACCAGGCGTCCCATTAATCCTGATTCTTTATGCTACTCGTTATTATTTTAAAATCATTTATGATATGGGACAGATAACTATGTTGAATTCTGTTTAAAACTAAAGGAACTTTTATAGGGATGTTATTAAGGAAATTTTTATAGATTAACTTGACTTACTTACTCTGAGGGGAAGTCTAATAATCATTACAAATGTGTTCCAATACTGAAATTTCACTTGAATGGCTTAGTTTTATGCACACACATGCACACATAGGCATTACAAAAGAATTAGTACTTTTAATGTGTTGTCGAATTTTGCTTTTTTGAAAACCATATTTCATAGGAGCAAATAAGCTGTCAAAAATAGTAGTTTAGGTTCCTATATTTTTGCTCATAAATTCAGACTCATAAGAGTTACCCCACCTGCTGTATCCCACAATGAATTTTGTGCCATGTAAAAAAAGAGGAAATAAGTTGCAGTTTTAGTTATTTAGAGTTTTACATATTCCACCTGCCCTTTATTCAGAAAGAGAAGTTAACCAAGCTAGGTGGAGTTTTTTTGGTTTGTTTGTTTGTTTTGTTTTGCTTTTAATAGAACATCCTTCTCTATGGAAATAGAGATCATCTAAAATAAGCTATGTGTTTTAAAGCAATAACAAAACAATTTAGACAATAAGTACATTACAAAAGGTGTTATTTGAATTTCGAGTACTTCACTCTGACTCCTAAGAGAAGAGATTAGTGTCATTTTCTCTGTAATGGACATATCAACATTAATCTTTCTGAGACCACTTCTGTTTCTTGAGAGTTTGTTCTGTTTAAGGGTAATTATGTGTGCTCATTGGTTAGTATAATATTTCCTTTAAATGATCATTCTAAATTAATTATTTTAAAGGACAGAAAAGTTAGCAAGTAGCCACAAAATATAGCTAAGATATAAATTTCTTCTGAGTTTTTATCTTGCATTCTGTTTCCCAGGAAGTTTTAACTTCCATGTTTTGTAACCTGTAAAGAAAATATACTCTATAAACAAGCAACATAGAGGTATTTCAAAGAGGTATTTTTATGTCTCAAAACTATACAGCTCTGGATAGCATCACCTTAGGGTGCCTTAGTTACAAAAATGATAAAGTTATTTAAGTAACCTTAAGATAAACAGGATTTATTATAAGGCTATCGACCTCAGAGAATTAAAGGAAAGGCTGAACAATGGACTTTACCAGGGCAGCTCTTAGATCACCAAAGATACCTTGATTCTGCTGTCTTGAATTTTGCCACTGGTGTGATTTGGCTACAAGCTCACTTACGTTCTGTATCTCATGGTTTGAATTCTTAAGTCACATGGCTCAGTTCACTTATGGATTAGCACTGATTTGGTCAGGTACTGGTCAACTGTGGCCAGAAGAGGTTGTATCACATTATGCATCAGAACAACCAAGCCTGTGGGAAAGAGAATATAAGGGAGAGGACTGGAGAGAAGTCAGGGTAAAAGGAGGGCAAGGGGCCAACTAATAGCTATTGGAGTCATCTCTGTAAGTAAGGTCTTCTCAGGCTTCTTAAAGTTGCATCCTCTCTGAAATCTCTAGTTTGGAGAGGGTTCTCACTGTTCTCTAAATCCAAGTGGCTCTCATTCTTAATAATTAAGTTGAACTTGTCATATTCTCCCCTGTATGTTATTTTTCAAGGCTACTTGTTTTATTCCCTCAAAAAGTATTATTATTCAGGTAACTGAATATCCTGTATGTGGGAAAAGGTTATGTTTTGAACATTCAGCTCTCCCCTGCCCCAAGGTACAAGAGGTGAATCTTTCTGAAAAGCTTCTCCAGAATAAGTCCAGATCTTTCTGTATACCCATTACACCGGCAGAAGTAGGAAGGGACATTTCTGTGACAAATGTTGCAAGTAGACAAAATCTATTTTTTGAAGAGCCTTTAAAAATTGTGTTTGAAAAGACAAGCAAGTACATGTAATAAGATGGAAAAATGTTATAATATGATGCTAAATTTTAGGAAAAGCAGTTTCAAAACAGCAGTTTCAAAAATATACAAAGGATACTGATTATATTGTGTGCAGACTATGTGTGAATGTGTGGGAGTTTCTAAACATAAATTTTATTTTAGGATTAAAAATAAAACTTGGGAAGATCAATGCCAAAATGTTAGATATGATTTCTCTACATCAGTGGTTCCCTCAGTGTGGCTGCCAGTGGTTCTCAAAGTGTGGACATGCAGCATTAATGTTACCTGGGGACTTGTTAGAAATACAAGTTATATCTGCTGAATCAGAAATTTTAGGAGTGGGGCCTAGCAATCTGAGTTTTAATAAGCCCACATGTCCTCAAGGTCATACTGTTGGGCACAAAAGTTTGAAAAACGGTACTTTATATGATTACAGGTGATTCAATTTCTCCCGAATGCTTAATGACTGTGTATTTTGTTTGAATTTATAAAGCACCTCACATGTTAATTTTCTAGAGATGGATGCCTTCCGAACAGCCACATTGTACACTTTAATGTAAATCCCACTCTTGCAGCAGTGGTTTGCATATATAGAGTGCAATAAATGGCTGCTGATTATCTTTATTGAAACTGGTTTCAAAGTATACTTCCATCTCTGCTTATTCCAGATTCAAAGTAATGTATTAAGTATGGTCCACCAAGTTCAAGGTTCATGGCTTGAACAACTTTCAGTAATGAAGTGTGAAATAATTTATTTTAATACATTTCTTCAGGGTTACAACATAAGTAAAAATTTCTCTTGCATAAACTATACCACATCGTAAGAATGGAATTATTTAATTGATTTCAAAAATTCAAATAGGAACCAATTAAGTGCATTGTTAAAAAGGCAAGAAACATTTTCTATTGAGGTAGGGGGTCAACATAAATGTCTCATTGCTAAATTGTTGAGTTTATTGATGCCTGCAGGTCATATTAAAGGTCACTTAAGACAATAAGAAAGAAACCAAGTTACAAATTAGTTTTATCTTTGGGTATTTGTACTCTACACATTTAGTTTTCCCTTAAAGTCCTTAAAAGAGTTATTTTCCTTGTGTTGTATGTACTCTGGGCAATGTAAACACACGATTAGTTAGCAAGAAGGAATTCGATAATAGAGCAGCTTAATAAAAATGACGTTTTAAAAGGGAAATAAAGACTGTTCTAACAAGACTAAAAAGAAAGAGATGAAGAAAAAGTGATTTTAAATATAATGAAAATGATGAAAAATGGATTATAATAAAATATTTGGAGTTGTTTTGTTTTGTCTTCTTTAGCAATCATATACATTTCCACATCCTCTTACCCATTCTTTAAGGGAAGTTCAGATCATACTAAACCATGATAGTTTTCCAAACCTCATTAATCTTATTCTTTCTAAACTCTTACTACATGTATGGCCTACATTACATAGACTAGCAGTTGACTATATTAGTCTATTGACTAAATTTTTAAAAAATGGTTTAAAAGGCAGCACCTGGGTGGCTCAGTCAGTTAACTGTCTGCCTTCAGCTCAGGTCATGGTCTCAGGGTCATAGGATGAGCCCAGGGCGCTGGGCTCCCTGATCAGTGCAGAACCTGCTTCTCCCTCTGCCCCTCCCCCACCTGCTCATGCTCTCTCTCTCTCTCAAATAAATAAATAAAATCTTTTAAAACAAGGGGCGCCTGGGTGGCTCAGTTGGTTAAGCATCTGCCTTCAGCTAAAGTTATGATCTCGGGGTCCTAGGATGGAGCCCCACATAGGGCTCCCTGCTCAGCAGGGAGTCTGCTTCTCCCTCTCCCTCTGTTCCTCTCCCCCTCTTTCTCTCTCTCCCTCTCCAATAAATAAATAAAAAAATCTTAAAAGAAACTTAAAAAAATAATGGTTTAAGATATTACTTGTATTTTCCCAAATAAAAGTAAGTGCTTTGAGAGGCAAGAGATTCAGTGAATGCTTCCTTTATACCCTCACCATGGTCTTAATAATAAAAAAATAGATAAATAAAAAAATAATTCTTTAAGGAGCATATTAATTGATTAGGTCATGCACTTTTTAGAAGAAGGAACCAGCATGTGATATCTTTATTAGTTATCATAACAAAGTACCCCAAAACTTAGTGGCTTTCAACAAATATTGATTATCTAACAGTTTATTTGAACTAGGAATTTAAGGCTCGGTTTAGCTGGGTCCTCTGACTCAGAGTAGCTTGCAAAGCTGAATTTAGGGTTTGTAGTCCTCTCAAGGCTCAACTAGTGATGGATATGCTTCTAAACTCTAGAATGGTGGTTGTTGTCAGGATTCAGATTCTTCAATGACTGCTGGACTAGAAGTCTCAGCTCTGTGCCACAAGGCAAACATGAGAGGTCCTAATACCAAAGAGATTACTATGGCTGGAACAGAGTGAGTGATGGGGGAAAGTGATAGAAAATGAAGTTAAAGAGGAAAGAAGTGGAAGATTATTTATAACAATTGTTCTCAAATGTCAATGTGCACATGAATAGCCTGGGATTTTTTAAAATGCAGACTTAAATTCAGAAAGTCTGGGATGGGGCCTGAGATTTGCATGTCTAGCAATGCCGTGTTGCTGGCCTGAAGAACACACTTTGAATAGCAAGGAACATGGAGAGTAGAGGTCATCATGCAGATTGTTGCCTTTTACTGTGAGTGAGGTGGGGGGCCATGGGAAGGATTTGAACAGAGGTGTGACATGCTCTTCTCCCTGGGTGCTATGTTGACAATAGACCTTCTTTGGCAGGGTTGGAGGTAGGGAGACATAAAAAGGCTACTGAAATAGGCAGATTACAGGTGATAATGACCTAGACAGAGGCAGTACCAGTGGAGGGGTAAGAAATGGAAGTAATCTAGGTATATCTTGAGTGGAACCTACAGTATTAGGTGACGGCTTCGTTGTTGTTTTTGAGTGAATAAGAAGACTATAAAAGAACCTCAAGGTTTTTGACATAAGCAACAGGAACATGGTGATTGTTAGCTTTTGAGAAAGGGAAGATTACCAGAGCAGCAGTTTTGTTAGGGTAAAGGCCAGGAGTTTTTTGGACATTTAGATTCATGATATTTATTAGATATGTAAAGGGAGATGTTGAATATATTATTCTGAAATTCAGGTAATGGGTCTTTACTGGAGGCATAAATTGGAAATAATCAGAATATAATGAGAGTATAGGTACCACCTACAGAGTGATTTCCAATAGAGAGTCACTCAAAATAGTGAAACACCATAACTCTAGGAGAGTTACAAGATGAGGTTAAAGCAGCAAACAATACTCAAAAACAGCAACCAATAAACTTAAAGGAAAATAAGGAGTCATCAATCCAAAGGGCCAAGTGAAGACAGTGTTTCAAATGTTTAAAGGAGGAATCAGGGGCACCTGGGTGGCTCAAATGGTTAAGTGTCTGCCTTTGTCTCAGGTCATGATCCCAGGGTCCTGGGATTGAGCCCTGCATCGGGTTCCTGGCTCAGCAGGAAGTCTGCTTCTCCCTCTCTCTCTGCCTCTCCCCCTGCTCATACTCACACACTCTCTCTCTCTATCTTTGTGTATCAAATGAATAAATAAAATCTTAAAAAAAATAAAGGCGGAATCAGTGTTGTCAAATGTTGCTGTATTTTAAGTGAGGATGCAGACTGAGAATTGACCATTAAATTCAGCAACCTGAAAGTCACTGACAACCTTCACAAGAATAGCTCAGTGTATCTGTTGGGGCAAAAGCCTGATTTGAGTCAGCTTAGGAGAATGGGAGTGGATAAATTGAAGGTTGGATGACTAGGCAATTATTTTGAGTAGTTTTGCAGTCAGTGGGAATAAAGAAACTGTTCATTGGTGGGGAAACTTGTCAAGAGAGGGATTTATTAAGAGAGAAGAAATAATATCATCGTTGTATGCTGATAGGGAATATCCAATAGAAAGGAAAGATCTGGTAAAGCAGTGGTAAAAAGTGACAGTTACTGGAGTAACATCCTTGAGTAGAAGAGAGGGTGTGGGAACTAGTGCATTTGTATGAACATGGGCTTTAGAAAGATGTGTGGAGAGTTCATTTATTCTAGCTGCTTAACAGAAGGAAAGGAAGTACATACGGGCAGAAGAGTGAGTAGAGGTGTTGATGAGAGTTCTCTTCTGAGTGTCCCTTTTTTCCTCAGTGAAATTAAGAAGAATGGTTATCCATTAGGACAGAGTAAAGCAAATGATAGAGGTTTGATGAGTGAGCAGCAGGTCTGGAGAGTCATCTAGGCTCTGCAAAATGAATGTCCGAGGGAAATACAAAAATTCTGGTTAGAAGTAAGGACTCAAAATTAGTGGCCATGAATTTTAAGTCATAGCAGACACCCTTTGGTTGTTCTTCTTCCCCAGGTTTAGTTTTGTCACTCCCTTAAAATACCACATACTACCTTTAAGGTTACTTAATTTTTTCATTGCATATTTCAAGTTTAATTGTGGCATCAGTGGCCATGTATTTCCTAATTATTGTATTCTCTCCATCATCGATCACAGTGCATTCAACCTCATTGTTAATTGATTGATTGATGGCTTTGGTGATAAATGAAAGGCAACCATGGAATGTAGAGTTGGAAAAATCTTAGACATAATTGAGTCTATTCACAGCATTTTATGTAAAAAAAAATGTAAGAACTAAATTGAACGAACTGGCCTAAGGTCATACAGGTGGTTCAGAGTGGGAATCACAGAGTAGTGAGAGAAATTTTATGCTTTATTTTGGAATATCACATTTCATATTGGCTCCCTTTGTTAAAACCAGCAGTGTTCTTCTAATCACGTAAAATGAGAGGCAGAAATTCACTTTAATAATTCATTAATCTGAGTCACCAATTTAGTGTTGATTTCACTCTAGGTAATACAGGAAACTCTTTACAAGAACAATTTCATACAGTTCCTACATCAATCCTGTTGAATGGGAACTCTTTCATAGATGGAGAATTTGAAGCTTAACCAATATAAATGACTTGCTTAAAATCATGCAGCTAGTAGAAACATCATGAATTCAAACCCAGACCCATGCTCCCAACTAGTTGAAGATAGTGACTCTCAAACTTGGAAATGCATCAGGATTGCCAGAAGAGCTTATTGAAACACATCGTCGGGCCCCATTTCCCGAGTTTCTTAGTCAGTAGACCTCGGATGGAGCCCAGGAATTTGCATTTCTAACAATTTCCCATGTAATGCTGTTGCTGCTGGTCCAGAGACCCCATTTTGAAAACTACTGCAATAGTTTATCTTCTTCTTACAGCCTTATTTTATATATACAATAATATATATAATAACATACAAGTTGTATATAGGTATACAATTATATATAAATTTATATAATAATATCTCTATATACATTGTATGTGTATATATGCATACACATACTCAATTCCTGAAATTTCCAGTCAGGGAGAAAACAGTCGATTTCTGTTAGGGTCCTTGTATTGTTTCAGAAGTTACTGATGAATCTTGCTTGAATCACTTGCCCAGATTTTTCACCTATTCATTGTGGAAAATATGGGTCTCTGATTTCTCTGCTTGGGTCTGTGCCCACCTCTGGGGAATGTAATTGACAGCCTCATCATAAATGTATCTAGGGAAAGTGATGGTTTCCTCAAGAAAGGTATTCTGGCATACCAGAACATGCTTACTGCATTTTTATCTCTTTCGTTATAATATTATAATTTATGCCTAGTAGCCAAAAAAACAACTATATATTTGTTTTGAGTTATTGTTTATCTAGTGTTCTCCTAACATTTTCTAAACTTGAGGATGTGTACTATGTGTTATTCATCTTTTTACCCCTTATATGAATATGCTTTGCACAAGGAAAGTTTTTAGCAAAGTTTTTGGGATGAACTTGATTTTACTGACGAGAAAAAGTAAGCCAAAAAATAATGCAGGAACACACTCATACAGACACAGACACACACACATAGAGATCTACAAAGATGCAAGGGGAAAAATCATTTCGGGAATGTATGCTATTGCAAATTTTCATTTTTTGGTCTCCTTTAGTTCAGAATTCTAGATAAAGTTCTCTATAAAATCATTTGTAATATTAATAATTACTAATAAATTCAGTGTATATATTAAAAATAAAACCTGTGACAGGTATTTTGATAGCATGGTCAAAGCATGGGCAGTCTAGGGTAGTACTTCTCGTTTGATGTGCCTTGTGTCACCCAGGATCTTGTTAAAATGCAGATTTTGAGTCAGTAAACCTGGGCTAGTGTCTAAAATTTGGTGTATCTAACAAGTTTGAAGATGCAACTGAAGAGGCTCACGTGTAGACCACAGTTTGAGGAGCAGTGGCTTAAACTGGAACGCAAAGTGAGAATCACATCTAGCTGTGGACATACTTTGTTTAGCCAGCACAGGATTTCAGCTTCTTAAAATGAATTTAAATGCCTTCTTATGGACTTGAATTCTCCCATTTATCCAATCCCTACTATATTACTTTAAAATTTACGACCTCTCAAATTTAAATTATCAACTTGCCACCAGTGAATATAGTTCAGATGTCTATTCATTGATTCCCTCTGTTCATACTGAATGCTCCAGTGACTCATCTGAATGTTTTCAGGAAAGGCCCTGGGTGGGCGACGCCTCCTCTGGAACGACAAAAAAATGAGAGATCCCTGTATTCTTGGTTGAAATGTTTGAGTAGGTTTAGATCTTACTGTAATCATTTCTGGTGGTCTCTATTCTTCCTAAAATGGATGGAATATACAGTAGAGGGTGGGGGAGGCAGTGGGGAGAGAGAGGTGATGGTTTGCTAGATTTTAATTTTTATAGAACAGCAGTCTGCAGCCTTTTAGACTTTCTCTTTAAGAACTTGCCATGTCCAGATCAAAGGAATTTATTAGGCTTTTAGCTCTCCTGTTTTTTTATAGCTCAAAATGAACAAATTTTCAAGTACAAAAGAAATGCTTTAAAAGAGTTCTTTTAGTCTTTATTTGAAATCTGCTCCCCTTCAGTTCACAGATACGGCGTACACTGAATGGAGGAATCAGACTACTACACTTTGATCATTTCACTATCTTGTTTGATTAGTGTTTTCAAACTATGGAGTTTATCAGCAGGAGGCAGGTTGATCCCTGTGGCTTATAATGGGCAAAGTATGGGGGAAAAATAGGTTTTTAGAAATCGTTTAAGATCAATCAGTTTCCTCCTTCTTCAAGGTTTAAAAATAACATCATGGACAGATAGACTTTGACACAGAATAAGATCAGATATTTCCAAAGGGAAAACTGACCAGCATGTATGGTGCACTTTTTCCCTCTTTCTCTCTTTAAAATTGTGACTTCCAGTCTTTAGATTATTACAAACTATAATCAAAATCCTTTAAAAAAAAAAAAAAGCAAGAGGTACAACTGCTCAATTTTAACTTTCATTTACTGAGCAAACATCACTTTCAGGATGAAGGTTAAAGTTATTAAATGAGATTTTAAGAGTTCAGCTCTTTGGGGGAAGGAATTGAATTACGTTGCTTGCGTCAGTTTTAACAATTTTGTGCACTTGGGTTATTCCTTGTCCACGTAGGGATCATTAATTTGCAATTCCATAGTCTAACTGAGGAGAAATAGCTTTGCCTCTGAGAACAAATAAACACCACAACATGGGCTCTCTTCTTTGATATTTTGGTGATATCTTGAGTGACAGTGCTGTGCAGGTTATCAGCCAGTGACCTTCTAATATGGCAACATATCAGCTAAAGGACTGACTTCCTTGCACATCTGGGGAATGCTGTTTGATTATGGATTTTTAAATTGGCAGGTAAGTGAGATCATATGGGATTCTCCAGTGTAAATAAATGTAACTAGCCTTCAATTTGAAATACAACAACGGGAACAAGGAACTAAAGTAAAAGATGCTTGGTTAAGCCAGATTCCCAAAGCACAAGTTAGCATTGGGCATAATCCTTCTTCCAGATATTCTACTCTGAGGCATCCAGTGGGGGCTAATGGCCATGGAGCCCATCTTGGTTGGCTGGTTCCTACAGTTGTTCATTTTACAAAATGGTTATGCCCTCTTCATAATCCCAGTTTTGTAAAGAAGAGAGAGATTCTAGATAAATTACTTCATACTAAAAAGCAAAGGACCACTAGCTCGGGTGACCAAATGAGAATTTTAGAGGAGAAAATCTCAGGCATCTTTATAAAATAAAATGAAGATCATCCCAAGGCCTATAGAAGATACTTTTAGATTTTATAGGTATTCCAAAATCATTTTTTAAGTTTTACCAAAATAGTCAATATTAATTTTTAGTTTTCATTTCAGAGACAGCATATATAAATAAATGTAATATACTATTGTCTTTAACAGAAAGCAAGATGCCATTATATGTTATTCTCTCTTGTAGTTAAATAAAGAATAGGTAACTTTATTTTTTGTTTATTTATTTGTTTATTAATATCTACCTTAATTCCCAAAGGATTAATATATTTGACTTCTTTGGGGACATTTCAAAGTTTGTTAGAATAAATCTGTACCAAATTTCTGTGTTAGTTGTGTCTTCAAACAAGATTGCTAACTATATCACATGTGATACTTGAACAGATTAATACCTGTTCACCTATCAATTATTGATAATTTTTTTAAGAATTTAAAAAATACTTTTTTACTTTAAAATGCCAAGAATGTAGACTGTTTGTTGTTGGTGGTGGTGGTTTTATTGTTGGTACTAGATATGCAAAGAATGGGATAATGGTAAAAAAAAAAGCCATTCGGTGAAAATTGAAACATCATTTCAAGAAATTTCTTTAGTAAGGAATTAAGCTTTTCTTCATCTTCACAATTACTGCTTCACTCCCAGTTACTGGGCAGCTGTAATAATCACTAAAATGGTCTTGTTGCCTCAAATATTCTCTCCCACTCTCTTTCCAATATATCCTCTGAATTGAGTCCAGCATTTCCTTCAGAAAATGCAAATCCTCTCATGCCACACCTCGCCTCCAGTTTTTAAATAGCTCTCCAGCTGTTCCCAGCCCACCTTTCCCATGTAATCTCCCTACACGTCCACCATTCCTCCCAGATGGAGCATCTTCAGAGCCCAGCAAGTGATATTTTTTCCTGCCTTTGCATATGCTCTTCTTTGCCTGAGGACTTTGTGTTCATTCTTCAAGAATCTGCCTAACCATCTTACCATCTGGGAAGTGTTTGTTCACACCTTTTCTTCTCACTTCCCCCAAGGATAGTGAACACTCCTCCTCTCTGGTTCCACTGAGCATCAGTTATAGCACTTACCATGGTATATTGTGATTGTTTAATTGCCTGTTTCTCTAACTAAAATATGAATATTGTGAAAGCCAGAGCTGTGTTCTATTTTGGGAAAATTTACACACACCTCCACTAGCAAAGTACAAAACTGCAGTCATTTCCTAGCTCTTTCATTCCCACACCTGCAACCTTCTCTTCTTTTTGCACTCCATGTCTTAGGCAAGGGCATCAAGATCACCTAGTTGCCCTAACTAGATACTTGTATTCATGGAATGAACAATTCATGGAAGCAGTAAGTGTAGCAGTAAATGGTACAAGCTATGTATGGATTGGAATCCAGAGCCTACCCCCTTCGTTATTCTAAGATCTTGGGCAATTTCTTTAACCCCTCTTTGTTCCTGAATTTCTTCAAATCTCCCATGGGCATGGCAATAGTAGCTACCTCATAGGGCCACTGTGAAGATTATTCCACACTCCACTGAAGCTAAATAAAGTTCAAATGAGCACACAGCATTAAGCTGGACTCTCTTTAAATGTAGTCTCAGTAGCCTTGATGGTTTCTAGCAATCATACTATACTTCCACTCTGTTCACTTTTTCAGTTAGGTGACCGTGCTGTGCCTCTCCTTACTCTTCACCTCCAACACACCTCTCCCTATTCTTTTTCATGTGATGGCTCTGCTTCCCATTTTACTGAGAAAAATAGAAGCAATCAGAATTGAATTTTGTACACCGTGCCACCAGTCTTCCATCCACCTATTCAACTCCACTATGTACATTGTCTTTTCCTCTTACTACTATTAATAGCTATTACTGGTGAAAACTAATACCTCCATTTGTGCACAGACCCCATCTTCTCTCGCCTGGGGCTCCTGGAAAACCCCAGCAAACTGTCCTTCCTTTTTCCTATATCAGCAGTGTTTACCTCCCCCCCTGAATCTTTCCTATCAGCATCCCTGCATGTCCTTTTTTCTCTCTCTCTTTTTAAAATACTTATTGGCCCTACTTCCTTTGTAGCTGTAGTGCCCACTCTTCTCTCTATATGTTTACAAAAAAAGCTCCTCGAAGGAGTTGTCCATACTGTCTCTTATCCCTGTGCTTTTATGCTAGCTTGAACTCACTGCAGCCAACCTTCCCCTGCCACCACTCCATCAAAACTGTTCTAGTCAGCATCAGTGGGGAATTCTGAGTTCTCATCTTACTTAATTAAATGGAAGTACTTTACACAGCTGATCACTGACTCCTACTGGAAATATCTTATTCATTTTCCTGCTAGAAATCCAGCCTTCTACTTTCCCCTCCTTGTGCATAGAATGCTCCTTCTCAACTCCCCAGACTCTAAACTTTGGCTCAACCCCTGGGCCCCTTCTCATTTCTCTCTACTTTCACTTAATTGAAAAAGCATGCTTTTAAATACCATTCAGAAGCTGGTGATTTTTAAATTTGTATCTATAGTGAGAGCCTCTCTTTGGAACTTCGGACTCACATATTCTCACATGTTCAGCCACCAACCTCCACTTTTGTGTCCTCAAGGCATTTCCAAATTAACATGTCCAAAATCAATCCTTCTCTTCCCGTAAAATGTGTTTCTTTCACATCCTTTAGTTTCCAGGAAGCGGCAATTCCATCCTTTCAGTTTCCTAGGACAAAAAACCTGGAGGTATTCTTTACACCTCTTTAAATCACAGCCTACTACAGATGCATCAACAAAATTCCTCATGTTTCTACAGGGCTTATATACCCAGAATCAATCCAATGCACTATCTTCCCGCATAACTACTGTGGTATAAACAATCACCATTTCTGGCCTTTCTAACAGCCTCCCTGCTTTACTGCCAAGTCCTCAGAACCATGAAGAGTGCCTGGCATGCAGTAGGTGTCTCATTCGATATTTGTGAATCATTAAATGAAGTAGGAGCTTTTATTATTTTCAATTATCTTCCATAATCTGATATTAAACACAAGTATTTTCTATTCGAATGCTGCTTAGCATGTTGTGAGTGCTGACGTGTTGTGAGTGCTCAGTAGTTGTAAAAATCTTCACCCTATCATAAATGCAATGGCCATTTCTAAAAGTCTTAAAAGACATTTAAGCCTCTGATTTTGCTAAATATAATTTATTTTTTTAAAGATTTTTTATTTATTTATCTGAGAGAGAGAATGGGAGACAGAGAGCATGAGAGGGGGAGGATCAGAGGGAGAAGCAGACTCCCCGCTGAGCAGGGAGTCAGATGTGGACTCGATCCCGGGGCCCCAGGATCATGACCTGAGCCGAAGGCAGTTGCTTTGAATATAATTTATTTTTTGATAATTCTAAAAACATTAAAATGCAATGACTTGGAATCATTGTTGATACTGTCCTACAAAAAAATGGGCACAAGTTTGCTCTTAATCTATATTGGTTCTTTATTGTACACTGGAAGTTAGTTGCTATTTGAAATAGATTTCTAATAACAGTTAACTTTGTTTTTAATTTGCTTCTTTCAAATGAAAGTGAATGGTAGAAATTTAACTATGGTATTTAGGCTGTGCTACTCCATTACTTTACTGCCAATAGTTGTTAATAAAAATAAAAGGACTGTTTTACCAAATGATTTTATTCTTTTCACTAAGATCTTTTGTGTTTTCAAAAGCATCCTTTTAAAAAAAGTATCTTTTGGTTTTCTGGTAACTGACCATTTTCCCATTGTTTCAGTAGGAGAGTAAATAAATTTCACTTCAAACTTTTGATTATATTGTACCTCTCTTCTCCACTTTTATTAATTTTTTTAGTTCTTGTTCTTACCAGGTTTCTAAGTTTCTTTCCTGGTTCCCCAGCTCATTCCAATCTTTTCAATAAAGGCTCTGTTATGGGGTCTTGACCCCCAAATAATGATAGGAAAGCTTTTGGCTTGATAACCTCTTTGAGGAAACACAGAAGCTCACCTCAGTGTAAAATTGTTGAAACTTTGGTTATTCCATCTCTGATGATGTCCTGCAACCACAATATTCAGCCCCACGATTTCTTACCAGATTTAGACATGCTACCTGGTTCTATCCTGCAGCAACCTGAGAAACTAATCTGGTTTCCTCTCCACTACATATGGGTCTGCAAAGGAAGCACCATGTTTCCCTCTATACTATCACTCTAAAATAAAACTCTAAAATTTATTTTTTGTCATAAGGGGTTAGTGCTAATTATAGGTAAATAAATAAACAGGAGATTACAAGATGAGAAAGGGGAAATAAGACTTCTTACATTCTTAAAAGAAAAGAGTCAAGTTTAGATACTAGTTCCTTCATAAAATCATAACAGAAATAGACAAGAGTACACCTCATTAAGTATCTCTTAAAAGCAGAAGGCTTGGAAGAAAGGACTTTAGATCAGCACTATATAATAAAAATATACTGTGAGCCACATACAAAATTTTAAATTTTCTAGTAGCCACATTTAAATTATCTATCTATCAATCATCTATCTATGTTTAAATATTTTATTTATTTTCTTTTTATTTGTCAGAGAAACAGAGAGAGAGAGAGATAGCACAAGCAGGGAGAGTGACAGGCAGAGGGAGAAGCAGGCTCCCCGCCTAGCAGGGAGCCCGATGTGGGGCTCTATCCCAGGACCCTGGGATCATGACCTGAGCCAAAGGCAGACACTAAACCAAATGAGCCACCCAGGCATCTCTAAAACTATATATTTTTAATATGGGTGATGAATCACTAAATTCTACATCTGAAAATAAATAAACAAACAAACAAATTTTTAAAAGGCAACATTAATTATAATAAAATATTGAGCTCAATGTACCTAAAATGTTATTTCGACATGTAATCAATACAAAAATTATTACTGAGATTTTTTTTTTTTCTACCTACGGCACATTCACTTCAGACTAGCCACATTATAAGTGCTCAGTTGCCACTGGTGGCTAGTGGTTGCCATATGGGCTAGTGTAGCTCGAGGTGAAATAAATATAAGTAAAGAGAACTCTTCTTAGACCCGCATACTGAGACATCACCCAGGAGACTTCAGCCAAATCTAGATCTTCCTCCTTGAATTTTCTTTCTGTGGGGCACAGTCATCAGTACTCAGGGAATATTCTGATTTTAGGAACTGCTACTCTTCTAATCTTCTTTCCCCAAGGGCTTAAATCTACGCATGGCATACAGAAGAGCAGTGAGGGGAAAATAATTTGTAATCTGTCAGATGCACTTACCGTCTAAGTAACTTTGACTCTCTAAATATTTCCTCACTCAAAAAGTGGGATTCATAATATTACCTTCCTCATAGGATTACAGTGGAAATTCAAGGATGCCATGAAGGAAGAGATAAGCACAGCACCTTTGTCAATAATTATTGCTCAATAAATGTTAACTGGTATTATCCTTTCTACTATATTTCACATAACCTAATTATATATTAACACTGTTGCCTCATAGTAGACCTTTAACAAAGTTTTGCTTATAGGAAGTACCTAAAAATTAAATGTCAAGTAGTTTTTACAGCAAGTTTTGGATATGTTAATATTCTAAGAATCTTAGAGAATCACCGCTTATGTGATAATGGTGGACAGTAGTGGAGGTGATTTATTTTTTCCTTCCATGGCTTCCTGTTCTTCCTCCTTCTAACGGTATCAGAAAATGACAAAGATACAAGCACCCAGCTTTACTATTACCTGCCCCAAGAATGGGAAAGATTGATCATGTTTTCCTAGTGCCTAATTTTTAATTTGTTTTTATTAAATTATAATAAGCATGGTGTTTTGGCAGTAATCAATTAGATTATTGCTTTTTTTAAATGCACAAAGTGGTTTATAACTCATCTGTTTGAATGTCAATGCACGTGACATGTGGTTTCTATATCTTGGATTCTGCGCAGTGCCTCTGGCAGCTCTCATTGTTGTAATAGTCAAATACCGTTATTTCTTCAGGAAGGAACGGATGTGGATTTTATACATGGTAGACCATATATATATATATATATTACACACATATATATAGGATAGACTTGACTCAACTTTTCCCCTGATAGGAAAATTCAATTTTCCTTTTTATTGTTTTAAAAACAAATAATTTCACCTGAAAAAATGTAAATGTGGTTAACACATTCCCTACCTCATCCATTAAAGAGCTTGTTGACTTCAAACTTGTTTGCTGTACCCATTCCCACCCTCAACATTTCCATCATTTTATCTTGACATTTTTAGTATTCTCCTTGTGCTAAGGAAAGTTTCTTTCTTCAATAATTGATAAGATAAAGAAACCTAAGATTTCACTACTAGTTAATTTTTTACTTAGATGGTTGTGCAGCCATCATTTGCAGCAGAAAGCACATTCTTTCCCCGAGGCCAAAACAATTATCTCTGACATCATAAAGAAGTTGAACTGGCACACATGAATAATGCTTGATGCATTTCACTCAATGAAAAGAGCAATAAAAGGTTAAATGTCTCTTTGTAAGTAGTATTGGGAGATATTGAGCATAAAGAATATGCAGTTGTAATGCACATATATGTATACATATAACAATTTTACCTGCATTCTTGAAATCTGAGCAATGGTTAGTCAAAAAAGAAATTATGATTGTCACAGAGAGAGTTATATGTGATTTTTGCCCTGAAAAATCTCAGTGCCATGTGAATGCCTAAGTCTTTCAGAGTACTTTCAAAGAACAGAAAGACTAATCAACAGGAACATGTAAAAGACAGATATAATGGTATAAAAGGATAGGATCTCTTTTTTTCACGTGTTCCTAGAATAACAAATCTTCAAGCCTATGGGTAATAAAAATACAGTCAGTATACAAACACCAGATGTTTTAAAAGCAGTATTAGTTGAATATTATAGCCCTGAATGTAGAACACAAAGCACAGACTACTTTTTCTAATATGTAGATAACTTTTTGTTTGTTTTGGATTAGAATTTCTACCATTATGATGAAGGAGAAGCAGCATGATGTATGGAAATAATGCCCTGGGACATAAGAATTCTGGGTTTTCTTCTCAACTGCACTACTACCTGTGATCTCAATATACTCACATTCTCTACTTGAATTTCAATTTCCTCATCTATAAAATGAAAGAATTTGAACAAATGCTTTCTACAGTCTTTTCCAGCACAAACAGTCCCCAGTTCTATTGCTACGTTACAAACCTATTTCTGGTCCCAGTGGAGAGGATATAGAACCTACAAATCGGGCCTCAGTGCACAATAGATGATCAGTACTCTTCATGTGCTTTCTCATGTTCCTGTTCACATACAAATTACTTTTTCCAATTAAAAATGAATCTGTATTATTTTTTTTTTATTCAGGAGAGAATAATTAAGTGGAAATAAATCATACAGTAACTTACATATTCCTTTTAGTCCATCAACAAGTAGGAAGAATGCCTTAGATTTCCTTGTTTTTTCCAATCTCAGGTATTACAGATACAACACTTATTCTAAGATTCTTACTCGGTGTTCATTAAGCATGGTTTCCAAATTCATTTTTTCCTGCTAGTGACATTTCATTAACCCATTCTTTCCATTCTCTAAGCTCTATCCATTTACGACCTTCCAATTCCTTCATAGCTTAGCTCAGTTCCAAGCCAATCAAACTTGATTTCTTAGCAATTTTCACAAACAAAAGCCCTAGGGGTATAAATCTATAGCAAAGAAAGCTAAACATGAAATGTTCACATTAAAAAAAAAGAGTTTGATATGTCAGCATATGTGATCTGAGGTTGTGTGGGAGTGCTAATTCCGAGACAGAGATATATGACATGAAGAAGAGAGATGATGAAGCCATTTAGCAAGACAGCAGAGACATGCATAGAGCTGCTGTTCTGAATAGAGCAGAACATTTGAGTGACCGTGCTGTGGTCACCTTTATTTTGGGCCTTGTTCTTCCTATATTCTTACTGTGTTCTTGCCATTTTTAAGCTAAGTTGATTGGGCCCTTCTCATTCATGAACAGATCCCCATTCCTTCTCTGTATCCCAGCCTGACAAAGAAAAGACAAAATGTGATTTTTATTTATTTTTATTAATTTTGGGGCAGAGCAAGTCACTGATCATTTTGCCCCAACAGTCCCATTTAGGCTAAACCACTAGAAGTTTTGGCTTCCCATAGCCGAACTGGGCATTAAAGTGCTTTGTTGAACAAAAGATTGCCAGTTCTTGGAGCTGAATAATGATTCTGCAAGGAAAGAAGAATCTGCCACTGTCAGTGTTTCCATTAACTTGCATTTTTTCTTCTCTACATTTACAATAAAGCTCCTATCACTTGGAGCAACAAGAATGACTCTCTGTAGCTTTTAACTACAAAGATCAGCTAAAGTAATAAATATTTGTTGTTTGATTTCAAAGTGTGTGTCTTGGGATAGGGGTAGGAAAGAAATGAATAGCATGTGATTTCTTCCTCTAATAATTCTCACTGCTTGATCATGATAAGACAGCAGAGAACCTATTTCCTAACAAAATATTAATTTAATTTTTGATTCCTTACGGTTGACTACTGCTCTTCTATTTTCCAGGCAGTTACTTCCATTTCAAATTTATATATGGTAAAGAGTTGGCAAGTGACTGAATGAGAAATGGAACCTAGGTGATCAAACTAACCCTCTTCCCCACTGCATCCCACTGTGTTCAAGCCAACTTGACCCTGCATTTTCTTACCTCATTTCTTGCCTTTCCCTTGTCCTCTCTAAGTTTATACTAACCACACTGGCTGTTTTCCTATTTCTTGACTATATCAAATGGTTTGCTTCCTCAGGACCTTTGCACTTGCTGTCCCCTATACATGGAAAATCTTCCCTCAGATCTACACACGATTCACTCTCAATGTATTCAAGACTCTGATTAAAATGCATCTCCTCATATATGCATTCTTTGATCATTCATACTAAATGAATACCCCCTGTTACCCTCTATCTCCTAATAGTTCCTTTTTGTTCCATCATGCTTAGCACTACCTGATATTATCTTAAATATTGATTATTTTTCTCTTACTATTTAAAAAATATACTGCCCAGAAAGTAAGCTTCATAAATGCAGAAATTTTGTCCCATCTGGTTGATTCAGTATCTACAAAACCTACTAGACTATTTGTCATGTAGTAGATGTTCAATAAACATTTAGTGAATGAATGAAGCAAAAAATTAGTATTGGAAAATAAGTTGAAAGTTTCATAGAGTTCATTAAAAAGAACTTGAGAGAAAAATAACTCTAAAATTTACTCCTAGTTTTCCTTAATGATATGAACTAAAGACTCCCTGTCAGATAGCACTGATTCTCAGTAGCAGGGTCAAAATAAGCCTCTGCTCTCTAGTTATATAGATAGCAATATCTCTTAAAGTGACATAGCATTTAGATCAATATTCCTTTGAAGGAGAGAAGATAAACTACTCCCTTGAGTTTCTGATAATTTTTATGAATCAAAAAATATAACAATAGAAATATTTATTTATCCAATAATTCAATTGATTTTTAAATCCTGTGATATTATGCCTCAAACATAAAAAAAAAGTTTGCAAAGTACCTCTCCTTTTTTGACACATTAACAGAAATGGTTATATACATATAAAGAAATGTTTAAGCAATCTTAGTGTTGGGTTATTTAGAATATATGCAGATTTTTCTTCTTTATTTAATAATCTTTAAATTGAATCCAATTTTGCAAGTAAGCACGAATGGCAGTGTAAAAGCCTGGGAAAAGCAGAATGAGTGTAGAGTGTATAATACCTTATGTTTCTGTTTTTCCCTTGACTGAATATAAGAACTGTGTTAATGCAGTATTTCTTGCCTGCCTGTTTATCAAACCATGTTAGGGTCAGGCTTTCTGGGACTAAACTGGTAGCCTTTGAGTATAAAAAATGTCAGGTAAATGGATGTAAATTGTCTATCTCCTGACCTGAGGGCTCATACACAGCATCAAGGGACAAGTGTTCCACAGACCCAGCCCATTAACCAAGAAAGCCCTCTGCCTGTGTATAGGGACAGAAAGGTTACCAACAGCATGCAAGTAAAAACCTCACTGTCACTTAGTCACAATTTCTCTTCCCAGTGTAAAAGAATGCACTCTGTGAGCCAACATTATTCAGCTTGCAAATTCTGTCTCCTCAGTTCTAAGACACTGACTATCCACCTAAGGCCTGATTAAGAAGGAAAAATAGGGTAGTCTCTAGGGGCATACTAATTTCAAGCTTATGTGAGTGTTCCCATAGATAAATTCACCAAGGTTACAATGTGCTTGGTTGGCAATTTATCTAGATTACTGAGAAGAGAGTGCTGTAGAAAACAAAAACAAAAACAAAAAAAACCACCTTCCCCCAAAGCTAAACTAATCGTTTCCATCCTTTAGGTATGAAGAGGATGTACCTAAAGAAACTCTGATCCCAATAGAACGATTGTATGATAAAGATATCAGTACTGCACTCTCTGAAGGGCCAATGCTTAAGACTTTAATAGGCAGGGAGGGAGAGGGAGGGACGGAAGACTGAGAGAGAGAGAGAGAGAGAATGGGAAGAAAAAAGTAAGACAGTATATGTCCTAATTCTAGGTTACTAGCTCATTTAAGCCCAAATCAATTTTGCTAAACCCTGTACTTTCTTTGAGATGTATGGGAAATGGGAAACAGGATGCTAAATCAGAAATGCTCAGTATTACACTTGAATTAAGACCTTTATGCTAGAATTATCATTGAAAGACTTTATCCAGTGAACCTGTAAACAAAAAGAGTCTGTGATGCGTTCCACCTAAGATTCATTCAAGTAGTTTATATATGGGCAACCTTCAGTGTTCTCTGTTTCTGAGAGCCATTTGTTAATTTAATGATCTGCTGATGAGCGCCAGTCACTGCGTTCAGTTGGGAATATAATAGACAATGAAATCAGAAAGGATTCCAGCATTCTGGGAGATTACATTTTAGTAGCGGAGACAGATATTAATAAAAATATAGCACACACATAAAAATGCACCAAATTAATGTAAACATATACAAATGTAAATAAAGGTAAATATAAAAAAATATATGTATATGCTCTCAGTGTGATTGGGAAAAAGTCCCCCAGCTATGAAAAGCATATACTTAGTCTGAAGGATCAAGGAAGGCCTTTTATTTTTATTTTTATTTTTATTTTTAAAGATTTTATTTATTCATTTGAGACACAGAGATACACAGAGAGAGCGAGCATGAGCAGGGAGAGAGGCAGAGGGAGAGGGAGAAGCAGGCTCCCCGCTGAGCCAGGAGCCCGATGTGGGGCTTGATCCCAGGACCCTGGGATCATGACCTGAGCCGAAGGCAGACGCTTAACCATCTGAGCCACCCAGGTGCCCCGGCCTTTTATTTTTTAAACTTTTTAATTTAATTTTTATTTCTTAAAATATTTATTTATTTGACAGAGAGAGAAAAACAGTGAGAGAGAGAACACAAGCAGGGGGAGTGTGAGAGGGAGAAGCAGGCTTCCCGCTGAGCAGAGAACCCTACACAGGGTGCTCTGTCCCAGACTTCATCCCAGGCTCCATCCCAGGCTCCGTCCCAGGACCCTGGGATCATGACCTGAGCCGAAGGCAGACGCTTAATGGCTGAGCCACCCAGGCGCCCCCAAGGAAGGCCTTTTAAAGAAGTCGTGTTCAGTGGTAATTATGTGAGGCAATGGAGGTGTTAGCTAACCCTATTCTGGTCATTGCTTTGCAGCGTATACGTGTATCAATCGTCATGTTTTACACCTTAGACCTACACAATGTTAAAAGTCTCTTATATCTCAATAAAGCTAGAAAAAAAAGATGTGATATTTGAGGAGACAGTAGAAGTATAGTAGAAATAAACAGGACAGCAGCGGAAGCAGCCAGTAGGTGGGAGAAAGTGAGCCAACAATCAGAAAGGGGCCTGAAGCCCAAAGAAAATTAGGTCCTAAGGATAATTGAGGGTGAAGGGGTAGACAAGGTTGCATCACTCAGAGTTTTTCCTTTCCCATTACCCACAGAAGACTTGAAGACTTGAAGAGGAATATAAAGTAGGATATGGATTCCATATGTTTTCCCATAGTAACTTTAAAGTCCATGACATCCTAAGGTAATAATAGTCTCAGGTACCTAAAGCAAATTTTTTTTTTAAATAAAATCCAATGGTTAGCCAATAATAATTTAGAACCAAGTATTCTGATTTTTTAGAATTTTTGCCTTATGATTAGAAATGCACACACTCAAATGATTTATGAAAATTGTAATTGATGAGTAAACACTTTATAAAATAGCTAAATATTTTAATTACTGCACCCAAGGTAGTATTTTATATTTCGAGAACCCTATATTGTGTTTTGGGTTTGAATAGTTTTGTAGAAATTATTACTTTTATTTCATGTTTGATTGTCCAAAGAATGAATTATTAGGTTTTAAATCTGAGCTATGGTACTATTGGCTAAATAGAAATCTCTAAGTTGTCTTGCAAAGAAGTCATCCAGAATATAAGTAAACCAGAGAAGAAAAATTGCTATAGAAATGTTTGGGCTCTAGAGAGAATTTTTCTTTTATATTTAATTTAGCTTCTTTGCTGTAACTTCTTGGTTTTTGAAATATTAAAATGAGATTATTTAAATGGATGAAGACAAATCATTAATTTGTTTGTGATGAACAAAGTTCTCATGATCTGTCAGCAATAAATATGTCCAAGTATGATACCATCAGGATTTTTAATAGTATTTTGTTGAATGATTTGTATTATTTGCCTGAAAAGTTCATCATAAAATCTTTCTAAGCACATTAATATCCTTTCTGGTGAAAAGCAGCTCTACTTTGTGTCACTCATGTGAATAGAATTATGAGCATCATAAGAGACAGTTTGTATTTAAATATTGAATTTCAGTTTATAAAAAGATGCTTGCACTTTATGTCTATAGTCAACAATTGTGTTTGGGGCCTTATTTTGGCTTAGCTATACCATTCTCAGGTTTTTGCCCTGAGAATAGTATAGCAAAACTATAAATATCTAGACAGCTGAATTTACTTGCATTTTACTAAATATTTGCTAATATTTGATTAATGTTCAGCTATTTATCTCACTCTTAACTTCTCCCGTTACAAAAATAATGAAAAAGTATTCACATACCAGTTTTCCCTTATACTATTAGGGCATATAAAATGTTAACTGGTAATTTAAGGAGTTAGATTTAAATGTTATGAGTTTCCATTCTTAAGGTTATATTTAGATCTTCTACCTCAGAATATATAAACCTTAATTGATATTTTATAGAATTTGGGGAATTTATTTATCTTTTCAAATCTCAAATTTCCACTAGCCATAAAATTCATGCTTAATTTTAAATATAGATATTTTAACTTATTTGAAAAATGCTTTTCTTAATCATATCATTTTTAATGAGCTCTTTAAAAGTAAAAAAAAATAGTGAATATAAATACTACCATGTGTTTATACCATGAATTAGAAAATTTTTAGAAGCCAAGTGATACATGTATGTATTGTTATATATATCCTGTTTTCATGCATACACATTTAACATACAGACAGAATTCTATATTTTATACCTCTCTCCTGGTATTTTATTTTGTGCTTTGTATAGAGTAGTTGTTTAATAACAATTTTTTACTGGTAGAGATGATGAAGAAGAAATGGACAAATCAGACTGTCACTTAGCAAAAGATTTCATAGGAAGTGTTGGGGAAAACCATCCATACCGCAGATGTTGTTCCTTAATCACAAAGGGTATAATTTTGTGACCAAAATGTTATCTAAGCTTTATCATTAGAATTTTAGAGATAAAGGGACTTAAAAAAAACAAGTAAATTAATTTCTTCTTGTGTGTGCGTGTGTGTGTTTGTGTTGGGATTGGGGCAGGATGGAGGGGAAATTGGAAGGGAGAAGAAATAATTTGCATGGCTTGAATGTGAAAAAAAGAAATCCCTGCATATTTTAACTATTATGTTTTCAGCGTTTATGGGCTAATTAACAAGACTGTCCTTTTTTAAAAAGATGCAGTATCATTGGGCTTTTGGCACTTATTTGCGCTGAAATAGCCAAGACTCTCCTGGCCAATCATGGCTATTGACACAAAGCAGATACCTCACCTTGACATCTTCCTGATTCCCACTGATAGACCTGATGCATTAAGTCTCCATGCCCAAGTATTGAAACAAGCCCATTAATTCCATGGAGCCTCTGTCCTTTATAATAAACAGGCTTTCATTCCCCTTAAAATCAATTAGATTTACACCGTAGAAATCTAGACTCTGAATGTGTAATGATCATCTTGTCTACTTCCCTTCCAAATCCCAACAGAAATGCAGAATTCTACTTGGCATAAAATTCCTGCCTCCTGCTATCTATGTTATTCACAAAACTTTTGATAGTAAGATCTCCCTGGGAACCCATGTCTATTATTTTACAATATCATCCTGTTTTGAGATTAAAAGTTTGCATGCTCTTCTTTTTCTTTAACCTGTCTTAAATTATACAGATGTTTATTAAAAATATAATTTTGATTGTTGAAGCACAGGGCAGAATAGTGAGATTTAGAAGTGAGCTTAATATCATCCAAAATGACTTCTCAATCACACAGGACTTTCCTTTTTGATGTCACACTGACCACTGGAAACACTTTCTTTTATCAAGTTGATATCTGGTTTCTTCCCATAGAATTCAGTTCCATCTATTATAGTCTATTCATAAAGAACATATGTTACTCCTCTTCCACTGGACAATTGTCCCACCATATGAGAACTGCTTTTTCTTTACAAGCGTCTTATCTCTCCAAGTTAGGCATTCCCAGTTGCTTTAACATTTCCTTGTCATCCTGTTCATCATTTGAACAACACCATCCCGCTCCTTTTTTTTTTTTTTTATCACCTTAAAAGTGTGGTATCCTAGATGAGGTTTTGTCAATACAATGAACAGTGGCATGGGACTATCACTGCCGAGGCATGCATAGTACATTTATAACAATGTAGCCTAAAATTGAATGAACTTTTTCAGTTTTGTGACACTTTTCATAGGTATTGACTTTATTACTGATTAAAATACCTATATTAAATGCCTTCCTTCTATAGAGTATATTTAGATAGTCGTAGGTTTTTGGTTTTGTTTTTTAACCAAAGGAATGATTTTTACAGATTTTGAGATTGTCATCTGATTACATTTAGCCAAATACTTGATAATCTAGGAACATGAATATATTTTTAGCTTCATTTTTTTCATTATATGTTACAACATTACATCATTCATAGTATTTATCTAGGTGCTCCCTCTACAATATCATTTAAGTCTCCAGATGCAATGAGAACTGGTTAGTGTAAGGATATGAGTAGTAGGGTAGAGAAGCTGTTTTACATCAACATGATTGGGGGAACAGCCTCAAATTATAAAATATTTATTGAGAATTTATTATTTTACTGTATTGAGATAAACTAAGAGTGGAGTAAAAAATAATTAAACTCCATGAATCCCTAGTCTTAAGGGACTTATATGTTTAATATAGATTATAGGAAATTGTATACACAAAGTAAGAAAGTATTTTTTAACAGATATAGAGCAAATTCAAAAGAGCAAAATATATAATTGAATGGTGAAAGATGGGAACTAAGGAGATAGTCTGAATGGGGATATGAGTAGCTTCATAAAGCATTGTTGAAGAGTTTATGTTTGCATATCTTGGAAGGACTGCTCAAGAACAAGTCTTCCAAAAATGTGGTATGGTGAAATGCTTACCTTTCTGGTGTTAGGGATAGACAGGCAGAATATGATTAATCATATTTCTGATGCTTATGGAGGGAAGACATGAATTTTATGACAGCTCAGCCACCTGACCTCTAGTTTCTTTCTACTTTTGATATCCTATGGCTCAGAAAGTAAAAAATAAAAACAAAAAACAATCATTGCTTTCTATACCTACAACTGTGCTTGGATATACCTTAAGAAATCAGAAACATAAAGTGTTACTTCACAAGAGCTTACCTAAAATGAAAGAATAGTGCAATATTATGTTAAAAAAATGACTTGCTATACTACATGGAACTGACCACTGAGAAGTCAGGTTTCTGAGAAATCCATGTGCTGGATTTGTGTCAGATTAGCTTTCTTTGAGAGGTGGAAATTGCGTTGTACTTTGAATCCAGAGAATAAGAGTGAAATTGATGTTCCAGATAAGACTTTCAGTGGGCAGTGAGCCATAGAAACATAAAGCAACAGGAGAATGAAAGAGATTGGGAAGGTCATTTTCATTAGCATCTCACTCTAGTTCAGGACCTTATTCACTCTGTCTAAGATGCTTGGCTATCTCAGAAGTTGTGAGGGTCCCGGGTGATTTTTGAAGTAGTGGCTTTCAACCAGTACTGGGTCAACAAGTACTAGTCCCAATTTCATGCTGATTGCTAACTGGTCTTCATACCTTTAGTCTTTCATTGATATTAATCATCCTACACACCATGTCAGCTCCATCGTTTAAAAATATTGCTCTGTTGAAAGACATGTATCATATGATCTCACCAATATGAGGAATTCTTAATCTCAAGAAACAAACTGAGGGTTGCTGGAGTGGTGGGGGGTGGGAGGGATGGGGTGGCTGGGTGATGGACATTGGGAAGGGTATGTGCTATGGTGAGCGCTGTGAATTGTGTAAGACTGTTGAATCACAGACCTGTACCTCTGAAACAAATAATATGTTATATGTTAAAAAGAAAACAAAAAAAAAGAAGATAGTAGGAAGGAAAAAATGAAGGGGGGGAAATCAGAGTGGGAGACAAACCATGAGAGACTATGGACTCTGAGAAACAAACTGAGGGTTCTAGAGGGGAGGGGGTGGGAGGATGGGTTAGCCTGGTGATGGGTATTAAAGAGGGCACATATTGAATGGAGCACTGGGTGTTATACGCAAACAATGAATCATGGAACACTACATCAAAAAAATAAATAAATAGAGAAAAAATATATTGCTCTGTTCAAAAATCCATAATGATGGTCAGTAGTCCATGTCTGTTCCATCTAGCCTGAGAGTAAAGTACATCTATGATAGCATTGCTAATAAGATTGCACTAAAGAATTTTTTTTTAAGATTTTATTTATTTATTTGACAGAGAGAGAGAGCGTGGCAGGCAGAGGGAGAGAGAGAAGCAGGCTTCCTGCTGAGCAGGGAGCCCAATGTGGGACTCGATCCCAGGACCCTGGGATCATGACCTGAGCTGAAGGCAGACGCTTTATTGACTGAGCCACCCAACATCCCTGCACTAAAGATTTAACATGTACTAGGAACGGAGCCAAATTTCTTCATTACATTATCTCATTTAATCTTCATAAAAATCCTATGAAATTGGCAACTTAATTTTAAAGATTTATTTATTTGAGAGAGAGAGAGCATTGGGAGAGGGACAGAAGGAGAGAATCTTCAAGCAAACTCCCTGCTGAATGGGAAGCCCAATGTGGGGCCTAATCTCACAACCCATGAGATCACAACCTGAGAGGAAACCAAGAATTGGCTGCTCAACAGACTGAGCCACCCGGGCACCCCTGGCAACTTAATTTAATGCACACAGTCTAACATTTCATTGTATGATGCCTGTATCAGTTTACTCATTCAATTACTCATTCAAAAAAATATTTATTAAATGTATATGACATGTTGGACTCTAGTATAGGATGATAGATCTCAACTGGGGACAATTTTGCCTCCTAGTAGACATTTGGCAGTGTCTGGAGCCATTTTTGTTCCACTTGAGGGGAGGGTCTCCTGGCATTTGTTGTGTAGAGTCAGTGATGTTACTAAGCCTGCCATAGAGTGTGCCCCCCACAACAAAGGATCATCTGGCACCACGTGTTAGTAGTGCTGAGGTTGAGAAGCTCTGATGTAAGGTTAAGAGATGTAATGCCTAGCAAGTCAGCCATATCACTGCCATTGTAGAGCTATGTCATTAGTTTGGGAGGCAGATATAAAATCAGTAACCACTAAATTAAATACATACATATTAAATGTGATAAATCACCAGAAGATAATATATGGGGCATTAAAAAGAATAAAACTGGAGGGTTTAGTTTAGATTCCATTGGAGAGAAGTGTCAGGGAAACCTCTTTGAGAAAACAATATTTAAACCGAAATCTAATGGAGAAATAAGAGTTCACAGGGCTAAACATGTGCAGAAGATATGAAGAGGAAACGAGTATTACACATTTGAAGAGTAGGAGAAAAGCCTAAGTGGGAATGGACCAGAGTGAACTGGGTGAGTGATGAGGTTGGTCTCTTTTGTCTTATGTATATAAGTTTTTTCTCTCTAATAAGATTGCAGACTCCCATGAGGAGAACATGACAAATACAGTATTTATTTTCTATCCCATGGAGGACTTTGAACAATACTGGGACATAATAGGTACACAATAACTTCTTGCTAACTTGACTTATGCATTTTTCCTAGGATCCAATTTCTAGATTGTATTATTCTTGTTTCCACTTTGGGGGAATGGTAGGGCCTTTGACAATCTTACCGATTAATTCAGGGATTGCTTCCAATCGCAGACCCAGCCTGAGATCTGCCATTTGTCAGGCAGTCACCGTGTCTGCAGGCCACCTGGGGTTGCACTGAGCTTTTTATATAACCACTATTAGTAAATCACTTGTTGTCAGCTGGCCTTCTTTTGGAATTTGAATAAAAACCATAGATCTTGTTGTTCTTCCTGAGGAATTCTTGCTAAGTATCATTTTCCTCTCTATTGAGTATTTATAAATTGTTTAATAGTAGGCCAAATAGTCACTTTGCTATATGAAGAATTTAGATGATTTATAAGACACTGAATTTTCACAATCCATTTAATACCAGGAGTAAGCTACCATAACTTCTCATAAAACAGTTTAAAATATAGTAAAGAAAAGAAAAACCTTTTGGAATGTGAGATTTTCTTTGGAAAACACTTCAATTATTATTAACATAAGACAGTGAACTTTTAAAAAGCCCTTTTAGACACAGGGAAATGCCCCATAAAGAATACTTTTGATCGGGGTGCCTGGGTGGCTCAGTCAGTTAAACGTCTGCTTTTGACTCAGGTCCTGATCCCAGGTCCTAGGATCGAGCCCCGCATTGGGCTCCCTGCTCAGTGGGGCGTCTGCTTCTCCCTCTCCCTCTGCCTGCCGCTCTACCTACTTGTGCTCATTCTCTCTGTGTCAAATAAATAAATAAGATCTTAAAAAAAAAAAAGAATACTTTTGATTAATTTTGAATACTACATGAATTTGTATTATATTTTATAAAATGAAGTGAGAGTATCAATTTAGATAGGGAAATTACAAAATTCTCCATACTTGTAAGAAATGATGATGAATACATATTTTTTTTTTTTAGATTTTATTTATTTATTTGAGACAGAGAGAATGAGAGAGAGAGCACATGAGAGGGGGGAGGGTCAGAGGCAGAAGCAGGCTCCCTGCCGAGCAGGGAGCCCGATGCGGGACTCGATCCAGGGACTCCAGGATCATGACCTGAGCCGAAGGCAGTCGCTTAACCAACTGAGCCACCCAGGCGCCCTGATGAATACATACTATTTTATCATTGTAAATAAAAATTAAGAGAATAATTTTGGACTGATTTATAATTTTGATTAAGCCTCTTAGAGAGAAAAGATAGAGGACTGATCTTTACAATTTCACAAAAGAAATAACCTGTTTCTACTGCAATGGATAAACAAAACACCCTCTATCAACAGCCAAATATCCTATGTATAATTGTTCTCCAGCACCTTAAGAATCCTGAATTTAATATTTTGTTAGATTACATCCTGCCATGCTTTTTAGTGTATTTAGCCTATAGTCAGTGCTCTATGCGCTCCATAAATGTTTTTTGAGTGACAGGATTAATAAAGAACCATTAAAGACCTAATTGTGTCATACACCCTGCAAATAAATTGACAAATTGTGTGAGTGTATATATGTGTATATGTGTGTGCACGTGTGTGTGTGTGTATAGTCACATTTTTCTTATCATTTTAGTGGAACTTTGCTTTAGGCAATATTCAAATTTAGAGAAATTCAAAAATATCTCTCTAATTAGCACTTTGCTCTTTCTCCATTCTCTTGATTCATGAATTGCTTGCTTTCTGCAGTTAGCCTGATATTCTTACAAAGCTGCAAAAATGGTGCAATCAAACTTATCCAGAGGTCAGTTCAAGCTCATGTTCCTTTGGCCTCTTGCCACCCAGGGGATAAGGTTCCTAACAGAGGACTGTGTAATCACTTCAGAGAAATGCTGGTTTTTGAAGGAGTGAAAAGGAACAAAATATATAAAAAAAAATCATGGTCCTTTATTGGCATGCATACTGTTATGCAATTTTCATCAGACAATAAATGAGAAGAACCTGAAGTCTTGTTTGTGTTAACAGAGCTCTTTTAGATGCTGGACAGCCCCTGTAAATAAATGCTCAGCATGTCATGAAAAATTCTACCACTGCATACAAGAATAGGCTTTGTCACATTGGAACCTATATTTAGGCAGTGATTTTCGTGACTGACCACTATTAATAAAAAGAATACACTAATAACAAAATGCATGGAAGAGAAAATGCATCATGAGATGACGTTACCATATAGGGTCCAGAGGCAGGTGTGAGATTTATAGTTCATTAAGCATGCTGATTACATTCAGCATTAAATTAATATAGAGAGATAAGAAGAAGATTATCAGTTTTTGCAAGTATATTTTGGAGTCAGATGCGCTACCATTGCGCCACGAGGTCACACTGCAAGTATATTTTGGAAAGCACTTGCTACCTAATCTTTAAGCTAAGTGCTGCAGATGAAGTTGAAGAATTTCCCATCTATAGCAAAATTTCATGAACATATTGAATTGCAGTGCAGAGTTAGTGGCATACCCTAAATATGCAGCTTTCTCTAAATGATAATCATCTTTAAGTCATATATATATATATATATATATATATATATGAATGAGAGGCAGTGTGTGATTTATGGTAATTAGAGTGGCATAGCATGCTAGGGCTGAAAGTGACCTTAGAAATCATCTCAAACTGCTTCATTTTGCAGGGAATGAAACTGACACCAATGGAGTCAAATGATTTCTCAAATTTTCATGATCTATTTCTGAAAGTTTCTTTCCACTATATTTCCCCTTTTGCCAACCCTTTTAGCTTCTTATCATCACAGAGGAAAATTTTAAATACCATACTTTTACTTGTAGAATTCCAAGTTTAATTTGGTCCATTGCATCTTACTGATTATTTCGTGATTTCCAGGTTAAAATCATTGCAAAAATGTAACAACAGGTTTATGCAAATGCCTGTTTTATTTCATATAGATAGCTTGTTTTGGAAGTAGAGAAAAATGTGCTAAAGGGCTTAACATGCATCTTGCCATGTGTAAGAGACAGGCATTTTTATTTAGCTGTTGATCTGTTGCTTTTAGCCATGAAGCAAAGAATGTGCTTTGGTTTGCTTTTCTCGCAGCTTCATTCCTCATGTGTCTCAGAGTGACACAAATAGACAGGCTGACAACAGATTTATTACCTAAAGCTCAGCTGAAAAATTAAATGATACAGCTAAAAGTCATAGCGTGCCTGAGCACCCGCTGGCCATTACAGGAGTAAGTGAGCACTAAAACACCCAGAATAATAAAGTGGTAAAATATTTGCTATAAAAAGAGATTGGAAATAAATCACTAATATGAGCAGTCTTGACTGATTGACCCAAACAGAAAAATAATTCTTTAAATATCTGCCCATCCTTAAATTTTTGCCTTTCTAAATAGAAAGAGGGAAATCTAGTCCTCTTCAGTAATACATTAGGCTATCTCCCCACATTTTTACACTGGGATAGAATTCTTTCATAGAAATTGTTCATATTTCCTCAGATTATCTGTTGAGCATTATAGGAAGCTAGTTTCAGCAGAGTGGTGTGGAAAGTGGTCATCAAACTGAAGTTAGAACCCAGACGAAAGTTTGATTTATGTTTTCAGACAACATTGAATATATTGAATACATATTTTAAGGTAGCTGAAAGTAACTTACACAATAAAAATTGTAACAACACTCAATTTTTCTAATTTAATGTCTTATAATAATTTCTGAAAGGAGATTGACTCCTTAGCTTCCTTTTTGAGTAAGAGCCAAATTATCATTCTGTATTTAATACAAAGAGGCTCCTGAATTCCACTTTATTAAAGGTATTTTTGCATATCTTTTTCATATTGTTTCAAGAGGACCATTTAATGACTCTTGTGCTCTTTATTTTTTAATTTCCACAATCATGGTAGAATTATAAGAAATAAAAGTATCTTCAAGTCTAGGAGATTTTGGTGGGTGTGAATAACATGCCCCCAGGTAAAACTAATCTCATGTCTTATTGAATATGTGCCAACACTTTCTTCTCTTTATGATTAAAGAAGTTATTTCAAAAGAGCTAGGGGGTTTATTGTCCCAGTCTACTTTGGGAGTGCGGATAAAATAATATGAACAGAATAAAAATATTTTCCTGTGAGTGCCACTTAGATAATAAGTATATATGATCACAGAAGTATATTTTAGAAGAAACTACATCCTAAATCATTTAAATTTTCTTTTGTTTTTTCAGGGGGGAAAAAGGTTGAGGAATGGCAGGGGGGCAAAGTATTTTTGACAGCTCCCTATTCCATCTAAAAGCCTCAAAGTTCCCTAATGTGTTTATTCAGAATTATTCTAACACGATATTGTTCTTTATGGTTGTCTGATTTGCTTATATGATGCTCTTCCTGTCTTAGGTTGAAAGCAGAATGAATTCAATAGAGCTGTGTGCGTCTTTTTTGATGAATAGAACCTTTAGAGGAAATCTAATAACTTCAAACATGAAATATTGATCTTGCTCTACTTATTCTCATGAATTCTTTTAATATTAGAACACCTTATAGTTTCACGATTATATGAAAAGCAAAATACAAGGTTAAAGTTTGCTCTCCAAATTATGATCGATTTATCCTTTGTGATGCTGAAGGTCAAATTCTTTTTACTGAATAATAACAGTAATATTTAACATGACAAAATGCTCAGATTGCCTAGGATAATAATGAACCATCCTGGTGCCAGTAGGAAAACTATCTCTGTATACTTTCAACGTATCCTTGATTCCCTCAGGTACATAGAAAGTAGGGGAAATGTTAGTAGAATCCAGATATCCTAATTTATTGTCTTTTCTTTTTTCTCTTACAAGATGTTACTCTTAGAGAATAAATCCTTTAAGTAAGTACTCACTAGAACTATTCAATATGTGATAATATCGGTAGGTCTTGATCTACACACCTCTATGTGTGTTTGTGTGTCTGTGTGCTATAACAGAGAGCTACCCTCCTCAGCAACTTCTAGAAGTAATTTCTCCCTAATATAAGTGGAGCACTATGATACAATGGGTTCACACCCATTGGCAGGCCAGCCCTAACATTTGCCAGGTGAGAAGAAAGAGAACAAATGGAAGCCCACATACCATAGGACTTAATATTTAAAGGTTGCAAATCATGCTAATAAACTGTAAATTAAAACACATTCAAATCTCCTACCTTGACAAATACATCTCCCTAATGGCCTGGAAGAATTGGTTTGAATTTAGTATTCTTGGATTCCTTGGGATTTCCTTACTTAACATGGTGATGCAGATAGAACTGACCCCTGGTCCTTATCTCCTCATCTTTCCTCCCAGACTTGTGTAAGAAGAGTCTTTGCTTGCAAGTGTGGACATCCCCGATCAAATGTCAACTCTGCCTCTGAAGACAAATGCCTATTAGTTAGAGAGACCCAGTTGTGTTCTGAAATGTCTCAGATATATTTGGAAAGCTAGTTCTACAGTCTTGTGTACTTGGAACATAGTCTGGAGTCTTGGTATTCAAAATGTTCCCCAACAAGCAGCATCAGTAAAACCTGGGATCTTGTTAGAAATACAGAAACCCTAGCTGTACCTCAGAATTAATCAGAATCTGCATTTTATAGGATCCTTGTGATTCCCATTGTGTGTCAGTGTTTGAGACCCAGTGGTCCAAAAATGGCAATGTGTTGTCACAGACGACAGCTGGGCACATCCCCCCGCCTCTCAGACTTTTCTCCCTGTGAGAACACTAAATTCTAAATCTAGGCTGTAAGACACGAGAAGACATGTCTTATTCACTAGTGTAGCCACTGGCTGGGGTTTGTTTGTTTGTTTGTGTGGATAAAATCACAGACTAAAGACATAAATTCTAATAGAATAACTTAAATACACTGTTCAATTCAAACATCCAATCTCTTACTGATAGGAAATAATGATTGTAATAGGAGGCTTCAATTTACACAATCAAATGATTTTGTTTGGCTATAGAGATTTAAATATAAATATCTTGTTATTTGTTTTCTGCTTAAAGGCATAAGCTAAAGTTCTGTTCTATACATGTAAATACATACATTTTGCCACATAAAGTATACAAGCAGCTGTTGATGATAGCCTGAACTCCAACTGCATAAATTCACAGTTTATGTTTAGCATATAATATATTTCTAACATCAGATACTACAAAGTTTCATCATTAGGGCTTTTATTGTGGCTGTAGTTTTACCTCAGATCTTCCTTTACCTTCTGCTGACATTAGTCATGTATATATTGAAAAAAAAATCAATATGATGTCCGCATTTGTCATCTCACTTGCCTTGCGTGTACGTTTAAAATGGCAACATTGGTCAGTATCCTTAAAATGCTAATGAATTTTTAAATAAATATTTAGAAATATATTTTCAAAATACACCTTTAAAATTTATGTAATGACTGACACTTGTTTTTTGGCTGACACGACTTCTGATGATGAATATTGATTTTTATACCAAGGAGAATGAATATTAAAGGACTAGCAATATTTGGCCTTAAAAATTGTTTATGGACTATAGTAATTAGTTATGTAAATTATTTAGTATCTATAAATCACTTCTGTCCATCTTATATAATCAAGTATAATACCAACATGTTGGTTTAGAAAATTTTAATTTGTTGTCAAATATCTACAAATTTATTATTTATTTCAAATAACCCTTAGCTGAATTAAAATAGCATTACATGTCATAAAAATTTTAAAATGATGATTATATTTACTAGGTCAACAAAATGTTAACCTCATTAATTAGGATTACTTACCTATAGACTGGAACATTCAAAATGATTTATAGTTAGAAAACTTAATGCAGTTATAATAAGTCAAATATTAATCCAGCCAATGTTTATTTTAATGTTATTATTCATTATTATTAATAATCTCCTTTAACTTTATATGTTAGGAGACACAGAGACAAAGAAATGAAAGATCATGGAGATAAAAAAGTGGTCAAACAGAATTAATTAAAAATGTGTAAGGGGAGAAATAGGTTCATTTTAGTATCCTGACTAATTGGATTGTGTTTTAAATTTTTTATATAAAATGTTAAAAATTTGAGGGGTGCCTGACTGGCTCAGTCAGTAGAGTATGTGACTCTTGATCTCTGGGTTGTAAGTTTGAGCCACATGTTGTAGTGTAGAGATTACTGAAAAATAAGAATCTTTAAAAAAAATGTGTAAAGGGAAAATATGCTAGAATGGATTGCTGCTTCATCTAAGAATGGGAAAATTACTAGAAATAATATAATTAATATAATTCAAGAGGAAATGAAGGATATTTCCTTAGAAGGAAATAAGGAATACAATTTTGTGACTATTTAACAAGCAATATCTGATGTGCTTTATTTTCTTCTCCTTATTGGAAGAGGAAGGTATTTCAAAGCAAAAGAGATTAGTGCATCAATGTGAGAATATGAGATTGAAATGTGTGGATGACTTAGATATGTATAGCTCTGTGATTTCACCTCCAACTGTCTAGAGTTTCTCAGCTTGATTTTACAAAAAGCTAACAGTTACGAAACACAGGAACTCATTCAAAACTCAATAATAAAACAAACAACACATTTAAAACTATGTAAAAGATTTGGACAGTGATCTCACCAACGAAGATGGCAAAGAGGCAAGTGAATGGAGGTTTCACATCATTTGTCATTAGGGAAATGCAAATTAAAACCACAATGAAATACCCTGAAATACCAATGATAGTATCTTAGATGAAAGAGGTGGAGCATGCTAAGTGTTGGTGAAGATGCTGGGAAACTCGAATTCTCATAAACGACTGTTGGGAATGAAAAAATGCAGTAATCACTTTGGTGAGCCAAAGTGGAAGGTTTTAGACCCAAGCTTTCTACTCCTAGACAAATACCGAAGAGAAATGAAAATACATGTTCATGACAAGACTTGAATATAAATGTTCATAGCAATTTACTTTTTCTTTTTTTTCTGGCTGTTTTATTTCTTTTTTTAAATTTAATTTTATTATTATTTTTTAAATAAAGATTTTATTTATTTTTGACAGAGAGAGTGAACAAGCAGGAGAAGCAGCAGGCAGAGGGAGAGGGAGAAGAAGGCTCCCTGTTCAACAGGGAGCCCAAAGTGGGGCTCGATCCCAGAACCCTGGGATCATGACCCAAACCGAAGGCAGACACTTAATGATTGAGCCACTTAGGCGCCCCCCCTTTTTTTTTTAATTTTATTTTACTATGTTATGTTAGTCATCATACATTACATCATTAGTTTTTGATGTAGTGTTCCATGATTCATTGTTTGCATATAACACCCAGTGCTCCATTCAATACATGCCCTCCTTAATACCTATCACTGGGCTAACCCATCCCCCCACCCCACCCCTCTAAAACCCTCAGTTTGTTTCTCAGAGTCCATAGTCTCTCATGGTTCATCTCCCCCTCCAATTTCCCCCCCTTCATTTTTCCCTTCCTGCTATCTTCTTCTTCTTCTTTTTTTTTTTTTTTAACATATAATGTGTTATTGGTTTCAGAGGTACAGATCTGTGATTCATCAGTCTTACACAATTCACAGCACTCACCACAGCACCTACCCTTCCCAATGTCTATCACCCAGCCACCCCATCCCTCCCACCCCCCACCACTCCAACAACCCTCAGTTTGTTTCTGGAGATTAAGAATTCCTCATATCAGTGAGATCATATGATACTTGTCTTTCTCTGATTGACTTATTTCACTTAGCATAATACCCTCTAGTTCTATCCACATTCTTGCAAATGGCAAGATTTCGGTTTTTTGGATGGCTGCATAATATTCCATTGTATATATATATACCACGTCTTCTTTATCCATTCATCTTCTGATGGACATCTAGGCTCTTTCCATAGTTTGGCTATTGTGGACATTGCTGCTATAAACATTGGGGTGCAGGTGCCCCTTCGGATCACTACATATGTATCTTTGGGGTAAATACCCAGTAGTGCAATTCCTGGGTCATAGGGTAGCTCTATTTTCAACTCTTTGAGGAATCTCCATACTGTTTTCCAGAGTGGCTGCACCAGCTTGCATTCCCACCAACAGTGTAGGAGGGTTCCCCTTTCTCTGCATCCTTGCCAACATCTGTTGTTTCCTGACTTGTTAGCTTTAGCCATTCTGACTGGCGTGAGGTGGTATCTCACTGAGGTTTTGGTTTGTATTTCCCTGATGCTGAGTGATGTTGAGCACTTTTTCATGTGTCTGTTGGCCTTTTGGATGTCTTCTTTGGAAAAATGTCTGATCATGTCTTCTGCCCAGCAATTTACTTTTAATAGCCCCAAACTGGAAACAACCTAAATGTCCATCAACAGGTGAATGAATAAACAAATTGTGGTATAATCATACACTGAAATACTACTCAATAATGAAAAGGAAAAAAAAATTGTCAATACGTGCAACAACATGGATAAACCTCAAAGTTACTAAGTTGAGTGAAAGGAATAATCCTAACAAAAGAAAGCACATATTATGTGCTTCTATTTATTAAATTCTAGAAAAATGCAAGCTCAACTATAATGACAGATCAGATGTGCCTGGGAAGGACATAGGGTAGAGAAAAACATGAGGATAATGGTATCAAGTTGTCCGCTTTAAGTATGTGCTGTTTATTGTATGTAATTTTTTATAGATTTTATTTATTTATTAGAGTGCACAAACGGGGTGGGGAGGGATAGAGGGACAAGCAGACTCCCCACTCAGTAGGGAGCCCGACAGCGGGGGAGGGTTCGACAGGGGTCTTGATTCCTGGACCCTGGGATCATGACCTGAACTAAAGTCAGATGCTTAGCCAACTGAGCCACCCAAGCAACCCTAGTGTATGTAATTTTTATACCTCAAGTTATCTTGGAAAACGTTGCAAAGATAAAATAATGAAAAGTTTGGCACTGATGCAAGAACAATGAAAGAGATAATAGAACCCAACTTTCTATATTATATGTAATATATGTGTATGGGGACATGTGGGTGACAGAGTCTGTTAAGCTTTCGACTCTCGGTTTTGGCTCAGGTCATGATCTCAGGGTCCTGGGATTGAGGCCTGCATGGGGCTGCCCTGCAACAGGCTCCACACTCAGCACAGAGTCTGCTTGAGATTCTCTCTCCATCTCCCTCTGCCCCTCCCACTCATGTGCTCTCTCTCTCTCTCTCTCTAAAATAAATAAATATTTAAAAAATATACAGATGTATGCATTTGTTTGTGTATATGAGGTTAGGGTGTATAATGAGGTTAGGGTGGAGGCATCATAGAGTACAGATGAGATGAAGTAGTTCAGGACAGTCAAGTCTGGAGCAGAGGTTATTAAGAGTTATTGAGGAATTGGGGTGCCTGGGTGGCTCAGTCGATTAAGCATCCAACTCTTGATTTTGGCTCAGGTCATAATCTCAGGGTTGGGAGATCAAGCCCCATGTTGGGCTCTGTGCTTAGCACAGAGTCTGCTTGAGATTCTCTCTCTCCCTCTCCCTCTGCACACCTCCCCCCACCCAGCTGCTCTCTCTCTCTCTAAAATAAATAAATAAATAAATAAATAAATAAATAAATAAATAAATAAATAAATAAAATCTTAAAAAAAGAGTTATTGAGGAAAAGATTAAATAGGTACAGGAAGACAGGTTGGGGCTCGATTGGAAAGCAGTATGGATTTTCCATTGCAAATAAAATTGCTGGTTGTGACATGTTTAGAGCTATTTTTAGGAATTTCTAAGTTATGTCTTTTAAATTTGATTAAAAAATAAAGAAGAAAGATACTGGAAGTAAGCAGATCATTTATGAGGCAATTGTAAATGTGTAGGAAGAGCTAATAAAATCCAACTATGCTTAAAGGTAGGGGCTATGGAGAAAAAGAGAAGCTAAGAATGACTTTGAGATCCTATGCTGACAGTAATTGAACAATGATGAGAAATACAATATGCAGTTGACTAGGGATGAGTTGCTTCATGATGTTCTACTATGAGAAGAAATAAAGAAAGGAGATAGGTAGTGCTATCTCAGGATCGGGACTGATAAATTCGTGATGGGTAGAATCAGCAGAATGACTGTACTTCTAGAGCAAAACTCAGTGATTTACCTGCCTGGGGGGGATTCAGATTGAATGAGGAAGCCAGTGAAACTCATGTGTGTAAAAGAGTTTCTGTGGGGAAAGTGTGAAACATAAATTTTGGAGACCAAAGAATCCCATGAGATGTAGTTGATGGGGTTCTGGTAGTTGTTGAAGCTAAGTGAAGACCTGATGAATATTATAGTAAAGGCACAAGTATTCAAACTGATTAATACCATTAAAAGACAACGAAAAGAGGGAAAAAAAGACACAGGTAGAGGAATGAGAGATATTGATAGAAGGGAAATCAATGTCATGATAATCCTTGCTGATAAGAGAAGCAAAACTGAGTATAGCAATCAACACATTGCTTTCTAGCAGCAAAGATAAAAAGAGAAACGATGTGTTACATGATTCCTGTTGTCTATTTGGAGTTCACTTGGTTGTTAGGATAGGCAAACTTTATCGGGACACTAGAAAGGATTCTTGTTGGCTCATTTTCACTGAAAATTGGACTGTTCAATTTATGCAATGAAATGGCTATCCAATAAGGCAGGTAGAAAAAGGTGTCTTCTCCCTGCCAAGCAGGTACAGACTGTTGGGTGTGACAAGAAGATGGTAGCTTTGGGAGAAGAAATGACAAGCCTTCTTTAGACTCTACACAGCCAGGGTCATGTCTTAGCTGATTAGGTGCAGGCTGAATTTTAGCCCGACTTGCTTTTAATGTAGTGCACATTTTACATGAACTAGTAATTTTGCATATATTAAAATCATTTGAGCAGGTTTTGTGAAATCTGGGTTTTATGGTACTAAAAGGTTGTTGAAGTCACTAAAGAAAACAGTAGGAAGTCAGGTACCAGTTGTAGAAAATATTGAGAAAAAGAGTGAGCATATTACACTTTCTAGGGTATATTTAAATATTTTAACCTCCAGTTTTCCCTGTTAATTAGGTCTACTGGAAGTGGCAATTTAATCCTCCTTCTGCTTTATTGATTTCTTTTTATTTTGAAGTTTAGTCTGGTGAAATAATAAATTTAACTCTCAGTTGATCTAAGGCATCCTATTGATGCACAATCAGTGATTGAACAACTCCCTCTGGTTACTCATCACCAGGTATCTTCTGTTCTAATAATAGAATAGGCTGATTTCTTGAACTACCAGAAAAATATTTAGTGTATAGTCCTACTCCAACACTAATTCCAATTTGAATCCATTCTTCCAGAGATAAGATCATTAGTTTATTTTGATGATGCAGATTGAAAGGATACTTTCACCCCTCAGCCCCCCACCCTCCACTGGTTATTCTAAACTCCGTAGAAAAACTACAAAGGAAGATTCTTTTCCTTTTCTTTTTCTTCCTTCCTTCCTTCCTTCCTTCCTTCCTTCCTTCCTTC
>NW_023270431.1:11581241-11628497 GCF_011800145.1 Mirounga leonina
CTTCCTTCCTTCCTTCCTTCCTTCCTTCCTTCCTTCCTTCTTTCTTTCTTTCTTTTTTGAGAAATAAGTGTAAGGAGAGGGATAACTGGCTGTGGGTTGTTTTGTAAAATTCTGGAGATATTTCTAATATCCCTTAAAATTCTTAGTGTTTTCTTTTTTAAGCTATTTGATCTGTCTTCAGACCAAAGAACAGTGTATCTTGGTTATCATCTAATATGACAACAGTGATTTAAATAAAATATACAAAAAACAATTAGTGTGTGCTATGGATTGACAAATATTTACTGTTTCATATTGATGATTCTTTAAGTTCATAAAATGTGAAAAAATATATTTAGTGAGAGAGTTATATTCTTTGTTATTACTTTTATTGCAATGTTCAAATGTTTCTATTTCTTTGTGCTGTTACTGAAGTTTGAAGTGTGTTCCTACCTCATTTCTGCTTATTGAGATACTACTTATCTTTCAAATTTGAACTCTCATAACACTTTCCTTCTAATAGGATTCTCCAAACACCACAGTGGAAATAAACTACCCCTCACATTTGATCCAATCCATGCTGGTTTATAACTCTGTTATAACCATCCCATACCATATTGCATTATAAATTGTGTTCTCTTTTGTGAACTTAAATTTTTTTAAAGATCCTCCTTGTTTCTGTGCAATAATAGTAGGAGATGGATTATATATGTTCGGTAAATTGACTTCAAGTTATAAAATAATTTTATTTTCAAAAACAATATTGCACATATAGGTGTGTTTTGTTTTAGGTATGTTTTATAACAACATAATAGAAACATAAAATTTTCCCCCCATTTAGAATTGAAGTTCCTGGTAATTGATATTTATGCATGAAATACTTTTGTTAGTGGGTCAGTGCATTCTTTTGCCTCTTGATATTTATTAGAAGTCAAATATATTCACTCTTGCAGTTGTCTTTAGGTTTTTTATAAGTGTGCAATCTACCTAAAGTATTATTAACAAGAATTACACTGTCTTGTGCATGTCTGTATGAAACTATAGTGAGTGTCACATGTACCAGGTGATAACCAGGGTGGCCTATAAAATCTAGATGATGTGTTCAAACATGTTTCACCTCAGTTTAAAAATTAAAAAGATAGATTTTGGACTATAGGGTCCTATCTCCGTGAAATATTTTCTTCAACAGAGCAATATTATTAAGGTCTTTGTGACTATAATACAAGCTAGAGATTCAAAATACTAACTAAACTTAAGAGAGCTCTATTTATTGCCACAAGCGCTATTTTACTGTCTAAGTTTCTGATGCAGGTATGAGGCAGCTCTGTTTAGCTACTCTACCCGTAATAGGAACAATATTGCTGCTAGATTATATCTGTCATATATGAAAGCAATAAATTTTGCTCCTTGTAATTCATTCATAGTTTTCTAGATCCATAATCCTCTCGGGACTGTCATGAATCCACATAATGTTCCCAAATGCTAGATATTGCATTTGTATATATGATTTAACTGACAGATGTATAAAAATCTCAGTGCAGCTAGATGCTCTCACAATGACTGTGCAGCTGTGAATCCTGCAGAATGCCAGTTATCCTAGCTGAGGTAGACATACAATATAATCAAATCAAATAAACAATTCCAATATTCCCCTAATAAAATACAATAAAATCAAATATAATCAAATCAAATAAACCAATTCCAATATTCCCCTAATTTAATTGCATGTATGTTTTAGATCTTCATAACGGTAAAACAAATGACCTGTTTTTGCAATGAATAAAGATAAAATATAATTCTTTTTGTTGTGTTTCTTTACTTCTTTAGTGGGGGTTATAAACTGCATAATTCTTGGTGTAGTGCAGCAATTACTTGTTTATATGGCAGTAGGTAGATATCAACATGGCCTTTCCCTTTCTGTAATGGTGTGAAAGGCAGGGAGAGTGGATATGGTATCAGTTAGAAGCATACGGGTAGATGCGAATTATTGGTTATATTCTATTTCTTGGCTTGCTGGTATATTCCTCTTGTTCACTATATAATAGTTTGTAACAGATGTATGTGTACATAATTTTGTAAAGCTAAAATATTATCTTCAAAACTTACATAAGAGGAAAAAACAGGCAGACAGTTATTTATTTGTATCCTCCATTCTGCAATAGTCACTGAACTTAGCATGTGCACTTTGCTCAGGAACTGGGGAGGCATTGGAGGGCTGCATCTACCCCAAAATTTGTGTTTTTGTATTGCTTTTTTGCTGATTCGATAACTTAAAGTAAGATCAACTGTAGACATATTTGATTCATCATTCTCCCTGATCATACCTTGTGAATCCCTAACCTACTTAACTACTACAAAACTTTGTGGTTTAAAGCAAAAGCCATCTTATTACAGCTCATGATTTTGAGGATCAAGAATTTGGACAGGTCACTAATGGGGAATTCTGCTTTTTATGGCATCAGTGGAAGTCAATCGCTGAATCTCAGCTGGTAGAGGAGCTGATCTGTATGACGATCCAAGAAAGTCTCACTCTCAACTCACATGTCTGGTGCCTGTGGCCTCTGTCATGCATGTGCCCTAGGATAGTCAGACTCATGTGAAGACTCAGGCTTCCAAGAGCAAGTCTTCTAGAGACCTAGATGGAAGATGCAGGACTTTCCTAACCTCTGAGGTCATGTGGCATCTCCTTGTCTGTACTCCATTAGGCAAAGAAGTCACATGTTTGCCCAGTTTCACAGAATTAGGGCATAGATCCACCTCTCACTGGAAAGAGTGCCAAAGAATCTGCAGCCATGTTTTTAAACTACCATATTCATACGTATCTAGCATTCTATTCTGTGCCATCATTTTATGAATCCCACATATTCATCTATTTTCATGTCATTGTTCCTAAAGGTCTCTGCATATCCGGCCCTAAGCTGATGAATTCTACCAGGATCCATAATGAAGCTTTGGATAGACGTGCCCTCTACTTTAATTTATTCATTCTTTTTTCTTTATATATTAATGTCACCATGCAACCCTCTTTCATCTGTATGAATTAGCTTGTTTTACAAGACCAGATACCTAATTTTTCTTTAAATGTTTGGTAGAATTCCCCTGGGAAGCCATCTGGCCCTGGACTTTTGTTTGTTGGGAGATTTTTGATGACTGCTTCAATTTCCTTAGTGGTTATAGGTCTGTTCAGGTTTTCTATTTCTTCCTGGTTCAGCTTTGGTAGTTGATACATCTCTCATTTGGTGTAGCTGCTGCTAGGGAAAAAAAAAAAGAAAAAATCTGGCCAATGCTTACTTTGCTTTGGATAGCATGGAGTTGTGCCACCTGCCACTTAGCAAATGTGCTTTTATACTTGAAATTCCTCTCCAACCTCACAGCCACTGCTTTATATTTTCATTGTTTTTCTCCCATCTCCATAGAACCCCCATGTCAAAGCGGCTGGCAACTCTGGGTTACAGTCAGGAACGCAGCTAATTTACCCTGCACCATTCCTTCTTTCCTTTCTGTCTTTCTTTCCCCATCTTTGCACTGATGGCTCCTTCTATTAGGCTATTCTTGTTCAGCCTCTTGATCATACTCACTTTCTTCATTTTTATTTGGTCCACAACTAAGGTGTTAAAAATTATTAATAATGTATCAACACATATCCCCCTATTTTCATAACCTGTCTAAAACAAGTATCAACTCATGGTCAATCGTGTTTCATCTTTTCAACATCTAGATTGTTGTTTGTTTGTTTTGGAAGCAAACTGTGATATTCTATCATTTCCTCTTTATCCATGAGCTTAAATACTTCCATAAAGAGAAATTTAATTCCACCACCGAATTGTATCCCTAAGGTACTGTTCAAATAAGAAAGATAGGATAAATGCTTGATTCCTTTATAGTGTGTTTTTGGCAGTCTTAAAAATAACTAGTTGGTTTCCTGACATCTTACAAAGATGAACAAAGAAGTTTGTTTATGTTTTCGCTTCTTTGTCTTGAGGATCAGTGTATGTTCATAAATTTAAGCATATTTGATGTGTCTTAATCCACTGGAGTAATCATTCAAATAGTCCCATATTTGACCAATGAGTGCCTCTTCAATTCTTTTGACATAAAATCAGCAGACTTTTATGGCATTCTAGCTTTCTGGACTGTACATTTTTTGCCCCCTAAAAGCTATTCATTCAATACATCCTATTTTCTTTTAATGGAAATGTATTTAGAAACCTCAATTATAGTATTAGGGATGCTCATTGCTCCTAGATTTGCATTGTCCCTGGGTGTTTTCAATGGTAATACATGCATACAGATATAAATGCACACATGCATCTATTTTTTAATTTTTTATTGTTATGTTAATCACCATACATCATTAGTTTTTGATGTAGTGTTCCATGATTCATTGTTTGTACATAACACACAGTGCTCCATGCAGAACGTGCACTCTTTAATACCCATCACCAGGCTGACCCATCCTCCCACTCCCCTCCCCTCTAGAACGCTCAGTTTGTTTTTCAGAGTCCATCGTCTCTCATGGTTCATCTCCCCCTCCAATTTCCCCCCTTCATTCTTCCCTTCCTGCTATCTTCTTCTTCTTTTTTTTTCTTAACATATATTGCATTATTTGTTTCAGAGGTACAGATCTGTGATTCAACAGTCTTTCACAATTCATAGCGCTCACCATAGCACATATCCTCCCCAGTGTCTATCACCCAGCCACCCCATCCCTCCCACCCCCACATTCCAGCAACCCCCAGTTTGTTTCCTGAGATTAAGAATTCCTCATATCAGTGAGGTCATATGATACATGTCTTTCTCTGATTGACTTATTTCACTCAGCATAACACCCTCCAGTTCCATCCATGTCGTTGCAAATGGCAAGATCTCATTCCTTTTGATGGCTGCATAATATTCCATTGTATATATATACCACAGCTTCTTTATCCATTCATCTGTCGATGGACATCTTGGCTCTTTCCACAGTTTGGCAATTGTGGACATTGCTGCTATAAACATCGGGGTGCATGTACCCCTTCAGATCCCTACATTTTTATCTTTGGGGTAAATACCCAGTAGGGCAATTTCTGGGTCATAGTGTAGCTCTATTTTCAACTTTTTTGAGGAACCTCCATACTGTTTTCCAGAGTGGTTGCACCAGCTTGCATTCCCACCAACAGTGTAGGAGGGTTCTCCTTTCTCCCCATCCCTGCCAACATCTGTCATTTCCTGAAATGTTAATTTTAGCCATTCTGACTGGTGTGAGGTGATATCTCATTGAGGTTTTGATTTGGATTTCCCTGATGCTGAGCAATGTTGAGAACTTTTTCATGCGTCTATTGGCCATTTGGATGTCTTCTTTGGAAAAATGTCTGTTCATGTCTTCTGCCAATTTCTTGATTGGATTATTTGTTCTTTGGGTGTTGAGTTTGTTAAGTTCTTTATAAATTTTGGATACTAGCCCTTTATCTGATATGTCATTTGCAAATATCTTCTCCCATTTTGTCGGTTGTCTTTTGCAAAATCTTTTTATCTTGATGAAGTCCCAATAGTTCATTTTTGCCCTTGCTTCCCTTGCCTTTGGCGATGTTTCTAGGAAGAAGTTGATGTGGTTGAAGTCTAAGAGGTTGCTGCCTGTGTTCTCCTTTAGGATTTTGATGGACTCCTGTCTCCCATTTAGGTCTTTCAACCATTTGGAGTCTATTTTTGAGTGTGGTGTAAGGAAATGGTCTAGTTTCATTCTTCTGCATGTGGCTGTCCAATTTTCCCAACACCATTTGTTGAAGAGACTGTCTTTTTTCCACTGGACATTCTTTCCTGCTTTGTTGAGGATTAGTTGACCATAGAGTTGAGGGTCCATTTCTGGGCTCTCTATTCTGTTCCATTGATCTATGTGTCTGTTTTGTGCCAGTACCATACTGTCTTGATGATGACAGCTTTGTAATAGAGCTGGAAGTCTGGAATTGTGATGCCGCCAGCTTTGCTTTTCTTTTTCAACATTCCTCTGGCTATTCAGGGTCTTTTCTGGTTCCATACAAATTTTAGGATTATTTGTTCCATTTCTTTGAAAGAAGTGGATGGTATTTTGGTGGGGATTGCACTGAATGTGTAGATTGCTCTAGGTAGCATTGACATCTTCACAATATTTGTTCTTCCAATCCATGAGCATGGAACATTTTTCCATTTTTTTGTGTCTTCCTCAATTTCTTTTTTGGCAACAAAGAAGAGGAAGTAAGATTAGTACCAGGAGGTTTTCCTTCCATTTCTATTTTTTGGAACAGTTTCAGAAGAATAGGTATTAATTTTTCTTTAAATGTTTGGTAGAATTCCCCTGGGAAGCCATCTGGCCCTGGACTTTTGTTTGTTGGGAGATTTTTGATGACTGCTTCAATTTCCTTAGTGGTTATAGGTCTGTTCAGGTTTTCTATTTCTTCCTGGTTCAGCTTTGGTAGTTGATACATCTCTAGGAATGCATCCATTTCTTCCAGGTAATCTAACTTGCAGGCATATAGTTGCTCATAATATGTTCTTATAATTGTTTGTATTTCTTTGGTGTTGGTTGTGATCTCTCCTCTTTCATTCATGATTTTGTTGATTTGGTCATTTCTTTTTTCTTTTTGATAAGTGTGGCCAGGGGTTTATCAATCTTGTTAATTCTTTCAAAGAACCACCTCCTAGTTTCATTGATCTGTTCTACTGTTCTTTTGGTTTCTATTTCATTGATTTCTGCTCTGATCTTTATTATTTCTCTTCTCCTGCTGGGTTTAGGCTTTATTTGCTGTTTTTTCTCTAGCTCCTTTAGGTGTGGGGTTAGGTTGTGTATTTGAGACCTTTCTTTTTTCTTGAGAAAGGCTTGTATTGCTATATACTTTCCTCTTAGGACTGTCTTTGCTGCATCCTAAAGATTTTGAACATTTGTGTTTTCATTTTCATTGGTTTCCATGAATTTTTTTGATTCTTCTTTAATTTCCTGGTTGACCCACACACACATCTATTTTTAAAACAAAATACATTGTCTTTGTATTGATACATCTTTTTCTTTTTTAAGATTTTATTTATTCATTTGAGACACAGAGATACAGACAGAAAGAGAGAACATAAGCAGGGGGAGAGGCAGACAGAGAGGGAGAAGCAGGCTCCCTGCTGAGCCAGGAGTCTGATGTGGGGCTTGATCCCAGGACCCCGGGACCATGACCCGAGCTGAAGGCAGACACTTAACCATCTGAGCCACCCAGGCACCCCTATATTGATACTTCTGACTCAAATTTTGGGCTAGAGTGGTTTTACTTCCTGGTACTAATCTTACTTCCTCTTCTTTGTTGTCAAAAAAGGGATGCAATTTTTATTTAAGTCAACAAAAGGCAGAAGGGAGGAGACAAGAAACTTTTGTCAGGGAGCCCTTTCCTCAAATCCCAAAGAGTTAAATGCCACACAGATGATTTACCAGATTAGCATTAAGAAAAATGAAAATGCAGGAGTCCTCTACCTATTCTAGCCTTTTCTACACCCTGTTTCTTGATGATTAATATTCTTTTAATGAGATCAGTGTTCCAATGCTTAGATATAAAAGAGTAATATGTACACACCTAGTATATATATAACAAAATGTCTCAAATCAATTCACACTAGCAGAATAATCAGTTTATTAAAACAAGGGCAAATGACTATCAAAGTTTTTTTCCTGTTTTCATTTTTGCTTTGCTTTGTTTTGTTTGTTTGTTTTAAAGTTTTTCCTATTTTCAAATGGGGTGAAGGACCATATCTGCAGGTGAGGCAGACTCCTACTTAAGGAGCAGTATCGAAAAGAATGGAAAATTTGAGAATTCTGAACTCATAATTCCTGATCCTCAGTTCCTGAGGTGTTTTACAGCCCAGTTACACATAAAACCTAGCTACAAGGGGCCCAGACAATGACAAGAAAGAGCTGATTGAAATAAAAGATAAGGATTTATATGGTTGAAAAGAAGCATTGAGTAATAAGACATAAGCTTTTCAAGACTCAAAGGTTTTTTCAAAATCTGTCCCTATTCCCATACGGTAGAATGTGGACAACCTAGACTCCCCATCTTTCACCCTAATGCGGTCTTATACTATGCAGTACAGCAAGAAAATTATCATCCATCATTCAATGCAGTGTTTCCTGGACACCTTCTATGTCTGCTTTTTAAGAACTGTTCTACTTGCCAGTCCTGTCCAGAATAATTCATATAGGATCTTTAATTAGTTTTTTTTTTTTTTATAATGACTCATCCTGTTTTCAATAAAGCTTAAATTCTAGAAGATCCGTTAATCAAAACTGAACCTTAGATGAGTCAGTACTACATGGGAGTCCATAACCACCTTGTGTATGGTGGGTGTTTTCTTCCCTTATATTTTATTTTTATTATTTTTTTAATTTTTTGAGAAAGAGAGTATGTACACCCTCAAGCCGGTGGTGGTGGGGGGAGCAGAAGGGGAGGGAGAGAGAAAATCTTAAGCAGGCTCCACGCCCAGAGTAGAGCCCCTCGTGGGCTTGGATCTTACAATTTTGAGATCATGACCTGAGCTGAAATCAAGTTGGTTGCTTAACCAACTGAGGCACTCAGGTGTCCCTCTTCCCTTATATTTTAAATATGTATTTTGGCACACATTGTTTAGTCCTGGGTCTTTGTTTTTTTAACACACGTGGTTTATCTTTTTAGGACCCTCTTAGTTACAAGACATGAGGCTTACTCATGTTGCTCTTCAAAAATTGGTTTATAGAATGGAAATCCAGGAAGCATGGCCCTGAAAGGAGGGACACAAGGCACATCCAAGGAACCTTATCATCTATATCTTTCCCATTTCTAGTCCATTTTCCATTCTCTTTCTAGTTTGGCTTCCACTATGTACCATGTAAGATGTTTCAGTTTTGGCTCTGTGGTCACAATCTCTTAGTTATCCAAACATACATTTCTGAGAGAATATGGCTGATCTTTTTTTAAAGCAGGGCACTCACATTATATATCAGGTATGGTGAAGAAGAAAATTATTGGTGTATATATTGATATATATCAATAACAAATATGAGTAGGGCAGGGATTTCATTTGGGGAATGATGTATCATATTCTTTTCTCCAGAAGAGAGGTGGGGTGGGGGTGGAAGTCAAAACTTTAAATATCGAATACAAGATCTATTTGTATGGCTCTTATGTGATATATTTACACTAGGTTTTTTTTTTTTTTTTTTTTTTTTTTTTTTTTTTTTTCCCTTTTCTACTCTAATAGCAAAGTTAAAGTTTACATCACTGGTCTCTTATCTACTTTATACTTGGGGAATTTTTTTTCCTGCAAAACAAAATAGCTTAGTATTAGATAAATTGGAAAGGTGCCTGAATTATTTTCTATCAACTTGTTTATAGTACTTAAGTGTGCTATATTTTTTTGTTGTTCTCTAAGCAGATACAAAGGGCAGGGAACATGTAAAACATCAACATCATTGAACTGTCAAAAATTGGCAGAGATCTTATTTTCATCTTTTGTTTCCTTAGAGTTAAGTTCAGTGCTTGATACACAGCAGGTATTCTATCTTTATTTATTCAGGAAACTTCCTGAGTGCCTTAAACACTGAGTTCTGTATGAGGAAATTGGTTCCTGACAGTGAGCAGAGAAAACAAAGCTGCCAATAAAGGGACAGCAAAGGGGTGCCTGGGTGGCTCTGACGGTTAAGTGTCTGCCTTGGCTCAGGTCATGATCCCAGGATCCAGGGATTGAGTCCCGCATCGGGCTCCTTGCTCAGTGGGGAATCTGCTTCTCCCTCTGCTTGCTGCTTTCTCTTTCTCTGACAAACAAATAAATAAAATTAAAAAAAAAAAAAATAAAGGGACAGCAAGGACACACATCATTTCCATACGAGGTCATATAGACTACAATAAAAATAGCATAGTATCTGTGGCCTTCCTATGTACCAAACTCTGTTTTGTGTGCTTTATATATATAAATTCATTTACATTTGTATTATAATTCTATGAATCAGGTACTGTTGTTATCATCCCATATTAGGGATGAAGAATTTGAGGCACAGAGACATGGCATGTCTTCCTCTAGTTCACATTAGTAAGTGATGAGGGCTGGTATTCTAAGCCTGGCATTAAATGCTTCTAGTAAGTAAATGTGCTACGTGAACATGACAAGAGACAATGCATAGGTAATTTTAATTAAAAAAAAAAATTGATCAGTGTACCTGGGTGGCACAGTTAGTTGAAGCATCTGACTCTTGGTTTTGGCTCAGATCTGATCACAGGGTGTTGAGCTCGAGCCCCACATTGGGCTCCACACTCAGCATGGAGTCTGCTTGAGTTTCTCTCTCCTCCCTCTGCCCTTCCCCTCTGCTTGCACACATGTTCATGTGCTCTCCCTTTCTCCCTCTCAAATAAATAGATCTTTAAAAATAAATGCAAAAGTAATAAATAAATAAAATTGATCATCTTGAAAAAATTTAATTCTTGCATTTTCATTCTTTCCATGATTCCTCAATTTGTCTATATGTACAGGGAATCAGCTCCTGATTTTTGGCTCTTTGGGCCCTTCATTATATGTCCTCTTAAACGCCACATGTTGAGATATTTAACTAGATCTTGTTCTACAGAACCTCCTGCCATTTGTGATCTTGGTCCATTAGATATTTAACAGTATGAAAAGTCTGGTAACTAACCCCTCAAACTTCACATTCGAAAAGCCTCAGAGAAAAGAATCTAATTGGAGTCTAATTTAACCCTGAAAAATTTATTCTATCATTACATATGGATTTTCCCCCTCAGCTTTATTTATAGTGAATCCTTTCTCATATAATTTGCTCATTGTGTCAAAAAAAATCTAGAAGTGTCCGTGAAATATGTATACTTAGTATAAGTATGACCTTGGATTTATGTCTTAAAAAATGTTGCTTAGAACTATATTCACACAAATAAGGTCCTTTTATAGATTCTTTTCATTTTATTTTTCTTAGTAAATCTAATAATATGATTAGAATTGCTCAGATGATCTTCCATCTCAAGGTTTTATTCATTTCTGATTCATTGTGTCTATTATTAAACCCAGCTGTTGATGTTTTTGAACAAACTGATTTCTGAATTAACTCTACATTGTATTCTATAATAACCCCACTTCAGTATTATCATGGGTTGCTCCCAATTTACTTTTAGATAATTAAAGCCTCTCTTTATGTCTATCCAAGTTGCCTGTTTTATTTCCCAGAACACAAGGATGTGATTTCATTCATGTTGCTCTAGGGGTCTAAAGTTGATAATCATTTTTCTACATCTGCCCTCATCAGTGTCTGCTTGCAATATACATTGCTTTATCCCCATCCCTTGACTTTCTCTCATTAGCATTCGCATTCCCACTGATATATTGTGTTTTTCTGCCACAAGCCATCCCTTGTTGTTTTCCTTTAAAGGCAGTATCTTTGCATCAGAATTGTCCTTATTTCCCTAGCATATTAGATATTTTTTCCTGTATTGACTTGTTTGCGATGATTATTTACATATGGTTGCATTGGCTTCAGAATTGATGACATCTATTACTGAAATATGAAAAATATGTACATTTCTCAATATCTGAATAAGCAATTCACAAGTTGGTATAGGGAGAGAAGAAAATCTAGGTCATCACAAAAGACCTTGCTTATTTCTCTTTTATTATCATGATGAAAAGTTGAAACTTATTAAAATTTATATATTGTTTGTTAAATTAGAACAAAATAAAAGTGGTTTACATAATTTTCATATCCAATACATTCTGGTGGGTATTTATTTATAGACTGTCCAGCTATAATTATGTATATACATTTGAATGTGTACTTATACAAGTGCAGGTATATTTTATATTTGATAATTTTACAGATTTATTTTATATACTTTATATTAATATTTAATTGCTATATGCTTCCTTACCAAATATTTACCCCTAAAATGACAAGATAATAATTTAAAGATTTTTGTGGGATTGCTAGTTCTCTGTAGCTATGATTTAGAACTGATGTGTCCAGTGAATTATCTTAGATTATATACATTTCTTTCTATAGAGTACCATTTTCCTTTCCCCAGGAAGACTATGTCATTATATAGTTTTTTTTTGTAAAATAAGCATTGAAAACTATAGTTGATGTAGTTAGGACATTTCCATGAAGGTAAAAGTCATTATCTTTATGATATGTCTGTATCACTTCGTTATTTAATATCTTTCTTACCTAATTGCTTTTTCTTAACCTGAGGAATAATATCTAGGCTGTAAAGTTCATATACCCAGAAAACAGGAAGCCAGATTTTGAGATTATACAGATGAATTTAACATTATGTAGTCATATAAAAACACCTCATTTTTATCTCTTGGAGATACCTAAACATCTATATTTTCCCACGATTTTTAACAAGCAAAAATACAACTTCCTTTAGCTTAGTATTTTTAAAACAATTTATCGGTATGATTTGCCTTTTAAAGAATAAGATTTCCTTCATTCTTGTTTTAATTTTTCTAAATTACATGCACTTACAAAGAATTAGAGTTAAAATATCAGTAATCCAGATTTTCCTCTTAGTTGCCAATACTCCCTACCCATGTGAGATATATCATAAGAATCACCATAATCAGGGAAGAGGTGTATTTTGGAAAGCTTTTATATTTTATAAAAAGAAGACTTGGGGAAATACTTTCCTAAAATTTAGGCCTCTTATTACTTTTTGGTAGAGTAGGGATATGAGATTATAGTTATTTTCTGCTTTTAGAATTTCAGATATTTGATTTGAAGATGTGAACAGAAGTTGGGTGCTGATATCTGATGTCTAGAAATTTTTCTGTACATTACCTGGGGTGTCATACATTTTCTACACCATAAACATCACACCTCTCTTTAGTACCAGAAAGATGTAAATACAAAAATAAAGTTAACTGTTACAGCCATAATGATGACAATTCAGTGTGAAAGTACAATCTTTAATGTTTTTCTTAATGTTATTGAGGATGCAAATGACAGTGAACTTAGTGTTTTCAGAAGATTGAATAGATAGACCTGCCCAACAAATAATACAGGTTGCATGTGAAGGAGTTAAAAAGTAAGATTGAATGTGTGGGACAGTTTAAACTATGGGAATTCTTGTGAATTTTTCTACCACAGCTCTTTCTAGCCTTTGGGTTCTAGCCTTTTGCCTCATGCAATTATCAATTGTAATCTAAAAACCTCTCAATATGTGTAACCCAAAGATATTTTCTTTTAGTCAATGAGAACTAGAAAATTAGTTATAACATCTGTTCATAATCCTTAGGAAAAAATTAAGTCTCCACATCATTGGGGTCTTTCAAAGAAAATTATAACATTTCTAAACATGTGGTATTTTTCAACTCAATTTTGGCTTTTTAGTTTATAATTTCCCCCAATGATTCCAGTTCTCACTACCCAAGACCAAGAATTAAGTTAGTTACAGCCACTTGTTCTGAACTAAATGGCAATCAATATTTTCACCTGTTCCTAAACATAATTTTTAGTTTAAATTTGAAACTATTTTTGACGATTTCTTTTTGGCATTCAAGCAGGTTAAAATGTTATCTATCCTCTTCTGAAATGTCGGTGAAAAATGTCAACTTTGAACCAGTGACACTATATTACACTCTTTGTTTGTTTGTTTTGCTGCTTTACATACAAGGTTTTTCTTATAGTTTATTTCTCCCTAAGAGGCAACACTTTGTTAATATGGCTGTGTACAATTTTCTGACAAGTGCTGAACCTACACTAACAAAAAATGGTTCTTATTTATGATGTGTCAAATTACTGTTCTGAGAGTAGACCTTTCAGGTTGCATTCAGCCTTTAATTTGACTGAATTTAAATGGCATAAAATGCCTTTTAGTTGGGCCTTGGCTGGCATATTATATATCTCATTTCAATGAAAAACATTCACATGCAAATACGGTTTGTTTGGAGTGAGGACAAATGCAACTATCATGACTGATGAAGGCTTTTGATCACAGTTCTACAAACTGAAACCTTGAAAAAGAAGAGGCTATTTGGACTGGCATCTGCACTCCCATGAATTATTTAGTTCACATTATTCATAAATCTCTTTGAAGAAGAGGTTTTATGAGGTTTAAGGAGGCGTAGTCATAGTTGTGTTGCCAGCTCTAATGTATGCTGTAAGTGTCTGCCTGCAAAGGAACACTTCCTTTAAGTGTCCTATAGCCTGTAAAGTGTCTAGTGTCTTACCTGAGTAGTCTAGCAAGTTAATCTCTAAGAAATGGCATCTGATGCCCATCTCTTCCTTACTCCATCCACCACTGAGTCTATTGGAAGGAAAAGTAGAGTAAGCATAAAAGCGGTTCACATAGATGATGAATAGAAGTGGATAGATTACATCGACAGAACACATATTATCTAACCCATTTCCAAGCATAGCAAGCTAAAAGCTCTCCTTCCTTCAACACCATGGTCCCTCTTTCCTCCCAATCCATGCACTGATGCAGCTGCCTAGAAGGACCTCTTTCCTCTCTTGTTCCAGATTGCCAGCCCACTTTGTTAAGCTGGTGAATTAATTTTTCTAAAACTTAATCCCACTGCTAATGACATAGCCTAGTTTTATACTTCTGTTTCTTTTGAATTACTTGTATACATACTTGTTTCCTTTACTGAAAGATAAGATCCCTGAGGGCAGGGATCTTTTATTAATTGCACTCTTTGTCCCAGAGCAACATCATCCCCGGAATTTATAGGGCATGTTCAATAAATGACTATTAGATTAATTTGACTTGAATTACCCTCAAAAGGTATCCCCTAAGTGGAACAATGGATATGTCTTATATTGTTTCCAGTTTTTATCAAGGACTATAACTTCAAAATTATTTCCCAATTTGAAATACCATGGGAAATTTAATAGTGGTTGCACCTTAGGAAAAACATCCTATTAGGGGTCTTCTACTGGCTTTCACCTGGCACAAAAGAGTGACTCATGTTCAGAACCAGTTCAGAACCAGTTTCAGAGTATGAATCACAACACATAATTGTAATTTGCTCATTTGAATTTTTAAGTAATGCTTTAGAGTTTTAAAATTAATGCGCAGTTGCAGTTTATCCTGCTGAATAGCTCTCTTTCCCTCTAGAGTGCACAGTATTTGATAATCAACGCTGGGAAGGAGGTTAGACCAGATAACCTTTAATGGTACCTTCTAACTCTGAGATTCTCTGATTCTCTGAAATCGTCCCAGGTGGGATTTTAGGCTTAACAGTAGATTCAAATGCAAACAACCTGAATAAATTTACTTATAGTTTGACTATTTAATGAGAACTGATTTTATTTTATTTTTCTCTAAAATATAAAATGTTGGGACTTCTCAACATGTTTATTAATATGTACATATAAAATAGTTTGCAAAATTATGAAAAATAGCATCATGACACAAACATTTTCTTTCTTGGTTAGTTGGATTATTGTTCCATAGATAAGAGGAACCAGTACCTAGATAGTGAAAGTCAGGATGTAGGACAGGAAAAGCCCCTGTGCTAGGAGTTGGAAGATTTGGAACCTTCTCGATTCCTTTCTTGAGTAGCTGGGTGGTGCTGAGAAAATCTGTTCTGCCCCTCAAGTCTTAATTTCCACGTATATAATTTGGAATTAATAGTATCAGACCTCAAAGTTTCTTTGTGAAAACTGTACAATGATAGGGGAATCTTAAAAAGCATTTGCCTACTTTTTTTAATTCTGGGATTCATTAATATCAACCGTACAAAATTTAGAGTAAAACATTGGCAAGGAAACTTTCTTATTTTAAGAATTCACTTTCAACTTGACTTAGTGAAGTTATTGTTCCTATAGGTTTCTTATCTTTTCAAATTTACATCCTAACCCATATAGTATGTTTGAATATATCTTTCATTCAATGTGATCACTTAAAAAGTCAGTGCTGAAATTGTTATTTTTTTTCACTGTGAATGTGACTATCACAGGCTCAAAGTAGAATGCACCAGTTTTAAAAAAAAATAGTAATAATAATAACTTATGATCTCTTGTAACATTAGGTACTTTATTAAAATATAAGCCATTTCATATTGTGATTATTTTATAAATATATACTTAAACTTTGATAACTAGCAGTATTTGATATGTAAAATGAACATGTTTACTAACTGAGATTATTTTACAAGCCAAAACTAGCAGCTAAATTCCTTGCAGCACAGGATGAAATAATCTTTCCACCGGCTCTCAGTAGCAATCTGACATTCTGGCAAAATGAGGATTCAGAGTATATTTCTGTATGCTTGCACTCATCAAAAAGTATTTTGTCCCTTTCTTGAATGACAAAGCTGTTCTAAATGGAATCATTTTGGCTATATTTTCAAACTGCCTGAACTAATGTAAAAATAAAATAATGATGCTGGTTTTCTTAAGTGGGTCTTACTCTGTGCACAGTTTGTTACTTTGTAACATTTTGCTAGCCTTTCTTCTAACGTATTTGTGCTATTCTAGATATGAAAGGCAGTTCATGACATTCTAAGATATTTGAAACCTGATTGCTTCCACCTGTGAAATACAGAGTGACTTGTTTAGTACATTGTAATTATGTATTTTGTAATTACAAGAGTTTTCATCTCTCTGTGACCCTTTCTGGCATTTTGTCATCATATTTTCATAGCGGACACTCTGTGAAGTAACTTTGTCTCAAGATACTCTTTTGGGCAGAGTTAATGCAAAACGTCTAAAGAAAGTCTCCATAAAGTTGGTGTGCAGAAGATGCTGCATGTACACCAAATAGACTTTCTGAAACTGAACCATATGACTAGATTAATGTCACCTATTGATATTTTGCCAATTGAGACAGACTATATTTGGAAGTTCCTTTCTTCCAAATATTGAAATAATGTGAGTGATATTACTCCATTCAGAGAATATTTGACTCAGATGAAAAATATGTATAGTCCAGACCATATCAGTCTTTTTTCAATTATTATCCATGTTTATTAAGACTATATTTGATACAGAAATCTGGGTCATGTTGGTTTTTTAATTCATTTATATAATACTTAAAATAACTTTAATTAAAAATGCATTTTAAAAGATATCTAATGTTCCTCAGGTGGGCCAGATTATGGTCTTAAAATAGAATTGTTAGACCCTCATCGTATCTCTGAGAAATGTCATCCAAATTGTTCTTGTTTTGTGGATTTCAAAATGAGATGTAGTCACAGTATATTCTCATTTGCTCATCATGTGTTATCATGCCTTAAATAAAAGTGAATCATATCTCCCAAACCACAGTCTCTACCCTAAAATTGATTAACAGTACTGTATCAATCAAGGAAGAATAGTAATATTTATTGACCCTGAGAGTTACATAGCAGGTAATGAAAATTTTCTGGAAAATAAATTATACAAAAAAATCACTGACTATATCAATATAAAAGTGTTAAATAGAAGGCAAAGGCAGAGAAACATAGGAAAAGAAGATGCCACTGAGGTTCTCCATAAGACCCACTGCAATCAAATAACAACAGCCCAGTATTTACCCACCTATCTACAATTGATTCAGTAATGTGATTTATTCTCCTGTCACTTATTAAGGCTGTAAGAAAAAAATAGCATCCATATGTCAGAAAGACTTGATTATATTATATAACAGTGAAGAGATCAAGTCTAAAGAATTTGAAAATGATGTTTCTAAATGATCCCATTCCCTACATTTGGTTTATGGAAGTGATGTACTATAAATAGGCACGTAAGTACTCCTTAAATTAGCATGCCTTAAATACTGAATATATGTTAAGTGTGTGTATTCTGGGTCTGAGCTCATTTAGTGTGGATGACTTAATTTTTATTTTTTTATTTATTTATTTTTTATTCTTATGTTAATCCCCATACATTACATCATTTGGATGACTTAATTTTAAGGACTCCTGACCTTACCTGAAGTATAACTCAGGATGAGATCAGAGAAGCAGCAGCGGCGTGCACAGTATTCTGGAAGTCCTTACTGGGGGATCCAGTAGAGGATAAAACCAAGTATTTCTTGATCATATGCTTGTGCATGGAGGAGCTTGACTTTGTCAGCTACACTAAAATGTTTACCTTTGGATCCCCTGGGAATTGAGCAAGTTACCTGAACTATGCTGGAACAGATTAGATAGATTCCCTTAAATTATTACCAACCATATTTTCCATTTACAAAGCTTTTCCAGAACTAACCCATTATCTAGTAATTAAGAGTTAGGGAACAGTGAGTCTATGTTCACTTCATAACTATTTGCTTGAATGCTATCGGCTTATCAACACATGGTTCTGAGTTTCGCATCTCTCTTTATTTATACATCTTCTAAAAAAGTCCTATAAAAATATTTGATTATTTTTGTCAAATACCTTTTCTGTTTCTGCCCCTTGACCCATCTCTTGTCACTGTTCTCCTTGAGCTGAAGCTATAAACTGTTGAACTCAGTGTAAGCCCCAGGTGGTACTGATTCTCTTCCTTTAACTCAGTGAATACCATCATCCATTACAATGATTGCAAAACTGTTGTAAGTCAGTAAATGTGCTGACTAGATGATACTTGTTTCTCTAATTGAAAACCATTCTTAACATTAATCCAGAGTTCAGCAGTTCTTCTTCCTAGATGAAAATAAAAGTAATGATTGCCAATGGTATAATATGAACTGAATAAACTGTTATATGTGCATATGACTACACAAAATTATTACATAATATTGTATTCTGTGTACATACACATGCACACATATGCATACAGATACACAGCAGAGAATGGTTTGTCATGTAATTTTCTCGTATCACCTTCTGCCTTAGAATATGAATATAAATGTCATACTATTAGTGGTCATGTATGACAATTGGAGAACTTTGGTGGCTCAGAAAGGATTCAAACAAGCATCTATAGTTGCTTTATGATTTTACCATTACTGTTTATGAACATAAAAGAATCATTTACTTTGCATATGTTTAAATTAGTAAAATAAAATATATTTAAGTTAAATTATTGAGTAAAGAATTCTAATTAGAGTAGTAATTTAGTAGCAAAAAACTAAAAATATAATTATGACATCTAGAAAATAGGAAATGTGATCAATCTTACTGATACTGGGAATTAGTTTTCTAAGTTTTTCTTTATAAAACACTTCTTAGGGGCGACTGGGTGGCTCAGTTGGTTAAGCGACTGCCTTCAGCTCAGGTCATGATCCTGGAGTCCCAGGATCGAGTCCCTCATCGGGCTCCCTGCTCAGCAGGAAGTCTGCTTCTCCCTCTGACCCTCCCCCCTCTCATGCTCTCTCTCTCTCATTCTCTCTCTCAAATAAATAAATAAAATCTTTAAAAAAATAAAAATAAAAATAAAACACTTCTTAAATCTAATAGTGCTCATATAATTAACAACCTAAAGTATGTATATTAAGTTTATCCATTAAAGTTAGCCACTTAAGCACTGGGGAGTAATATGAGACTAATCTCCAAGAGTATATTTTTTTCCAGTTATAGATTTAGGTTATTAGAAAATAGCTTCCTGGTTTAGTAACATAGACATAAAATATAACTTCAAAGGATAGCTATGTACTTTATTTATTGAGAACCTTTTATTCTGGTAGTGCCTCAAAGCTTTCATCATAATATATGACTGATACATCTAAAGGTTTGCATTTATTTTATAGTCTCTTCTAGAGGCATGAGTTTGAGTCCAATTTTTTACAAGGCCTTGAAAACTTATCCGTATTCCTATCACAGTGAAACTCATAAGCCTACAGGGAAGTTTGGAATATAGCATAAGAAAAAGAGGTTTGTAAATTGGTAGTGAGTCATGAAGTTTAAAGTGATTCTTGAGAGCAAAGAAATAAAAAAAGAATAAGGGAGTGTAAATATTTTATATGTAAACTACCAGTGCTAGAAGCATGGAAACAGAGAGAAAAAATTCTTAATATAAAATAACAGTTATTTTGATACATATAATTAATTTAGTATTTATAGACTGGAAACATGGGAACATGGAAAAGAAATAATTAAACAGATTGCTTAATTCTCAAAATATGTATGGATAAAGTAGTTAGAAACTCAAAATAAACCTCTATTTCATCTCTCTAGAAATAAAATGTTTATTTTATAGAGGAAATTAATGTGTCTTACATTTTAAAGACTAAATTTCATAAACCAAAATTATTTCAGTGGTGTCTGTTAGCCTTATACATACCATAAATAATTTACTCACTTGATAAATTGACCACATTTAGTATAAAAAATATATAGGCAATACTCTACTGCTTTATATACACTATTATATTTAATCATATAAGAAAAGTGGCATCGAGAAATGGTAATATTTAAAACAGAAATAAGCCCAGATATTTAATTGAATATTTTAAAGATTTTACAGACTTTTTTATTATCAGAAATTTCAATCATATTCAAAAATAATAAGAAAATAAAATAAGGAACATGCATCCCAAGATTACTTTGAAAAGAATTCCAGGCACTAGACCAATTTTTATAAATATTTAATTTTATAAAAAGATAATGACTTAAAAAAACATATTCCAATAACATTATCCCACCTAAATATTGAGAATAATTCCTTAATATCATAAAATATCCAGTGCTCAGATCAGGATCCAAAGTAATCTGCACATGGCTGTTGTTTTCGTATGTCCCTTAGGTTCCCTTTTCATCTTTGTGTGTGTGTGTGTGTGTGTGCCCTGAGATCTATTTGCTAAGGGAGTCAAATGCCAAAATTGCTTATGTGTGTTTTCCCATGTTCAGGATTTGACTAATTGCATCAATTTGATATATTTTTTTTGTCCCCTGTTTTTATTGGACATTGGAAGTTCGATGTAGAGGCATGATCCCATCCAAATTTGATTATCCCATCCAAAAACAAAACAAACAAAATTTAAAAAACAAAACAAAACAAAAAAACCTTCTTAAATGGGATTGTGCCCTGGGCGCCTGGGTGGCTCAGTTGGTTAAGCGACTGCCTTCGGCTCAGGTCATGATCCTGGAGTCCCGGGATCGAGTCCCGCATCGGGCTCCCTGCTCATCAGGGAGTCTGCTTCTCCCTCTGACCCTCCCCCGTCTCATGTACTCGCTCTCTCTCATTCTCTCTCTCTCAAATAAATAAAAAAATGGGATTGTGCCCTTCCATGGGAAAGGTATATAATCTCTGGTAGTCTCTCTTTTGATAGCACCAATGGTGGTAACTGAGAACTTGTTAGGGACTACAGAATGCTGGTTTTCAAATCCTATCATTTCCTCTTTATTCATTGGCTGGTGTACTTGTATGAAGAGAAATTTCCACCCAGCAAATATTTGGTTACTTTGCAGTATAGATTCTTTAGCGAACGTTTCTTTCTCAAGCATCATTTTTTTACACTTGTTTCCTGCTGTAAAATTTGTGTGGTTGAGAAAGAAAAAACTTGTGAAATAAATTAGATTCTGTCACACGTTTTCAAGTCTTCAAATTCTAATGAGCCTTAGGAGAAAATTCTAATGTTTAGACCATGTTAGTTGATAGCTAAGAAAGGTGTTATTTTAAATAAATCTTAAGAGATTAGTGAAAGAATGTGTTTAGTTTTGTGTTGGATGGTTGGAGAAAAAATGAGAAAAGGGGGATATGTAGGTGGTTATCTAGACCTGAAAATGCAATTATTTTAATTTCCATATATTGAAAGACTATAAGAATGTGGTAAGTATCTACTAAAGTAAATGTACTAATACTTCCCCTTTTCAAATCTCTGTGATTTCCTTCTTTGTAAAAAGGAATCAAACTCACATGGTATTGATTAGCACTTCATTACTATACTATATCTAATGATTACATTTTGATGTAGCAGATTTTAACATATATGTGTTCATCCAGCCTGGTGTTTTGGTTGTAAATTTGTGAATAGCTTTGTGACCTAGGAAAAGTAATGTATCCTCTCTGGATAACAGTTTTGTAATATTTTGGATCTCTTAGTTTTCATTGTATTTATTTTAGAAAGTAGTGGCAGTATGTTCTCTTTCATTTTTATAATTGGCACATATATATGAGTAACTTTTTCATATTTAAAATTATATTGTACAGTATCTATCAATGGCAATTAATTCTGTTTATTTATTTTGTTTTGTTTCACTGCGGATAAATCTGGGGCAAGGGAAACATCTAATATATCTGAATATGAAGTCACAGTTGTCAGTAACTTCAGTCGCCTTAGAAAGTCTAAACACTTTTTAAGTTCATGGCTTCCATATTAAGAAACATTGATCCTTTATCTATAAATTTGCTTATAAAAAGAAGAATACCAAACACCAGGCTAAAATATCAAAGTATTTCAAAGAAATTCTACATAATCTTGAAATGAAAAGATCCATACTGCTTTAGCATTAGCTCTCTGTGAATAAATACCAGTAATATCTCTGCTATCTATTTACTAAATGTTTTGTTGCTAAATAATTTTTCAGCAAACATTTCTGAAGGTAACCACAAATTCAGTATGTTCAACACTATTTACACATTGCAGATACTAATAAAATATATCACCCTTTTGTTATGACAGTAAACCTTAAAATAAGAAGTAGAAATTAAAAGAAAATGTGACTAGGTTATATCAATTTTGAGGTGGGTAAAATTTATCTAATCTCCCCTGAGTATGCCCTCATGCCCTATTTATAGTTCTTGTACTTCATTTTAAGAAACACCGTCTTAGATTCACAAAATACTTCACAAAATTATTAGTGATATCTTTAAGATGGAAAGTCAACTAATTCAAAGTAAATAAATTGTAAACATAACCAGCTAATTATATTTTTACTTTTTCATCATCTATTTTGGAGTTTTTAGAGATAAACCTTTATTAATATAATGCCTAATATTCACTAACTAGTCAGCAATCATATAGAAATAGCTATGATAATTCTATTATTATTCATAGTTTTCTTCAAATGTTATATGCCCAAGTTTTCACATTATTAATATAATAGCAATTACAAGTTTAATATTTAGCTAATCATCTCTGAAAAAATAGTATGAACAACTATAATGTTATAGTTACAAATTGCTGCTTTTATTGTAAGTGTGAAGAAATGTTGATATCATGTCTAAAAGCTTTCTCTGGTCAAAGTACCTTTATTTCCTTTCTTTTCATTTTAACTATGAACATTAAAATTGCATTTTGAGATAATTTTCAGTTACTTTTGGGTGGTGTGCAATGTGCACTTTACAATTGACTTATAATTGGGCTATGCTGACAATGGAAAATCTTACAAGTATTGAACATGACATTTATGACCGTATTGCTGTCATCTTGCCTTCTTTTATTGAATATGCAGAGAATTATAATTGGGCTAACAAGCCTGGTAGCCTGGCCTCTTTCCAATTATATTAACCAGCCTAGTCTAGTATTAGCTGCCTGAACACACAGAAACAGGCATAGAGCTTTTGTTTTCCTTTCTATTCTATGTTGGTTTCTACCCAGTAATTTAAGATTACAATCATCTGCCTTCATGTAATGTTTGAGAACTTTCAATAATTCACCTCCATTCCCCTGAGAAATGTAAAGATTTGCCTTCTCTATTTTTATTTCTCTGTTTTTATTTAATTCAATATGAATCTTTATGCAATATTGGTTGTATCTGTTACATATTAAATACCAATTATTATCTCAAATATTTCTAAGGGGCTTTGGTAATTTTTCTTTCAATTCACACTAAAAATTTTAAGTGATAAATTTGAATTTGAAGCAAAATTTCTCTTCACATGAACAAATCAATACACTGCTGCATTGAAATATTTTCTTTGAAATTGAGGCAAATAGCATTTTGCATATTCTAACAATGTGTTTCAGCTTTGTGCAGTCTTAAAATAATACAAAAGAGGAAAATAATTCCTAGTGATTAGAATTTTTAAATCTACTAAACTTCTACCAAGAAACTAAAACCTGAATTTTAATTGAAAAACAAAGAGTAAGAAAAGTTAAATGCAACAATTTAAAAGAGCAAAGGAGTTTGCAGTGTATCATTTATTTGAAACACTGGATTCTATTGTTTTCTTTATCTTTTATTTTTTTCTTTTTCTGGTTTCTTATTTTAGAGCATTCAATATACTTGTGCATTTCCTTTCCATATAATCTCAACTCTTCCATCTACAATATTTAAGGTCTTCATCTTTGTCGGGCTTTTTTCTTTTCTGAATAGAAATATGAAAACAACCTGCAGAGCTCTCCTACAGAAACAAAACACCACTACAATACGTAAAGGAGATGACATAGGATGTGCATTGCAATATTGTTAGCAGCAGAAAAAAACACTCTACAGACGACCTGATTGTTTACCAATAGGGAAATAGTCTCACATTCATAGAGACTATGGGAATAGACACAACTGTTAAAATAGTGAGTTAGAATGCTTATGCATGGAACACTACATCAAAAACTAATGATGTAATGTATGATGATTAACATATAATGAAAAATAAAAATAAATAAATAAAATATTTATTCCAACAATAAAAAAGTTACTTGATTAAAAAAAAAAAGAATGCTATGCATCAACCTGGAAAATGTGAAGGAAAGCAGACTGAAAAGTAACGTGTATAATCTTGTTTGGGGAAACAACATACACAAAATATATATGTTACTGGCTTTTATAAAAACTGCAAAAATTATTTTTCTAAAAATAGCAAACTGTTTAGAGGTATCTATGCATCGTGTCTAGAAGTCTTCCTTTGAGTAAAGAACTCTCCTGTATGACTCTTCTAATTTCCTCATTAAGTGTACTTCTGCCCCAAATAGTGTTTGCCACTAGATATAAATAAATTGAAATTTCTACTTCTTAATGGGGATAATGCCATTTAAAGTAATGGAGTTTTCTACTTTTATATCTATGTGGTCAACCAAATAGCTGAAGTCTAGTGAATCATGAGATTTTGATTTGGCTTTGTAGACCCGATATTTTTTTTTTAAGATTTTATTTATTTATTTGAGAGAGAGAGAATGAGAGAGAGCACATGAGAGGGGTTAGGGTCAGAGGGAGAAGCAGACTCCCTGCCGAGCAGGGAGCCCGATGCGGGACTCGATCCGGGACTCCAGGATCATGACCTGAGCCGAAGGCAGTCGCTTAACCAACTGAGCCACCCAGGCGCCCCATCGATATCTGTAGTTCAGTTGGCAACTGAACCGTGCCTTAAATCCCAACCTTAGATCACAGATTTTGAAATCAGACACAGCTAGGATCAAATCCCAGATTAGCTTCTTTCCAACTGTGTCACAGTCAGCAAGTAATTCTTAGTTTCCACATCTGTGAGACAATGATAACAAAACTTACTTCTTTTTTTCCTCCAAATTTGTATTTAAATTCTACTTAATACACAGTGCAATATTGGTTTCAAGAGTAAAATTCAGTGATTCATTACTTATATACAACACCCAGTGCTCATCATAACAAATGCCCTCCTTAATACCCTTCCCCCATCGATCCCATTCTCCACCGACCTCCCTCCATTAACCCTCAGTTTGTTGTCTATCTTTAAGAGTCTCATATGGTTTGTTTCCCTCTTTCTTTTTTTCCCCTCCCATCGGTTCATGTTATGTTTCTTAAATTCTACATATGATTGAAATCATATGGTATTTGTCTTTCTCTGACTGACTTATTTTGCTTAGCATAATACACTCTAGCTCTGTCCATGTCATTGCAAATGGCAAAGTTTCATTATTTGTGATGGCTAAGTAATATTCCACTATATATATGGTAATATTTTTCCATTATATGTATGAGTAATATTCCATTTTGTATATATTATATGTATATATATAATATATACCACTTCTTTATCCATTCATCAGTCGATGGGCATTTGGGCTCTTTCCATAGTTTAGATGTTGTTGATAATGCCTCCATAAACATCAGGGTACATGTATTCCCTACAAATCTGTATTTTGTATCCTTTGGGTAAATACCTAGTAGGGCAACTGCTGAATTGTAGGCCAGTTCTATTTTTAACTTTTTGAGGAAGCTCCATATTGTTTCCCAGAGTGGCTGTACCAGTTTGCATTCCCACCAACAATGCAAAAGTGTTCCCCTTTCTCCACATCCTCGCCAACATCTGTTGTTTCCTGTGTTGGAAATTTTAGCTATTCTGACAGGTGAGAGGTAGTGTCTCATTGTAGTTTTGATTTGTATTCCCTGATGATGAATGACATTGAGTATCTTTTCATGTGTCTATTAGTCATTTGGACGTCTTCTTTGGTAAAATGTCTATTTATGTCTATTCATGTCTTCTGCCCATTTCTTAACTGGATTATTTGTTTTTTGGGTGTTGAGTTTTATAAGTTCTTTAAATATTTTGGATACTAACCCTTTATCAGATATTTCACTTGCAAATATCTTCTCCCATTCCAAAGATTGTCTTCAGTTGTGTTGATTGTTTTCTTCACTCTGCAGAAGATTTTTATCCCGATGAAGTCCCGATAGTTCAATTTTGCTTTTGTTTCCCTTGACTCTGGTGACATGTCTAGTAAGAAGTTGCTGCAGCCGAGGTCAAAGAGGTTGTGCCCTCTAGGGTTCTGATGGTTTCCTACCTCACATTTAGGTGTTTCATCCATTTTGAATTTATTTTTGTGTATGGTGTTAGAAAGTGATCCTGTTTCATTCTTCTGCATGTTACTGTCCATTTGTTGAAGAGACTGTCTTTTTTGCCATTGGGTATTCCTTCCTACTTTGTCAAAGATTATCTGACCATATAGCTATGGGTCCATTTCTGGGTTTTCTGTTCCATTCATTCGATCAATGTGTTTTTGTGCCAGTACCATACTGTCTTGATGACTACAGCTTTGTAATATAACTTGGAGTCAGGAATCATGATGCCCCAACTTTGCTTTTCTGTTTCAAGATTGTTTTGGCTCTTCGGGGTCTTTTGTGGTTCTATACAAATTTTAGGATTGTTTGTTCTAGTTCTGTTGAAAATGCCAGTAGTGTTTTGATAGGGATTGCATTAAATGTGTAGATTGCATTGGGTAGTATAAACATTTGAACAATATTTATTCTTCTAATCCATGAGCATGGAATGTTTTTCCATTTCTTTGTGTCCTCTTCAATTTTATTTCATAAGTGTTCTATAGTTTTCAGAGTATATAACTTCTTGAAATTGTCATTAAAATGTGGCAGATGTGTGGAAAATATTCAACCTCAGGCTCTGGCATCTAGTAAGCACTCAATAAATACAAGGAATCTTATGGGTTAGATTTTAATTGTTAAATAATATAAAATATATTTAAAGTATATGTATTTCTTTAATTGAATTAACTAAAGTTGAGTTAAGGAGGGAGAAAGAAAAGATATACCGTCCTTAAAAGTAATTTATGTAGTCCTTATGGTGTTTGGAATTTGCCCTGTGTGTCTCCTATCTATTTTACTCTTTCTTATTCAAAGACTTTAATCATATACTAACAAAATATAACCAACTGTCATTTTCTTAATTATAGATTCTATTCATCTAAAGTGTGTTGATTATATAATCATAAATATTACCTTTTTAGACTTTAACTAATAGTAATAACATATCTTTTTCTTACTAGACACTCTGTCTACTATCTAATATGTTTGTTCTCTTCTTCTTGTGCAATCCTTCCTTGGAACCAGCGGCTGCTTCAAAGAATAAAGTTAAAGGTGAGCTCCTATCCATTCTGCATGACTCACCATGATTCATTTTCCTGCTCAATCTTCTAAGCCATCTTAATTGATGGAGCCAATTCTGTTGGTGATAATACTAGTTCAGTGTACCAACATTAGTCGTAAATTCCTATAAATATAAATATCTATTATTTCAAATATTCAGTTTCTGATATATGTCTATGTTTACATGATTGTTTGTGAGTTTGTTTGTTTTCTTGTTTTGCTTCTCACTTTATTCCAAGTGGAATACAGTGCTTTTGTGCACCAACATTTTGCCTGTTGACCTTAGTTCCCTTGATAAAATAGTGAATTGGAAAAAAATACAGCATAAAATAAGGCTGATAGTCTCAAAGTGAACAAGCCTTCTAGAATTATGTGAAAAGAAAAAAATATCCTTTAAAAAATGAATCTTACATACTGTATATTTCTATTTATGACTTTTCTTCCATTTCCTAGTTGCATTAATTTTATATTTGCTAGAATCCTGGAAATATAATTTCATGAGGGAGGATGTGCTTGTCTAATGCCAGAATATCTCCCTGAAAGGAAAGACTTTTGGCTCAATGCGTTGTTATGGTTTTGAAAAAAAAAAAAAATCAAATATATGTATGCTACTTTGTCATAGGCTTATAGTTTATATGTTTTAATTTTATACTCTCAAGAGTAATCTATATATTTATTTTTTCTTATTCTTATATAGCAAATATATATATATTTATTTATCCTTCATTTATCTTTCAAGTATCTTTCATTTATAGAGTAAACCTACATTGACTGCATTGCAAATTCAGAGAGCTTCTGGAATACTGGAAAGAAGAATGTGTCTTGATTTTTTTTTTTTTTTTTTTTTTTAAGGAGAAAGGATTATATTCCAGGAACCATAGACTGGTAAATTTGATATTAAATTCCCAATAACATTTTAAAACAGACTCTTAAGACAGCAATTTATGGGTGTTTAGATAAAAAGAGAGTTCACTAGGAGTCAGCAGTTATTAGTAATGGCATAGAAAATTACCCTAATTTTCTCCCACTCCTTTTTTTAAAAATATATATTGGTTATTATACCAGTATCTGAGGGCAATAGTATAAATGTAATATATCTGAATATAATCAAATCATGTAGCAACTAACCCTTTCCTTACCTCTGCAGAAACTGTCATTCAGAAGATCACTAATTCTTCTTTAGTGGTCAAAATAATTTCCCAATCCTCTTATTATTCATTTTTTTCTTGCTGAATATATATTGCTTCTTTTGATTTTCTATTTCCCTTGGTTTTAGTGTCTCTTCCTAGACTTCATTTTCTTCTTAATTGTTCTTTGCCTTTCTTTCTCTTTCCTTTTCTATCTTACTCTAGAATACGGGTTTCTTTTAGGTTATATCTTTGATCCCTGAAAAGATCACTTCTTAGAGTATTGGTCCAGCTGAATCCAGTAGAGGGATAAACTTCACCTCCTATAAAATAAAGGAAACAGCCATTTTCCAGATGGTTATGTACCCACAACCAACCTCCCTCACCACTGTTGACTGTTAAGAAAAAGACAAATGATCCAATCAAATTCCTCTCCTGAAAAAAAAAAAAAAAAAAAAAAAAAAAAACTGGGAAAGAAGAAGGAAAGAATAGTAAAACTGAAAGAGGCAAAAAAAAAGGGCGCCTGGGTGGCTCAGTTGGTTAAGCGACTGCCTTCGGCTCAGGTCATGATCCTGGAGTCCCTGGATCGAGTCCCACATCGGGCTCCCTGCTCAGCAGGGAGTCTGCTTCTCCCTCTGACCCTCTTCCCTCTCATGCTCTCTGTCTCTCATTCTCTCTCTCGCAAATACATAAAATCTAAAAAAAAAAAATCCAAAAAAATTTTTTTTTTTTAAAAAGAGGCAAAAAAAAAAGAGAGAATTGAGAATCAGTTTTATATTTTGTGGCCATGAATTTTATAGGTGGACTGAATAAGAAGATGAATTAAGTCTGGAAAAAAAAAAAAAAAAGCAAGGTACAAAGAGTAAGAGTTAAGAGAGTGCCCTCATGGTGTCCAATTCCCTTGTTTTAATATAAGGTTCTATTTTATCCTTGCCCTTTGGGCTTAGGACACAGCTCTCTTTTAGTTAAGCTTTCTAGATAGGTTTCTTTTGCTTGCATGGAAACAGACCAGATTAATATAATCACCCTCTTCCTCTAAAGTGTTCTTAGTTGATTTTAGTTAATACTTTTCTAGACTTGATTTATTAAACTTCTATCTGATATTTCCATCAGCCTACTGAATATTTCTACTTGGATATCAAAACTGAAACTCTCTCTCTCCCTCTCTCTCTTTTTTTTTTTCCAAATCTGAACATTTGGGGTTTGCTGTGTCTTCTCATGAACAACCATTTGCCTAATTTCCTAAATGATTTGAAACATGTGTAATTCTTGAAACATGTGCATTGCTTGCACATAACACCCAGTGCCCCCATAATTGATCAATTATCAAATGGTCCTAATTTTATGGGGATAAAATTATTGTCCTAATTATGTCGTAATTTTAGCATGGGGATAGCAGCTTTTGCATGGATCCCTCTTCTTCAAATCGCTCATTTCTCAGAGCTTTCCTGGAGTAGTTTCTAACTTGTCTCCTGCTTAAATTCTCAACATTATACAATCTATCCTGTATTCATATGTCACAGTAAATTCATATATCAGCAGTCTACAATCTAACTTACATTCATATACCCTAAACTCATGTTTCAGTATGATCATCAATGCTTTGCCACTTAGAGATAATGAAAAAGATACCTTGGTGTTCCTAAAATTTCTTTGCATGAGATGATTTTATTTCACTCTATTATAAACTTATAGACTAACCGTATCATGTGGCTAATATTGTTCCAGAATATTACAAAATTTCTAAATAGTTTTTATCCATTAAATATATTTTTAGTCTTCAATCTGATTTTTAGGCTTTATTTTTTTATTCAGAATTTGGCAACTATAGTGGGGATAACATTTTATGGCATTTCTTGCTATTACCTTTAATCATATAATCATTATTCAGTGTTCAAATAAAAATTAACATAATTATTCTGACTTTGCATAAGAATTAAAAGATAATGAAGGGAACTCAGCAATCTAAATTGAGATACATATGTGGTCTAGAGAAGAATCGGCATTTCAATTTACTGGATTTGTACATAATATTATTAAATAAATGATTTATTCAGGTGTAAATATAAGGTCTGCTATTCAATCAAAATATAACATTTAGTATCCCAGTTTTCTCATCATATTACACCTTTTGAGGGTGAATTGAAAGGCACAAAAGAAGTTGAAATTGAGACATTGCTTTAAACTATAGTTTTGTCTTAAGTGGAGAACCAATATTTCAGTTTGTACTATATAATATATACTGTATATTAAGAACTTCCATTTTGTAGTCAGACAGACATAAATCCAATCCTGGTTTTTCAACTTACCAGATTTGAGCACCTGGACAATTTAATTATCTTCACTCAACATTCGGTTGTTACGAAAATTATGTGAGATAATGTATAAAAAGAGATTAACCTAGGAAATGGCACATAATAACCTCTCAGTAAATTTTACCTATCATTTATTGTTATCATCATTACTATTATTATTTAAATGATGTCTGTGGAAAGAAAACAAATTAACATGTAGTCAAAGACAAATCCAAAATCTAAAACTTTTCTATGAGCAGCTGCAATATTTCATCATCATGATGGCATTCATATGTTTATATTCATTATAACATTAAAATAAACACATAAAATATAACATGAATGATCCCCTTAGGTATATGTATTTTTTTCTTCACATTTAAATATTAAAATCCAAAGTCTATAAATGATATCATTAAAGAAGTTCAACCCAATAGCAAAAGAAAAGGAAAAAAAATTAAGAAAATTATGTTACAGTGAGGTTTATATAATACTTAAAATGTAAAAATTACTTCCTTTTATTATCAGTGAAGAAATTGAGGAGTAAGATTTATATAATTTCCTTTTTAAAATTTTATTTTGTTATGTTAATTACCATACATTACATCATTAGTTTTTGATGTAGTGTTCCATGACTCATTGTTTGCACATAACACCCAATGCTCCATTCAATACGTGCCCTCTTTAATACCCATCACCAGGCTAACCCATCCCTCCACCCCCTTCCCCTCTGGAACCCTCAGTTTGTTTCTCAGAGTCCAGGGTCTCTCATGGTTCGTCTCCCTCTCCAATTTCCGCCCCCCTTCATTTTTCCCTACCTACTATCGTCTTCTTTTTTTTTTAACACATAATGTATTATTTGTTTCAGAAGTACAGGTCTGTGATTCAACAGTCTTACACAATTCACAGCGCTCACCATAGCACATACCCTCCCCAATGTCTGTCACCCAGCCACCCCATCCCTCCCACACCCCTCCATATAATTTCTTTTGAAAACATCACTCAACTCCTTTTGTTGAAGCTATGTTTAGATTTTAAGTTTAAAAGTATAAGGAATTATTCACTCTTGCATAACATCTACAAAATCTTCAATAAAAGCAACTCATCAAGAAACAATTATTGAAGCTTATGTTTATTTATCCCACACAAGGCTGATCTAAGGAAATATGTTGGGAATGTTAGAAATACAGCAGTCCCTCCTTCTCCACAGTTTAGCATTCCATGGTGTCAGTTACCAACAGTCAACCTAGTCGGGAAGCAGATAATCTTCCTTCTGATTATTGTCAGGTCAATAGTATCCTAAGGCTACATCAGAATGCCTGTGTCATTCGCTTCATTTACTTTCATCATGTAGGCATTTTATCATCTCACATCAGCACAAGAAGAGTGAGCATAGCACAATAAGATGTTGATGAGAGAGGGAGAGACCACAGTCACATAATTTTTATTACAGTATATTGTTATAAGTTCTATTATAAATATTGTTTTATTTTATTATAGTTGTTGTTAATCTCTGTGTCTAATTTATAAATTAAACTTTATCATAGGTATGTAGGTATGGGAAAAATCATAGTAAATATAGGATTCAGTATTATCTGTGGTTTCAGTAATCCACGGGGGGTCTTGGAATATATTTCTTGCAGATAATAGGGGATTACATGTAAGAGAATTTAAAACCATATTATGTCTCTATAATACATTCATTAAAGGGTTCAGGTGGAAGGTTGTTTTCTTATATTGTCAATGTTTACTATGTGCCAGACATTACACTAAACATTGTATATGTGTTTTCTAATTTGATCCTCACAAAACTCTTTGAGATAGATACTATTATTATCTTGATTTTTTTTAATTAGGAAGATGAGGCAAAGAGTTAAGAAATTTAAGTTCACAAAATTAGTTAAGAGGGAAGCCAACAATTCCAAATCAGAGTTACTGACTCCTGAGTTCTAGCTTTTAATCTATTAAAGGCTTTAAAGATTTGAGAGTAAATTAACCAATATTACAGTTCACCTTAATGTTATTTACTTATTTAAATATATTTATCTAGGTCCCATCCACCCAGGTAGGGTGGGGCTGGTAATGGGGGTAAAGTAGAATGATGATCAGTTGTTATTAGGAAGAAATAAATTGGACCTACCTAGTGGGACCTACCTAGTGGCAAGGGAAATATTCTCCCAGTAGATTTTTTGTTTTTCATTCTTTTTAATTCTTTTTCTTTGGGTCTCTCATTCATTCACCTTATGTTAACCTTATTCCTCACTTATTCTCTCTTGGGAAAGTGAGGAGGTAATTAGTTTCTCAATAAGAGGAATAGTGTTCTAGAAAAGCTTTAGGCATAACTAATGTGAAATGCTGAAATCAGAAGAGGGTAACAGGGTTAAAGAATGTGTTCATGAAAATTTTATTGAAAGATAATTCAGTGGGTCAAAATGTAGATAACTTTTCTTGTTTTTAAATTGTAGCTTCACTTAATATATTTTCTGGTTTTTATTTCTCACTGGATAGGGGTTTTGACATGTATTTGCCCTGTGGAGTATCTTATTACTTACTGTTGGACAACTCTCCCTCTTCATGTTGCATAATACAAACTAGTGTGGTCAGGATGGAAAGACCCCTCTAGATACTCCATCCACAAATCTAAAAGAATATTATTTTTCACTTGATTTAATGAAGTTTCATTTTCCCCTGTCTCTCCTTTATTCTTGAAATGAAAATAAAGGTTTGAGCTTTCCTGTGGACATGTGGGTAAACATAGCTCATTTTCAGGGTACAACTTTATATAGCAATTAGAAATTGGTTTGTGTGGGGTGCCTGGGTGGCTCAGTTGGTTAAGCAACTGCCTTCGGCTCAGGTCATGATCCTGGAGTCCCGGGATCGAGTCCCGCATCGGACTCCCTGCTCAGCGGGGATTCTGCTTCTCCCTCTGATCCTCCCCCTCTCATGCTCTCTGTCTCCCATTCTCTCTCAGATAAATAAAAAAAATAAAATTAAATTAAAAAAAAAGAAATTGGTTTGTGTTGCCACTTTATGTCCTTATTCCCATCATAAATAAATCATTGTATTTTTTTTTTATTCTATCTAAACACATCTCATCCAAAGGAATGGATCTTCTGGGACTCAGTTCATTCAGTTGGTTCATGTCATTCTATTATGTTAATAAAATAGGTATTTGCTTATTCTACAGCTGCTGTGTGGAGTTTAGAAAGTCTATAATTAAAATCCCAAGGTTTGTAGCTTCTTACAGGTTTCTAAGCAGAAAAAAGTCTATTATAAGGAGAAATACCGTGATCGATGTTTAACAGTTGGGCATTTTGGGGCAGTTTCAAGAGAAGTGCTATAAAGCCAACAGTTAAATTACATTAAAAATAAATTCTAATTTTTATTGCAAATTAGATGGAGTGATGGTTATATGTTTTTAGTGGAAAAGAATCATTTGACTTGAAATCATAATATAAAATATTTATCACTAGTAAAGCGTTCTAGTAACAGTTTTGGAGATGATTATCAGAGTACCTGGGTTTTAGTATCTGCTCTACTATTTATTTGTTTGTTTACATTAGTAGGGTAAGGATAAAAATATCAGTACTACCTACCTCATGGAATTATAATGATAAATAAAATGATGATTTTATAACGTTATACAAAAAGAACATGTGAAAACACTTTTAAAATAGCTAATTGATATCCAGATACAACTAGTTATTAATTAAATAAGGAATAATCACATAGCCAGGAACTTGATATTTAGTAATAAATAAAATGTGGCCCTTGTTCTGAGCCCATGCCAATGATTTGTGTACATGGAAAGACCATTTTATGCTTTTTCTTACTGAACATCTTTGGAAAAGGAGTGAACAAGTGTTTCTTAATTTAATAAATTTTTATTAAATGTCTATACTGTGCCAAGATATAACGGGGAGAAAAAAATATTGCTTAGTTTTGACTTCATGAGGCTTTAACTTATTTATTCTTTCATTTATTCATCCAACATTGCCAGGGACAGCTGCAAATATATCAGTGAGGAAAAAAAAGTTTGTTATATGCTACAGTATATTGCAATATTTTAGGCATTATGAAGAAAAAAAACAAAGCAGAGGAGTAAGACATGTGGGCAGAGTAGAGAAGGTAGTAGAACAGGGAGATGAGGCAAGCAGGAATTTAGAGAGAGAATTGATGCAGAGAGACCAAGCTGAGGTGATCTGGAAGAGCAGAGGCCGTAAGGCAGTGAGGAACCTAGCTTATTCAAGAGACTGGGTGAAGTTAGAGAACTGTGAGCTAGGAGAGTAAATAAGAGAGAAATTGTAGAGGGAATGAGGACCCAAATCATGTAGGGACTTTTGTTTTGATCTAAGTAAGATGAAAAGCCACTGAAGTTTGAGCAGAGGAGACACATATGCTGATTTAGTTTTTATAAGATCAGTTTGGATGTTCCTTTGAAAACAGACTGCAATGAAAGCGATTAGCAGACTTTTCCAGGAAACCAGGGGACAGATGATGGTGGCAGGACTGGAGTCATAGCAGTGGAGGTGGTGTGAACTGATCATTTGATACCTAATAGAATTTGCTTACTGGAAGCGTAACAGGATAAAAAGGATGAAGCGTAGGATGATTTCAATGTTTTATTTGGTCAAACTTCTTTTGACTGAAAAACTGGAAGGACACAGTTACATTTATAAGATGGAGAAGACTTTGGGAGGCACAGGGTAAAATAGTGGAAACTGTCTTGAATACATGAAATTGGAGATCTAGGTGACAATGACAGGTAGAAATTGGCTATATGAATATGAAATTCAGGAAAAAATTCTGCACTATAGAAAGAAAATCTGGAAATTGTTGTCTGTGGATAGTATATAAAGCTATGAGATTGGATGGATTTACCTAAGACATAAGTGTGTGTAGAGAATAAAACAAAAACCGTAGGACTGAATTCTTAGGTGCTCAAAACTCAAGAACAAATGGATGGTGAGATACAAGCTAAGGAGTCAGCAACTGAGTTAAATATTCCTGATAGATGAGACCTGAGAATGTACCATTGGGTTTATCAGTGTGGAATCACTGGGGAACTTGGTAATTGCCAGTTAGTATAAAATATAGAGATTAATCAAATATTCACCTGAAGAAATGAAAATTTGCTACTGTAAAACAATGGCATAGTGGTTCAATGAGATCTGATTACAGAGACATTTACTTAGTAGAAGAAGGCTCCAGGGAAACCTTCTTGGAAAAAGTGATGATCAGAAGAGAACGACAGAACTAATCAGAGCTAAGTAGGTGAAGAAAAGAGGGAAGAACTTTCCAAGTCAAGGAATGGCAGCAGGAGACTAAAAGCCAATATAGTTTCTGTGGAGGAATCAATGAGAGCAAGGGTCAAAATAGCAGTGGATATCAAATCCAAAATATCTTTGCCAAGACCAATGCCAAGAAGTTTACCTCCTATGTTTTCATCTAGGAGTTTTATGGCTTTAGGTCTTATGTCCAAGTCTTCAATACATTTCATGTTGATTTTTATGTAGGCTGTACATTAGTGGTCCAGTTTCATTGTTTTGCAGATGGCTATCCAGTTTTCCTAACACCATTTATTAAAGAGACTATCTTTTCCCCATTGCCATTGGACATTTTGGAGGGATTGCTTTGAATCTGTAGATTGCTTTAGGTAATGGGGACATTTTAACAGCATTAATAATTCTTTGAATTATACATATTAATTCTTTGAATCTATGACCATGAATATCTTTCCATTTATTTATGTTGTCTTCAGTTTTTCTCATCAATGTCTTATAGTATTCAATATACAGATCTTTTACCTCCTTGGTCAAATTTATTCCTAAGTATTTTATTATTTGTGATGCAGTTAATTCTTAATTTCTCTTTCTGATAGCTTGTTGGTACATAGAAATGCAACTGACTTCTTATATTAATTTTGTATCCTGCAACTTTACTGAAATCCCACACAGTGCCTTGAAGTTTCTGTTACAAAAGTTTTTCCCCATTATAAAAGCAATGAAAATCCATTTAGGCATTTTAAATGGAGATAGAGACAGAGATGAGGGGATAGTCTCACATTTATAATTTGAAAGAATTACTGAATGCTCATGAAGAACAAATTAGATGAGTTACTATGTATATGACAAAGAGACTAATTGAATTATCTGGAAAGTTACAATAGTTCATGGGAAAATCAAGGTAGTTTGGCCTAGAGTATTTATTTATTTATTTATTTTAAAGATTTTATTTATTTATTTGACAAAGAGAGAGATAGCAAGAGCAGGAACACAAGCAGGGGTAGTCGGAGAGGGAGAAGCAGGCTTCCCACTGAGTAGGGAGCCCGATGTGGGTCTCGATCCCAGGACCCTGGATCATGACCTGAGCCGAAGGCATATGCTTAATGATTTAGCCCCCCAGGTACCCCGGCCTAGAGTATTTGATGGTAACATCAGGGAGAAATAGATTTGAGAGAATAGAACATCCTTTCAAGAATACATTTGAAACATTGAGCAGAAAAGCAAAAACAAAAATAAAAACCTTTATCCATGAGTTAAATCAGTGCCTCTAAATATTTATAAAGGGTTTAAAATACTTTATTATTCTTCATTTCTCTTCATTGTCATCAACACTGCAGACCTAAAAGCAGATACCTAGAATGACAGTCCTGATATTGTCAGTATGTCAGACCACAGAAAAGTACATTTATGTTGTACCATGGTACAGAAGTAAAAGTAAAGGATAATTGTAAATTATAATACCAGGAAAAAAATTAGATAACATTGTATTGTCCCTAAAATAATACTATGTATACTATTGATTCTTATATTTGAAATAATTGGACAGTTCCATATGCCTAAATACTTTGGGGGAAGGAAACTTTAAAGATTTAATTATTTATTTAAGAGACAGAGAGCATTAGTGCAAGCAGGGGGAGGGGCAAAGGGAGAAGGAGAAAGAGAATCTCAAGCAGACTCCCTGCTGAGTGTGGAGCCCGCCCGAGGCAGGGCTTGGTCTCACATCTCTGAGATCATGACCTGAGCCAAAACAAGAGTCAGACACTTAACTGACTGAGCCAGTCAGGCACCCCAGGAAACTTTATATTAAAAAAAAAAAATCAAGAGAAACACACTAAAATTCGTATAAAAAATCCACATCTTAATTGTATATACTAGTTGGCCCTATTTTGGACATAGCAGATTAAAAGTTACTTATAAATTTGAATTTGACTAGAATTCAATTTGAGGTTATTTTAGTGATATCAAAGTGGTAATAAGATTTGTGGCATAAGCTTCAAAAAATTTATTAATTTAACTACCTACTGAGGTGTTTTTCCATCCTGGTCAAACAAAAGCCACCTACTGGCAGAATAGGATACCAGATTTTTTCCATATAATCTTTTCTCCAAGATGGAACAATCATTTGATGGGCATTGAGTTCATTTAAAAATGCTGTCTAGATACAAAGCAGGAATACTGTTCGTACAATATTGAACAATCACCAAATAGTCCATGAAGTAATTATTTGCCAGCTCAGCCAGAAGTCATCTTGGGAAGGGCTGTCAAATCTCTTGGCTGCGTAACCAGAGTTTGGGAATCCCAATAATATGTATTCACAATTCAGGTGCAATTAGTTTGTGGTAGTGTATTCAAACTGAAGCTGAGGGATCAGAGAGATAGTATTTGTGTATATTAGGATGTAGTTTCCCCTACAAATAGAGATAAATGTTTCTATGCAATTTGATGTTTGACTCATTAAAAACTTTGAATTTGCTTCTCTGCAAATAAAAAGTTACTCTTCCCGCATGAAATAGTTTTTTTTTTTTTTTTGTTATAAATGGGAGGAATAAATTTAGATTTAGGTGAAATATAGCTATACAGCTGAAGATAGATACATAGATTTTAAAACTCCTTACAAGCTTTTTGGAGGGTTAGCAAATACTTTGGGATTTTTCACTCAAATCTTATTTAATGCATCTGCCATGGCCAAGAGATCATTTTGGCATGATTATTTGACTCTATATTTATTAGAGCAAAATAAGTATTTAATGAGCATTTCTTCTATAGCTATCTCAATAATCATAAGATTTTAAAAGTCTTAGTCATTTTCAGGAGATTTCTTAAAATAAAACAAAAGGAAACACATATACCCATGGCCTAATAAGAGATATACAGAAAGAAGGCTGTCCTTATAAACTGCAATTGTTCTATTTTAAAATCAAGCACCTAGAAATGCATTTAGTGACACACTAATTCATTCGCATTTAATTATTTGCACATTCATTTCCAAAATACCTATTGAATTTAGGTGTAAGTCACTAGTCAAAAATAGTGATAGTGTATTTTATATTTTGGAATCAAATCTAAAATCTTAACAGACATATCATTCTCTATGATTTAAAATAAACTATATGTAGCAGCAAAAATGTGTATGTTTATAATCTAATTTTAAAAGACTACATACAATTTTTGCTTTGCAAAAACTTTCCCCAAGTTTGCTTTGCAAACTTTCCCCAAGAAAATAGACATTACAATTTTGCCCTAGATTATCCCATTTATCATTGACTTCCTTATAGCAAATTGGAATAGCAAGTTGAATTATCAGTTTATATATTCTGTTATTAAACTTTGACTAGTAGTGATTTACATACCAAAACAAATTTTGAGGGACTAGACTCATGCTGCTTTTGTTGTTGAAAAATTCTCTGTAGTCTTAAAAGAAACTGTCACCTTAAAATGAATTGGAGTATGGGCAGTAAATTTTAAGATGTCAATCATATTATTACTTCTAAAACTGGTAGAAAGATGAATATACTAAGACATATTTTCTGTTACTGAGTTTTAAACAAATTAGATGAGATTTGTTTTCTTTTAAAATTATATAACTGCTTCAGCTTCATCAATAGTTTGTGCAAATATAAATGACAGATCTGAAATTAACTTGGGCATGCAATTGAGGAAGAGAAAAAAGTAATTTGAGGAGAAATAATAAAGTGGCTGGGAAATGAATAAAGTAACAATAAAATTATTGAAATACATATAAAATGCAAGTTGCATTCATTGTAGGGAATACGGTGTCAGAAAGTGCTTTTATTTTGAAAGACAAAATTATTATAATTTTAAATATCAAAGCATTTATAGTTACAGGTGAGGAAGTACTAGAATAGATAAAACTTAAACAATTGTCTAAGTATGAATAAAAAATATTATTTTCTGTTTGGGCACCTGTGTGGTTCAGTCGGTTAAACATCTGCCTTCAGTTCAGGTCGTGATCTCAGGGTTCTGGGATTGAGTCCCACTTCGGGCTCCCTGCTCAGCGGGGAGTCTGCTCCTCCCTCTCTCTCTGCCACTCCCCTGCTTGTGCTCCCTTCTTCTCTCTCTCACTCTCTCTCTCAAACAAATAAATAAAATATTAAAAAAAACATTATCTATCTCTTGAAACAATGTTATTGGTAATTTAAAAAAAAACACCAAAGACATGTCAGAAAATCAAAATTTAAAAATGTAATATGAATTCTTATTAGCAAATTCTGTGAAATGTGACACCCAAGCCTGGATTCAAAACAATGTTTTTTTTTTAGTTATTGAGAGTCATATGCAAAGGACAGATGTGATCTCTGATATGAGATGAAAAAAATGTAATTCGTACTTTTGCAAATGGACTTAGTTTAATCAGCTAGTTTTACCTTGGAAACAGGTCTGCTATGAATAATAGTATTAGATGTGAAAGAAAAGCCAAACCCAATTAATATAAAGGTCAAACAACTTAAAGGAAAATAATTAATTACATACACATTCTAGTTGGAATTTAGTTGGAATGGATAACCAGATTAGTAACATTTCATTTTCTAGGAAATCTGGTAAACTAGTCTGTGTATCTTTTTGATAGCTTTATATAAAAAGTGTTATTCCTACTCACTTTATATTATAGACTGTTTTACTCTTCTAACAGTTAAACAGTATGCTGTGTTTGCATGCCTGTCCCAAGGAAAGCTGTAATAGCATTTGATCCAATAGCTTCAGTAATAAATCATGTATAATGAACTCTTCCTGATGGTGTGGGGATCAAATAACATTTTCCCACACTAATTCTAAATGTTTGCTTTAAGTGACCATTGTTTCAATCTTTAGTGACTATTCTTCAGGTTTGTTATCTGAAATACTTTAATTTTTGCTTCACTTTGATAGTTGTATTACCATTACCAGTTACACTATCTTTTTATTCTTTTTATTCTTTTTTTGCTTTTTTTTTTCCTTATTTATTCTTGCTTGCGATAGCAATATGAAGCCCTACTCATCTGCTTCTTGTATCAGTATACCAGTTTACCACCAGTTTTTTTTTTTCAAATTACCATAACAATTTACACCCCTAGTTAAGAGTTTCAAGTCCCTACAACATTAGCTGACTCCCTTAGATGAGTTGTTCTTTTCCTGCACAAGGAATTTGCCCCACAACCTTACCGCAAAGTATAGGGAGCCAACCCCCTTCTGACTCAATAAAGCAGTTTGGCATTTTCCCAGAACTGATTAATTCCTTGCATCTGATGTTAATTTCTTTGTTCCCTTCTTAATCATATTCTCTATATTCAGAGCTTGACTCTATACTCATCTGATCTAGCAGCTTTTTCCAGAAGAGTACAAATACCCGACAGAAATTCTTGTTCAGAAAAGAGTTCTCCTTCCCTTTCTACAAATTGAGAGACATTTTTATGCTTCCAGGTGCCTCCCAAACAGTTACTGAGATACTTAGTATCAGTTATAGGATTTAATTAGATCATACTATGTGCTTTGTTCAGTCACATTATAGGTATTAATAGCCCTAAGCAAAGAAAAGGTTGAAATTCTTCAACCACTTGACCTGAGTGAGCATCTAAGCTGTTTCAATATCATCATTTATTTTAGTATAAGGAGATATAAATTCAGCCAATAGCTGCCCTGTTTATATTTTTGAAATCTCTCCATATAATTGGTAAGTGCACTAGTGAAAAGTCAGTTGCTCCTGTTTCAGATAATTTATGTCCCCCAGGAGAGAAAAATAGAGTGACTACTTGGTATTTCATTGCTAAATAACAAATTATCTCACACAGGGAAAATTCAGGGCGCCTGGGTGGCTCAGTCGTTAAGCTCCTGCCTTCGGCTCAGGTCATGATCCCAGGGTCCTGGGATCGAGCCCCGCATCGGGCTCCCTGCTGGGCGGGAAGCGTGCTTCTCCCTCTCCCATTCCTGCTTGTGTTCCCTCTCTTTCTGTGTCTCTCTCTGTCAAATAAATAAATAAAATCTTTAAAAAAAGAAAATTCCCTATCTCTGCCACTATCGCCTTATATTATTCAAGCTGGGATTTAAAAATCAAATATCCTTGTTACTCCACCCATTTGAGTTGTATATTTTACTCTTTCACTCAGGACATAAAATTGGAAGAAAACTACATATAATTTACTTTTCTTAAAAAGTTGTCCTGTAGACAACAGAGACAATTGGAAACTACTATTTCATGAATCATTTGAATTATAAGAAAGCATGTACTGAATTTCTAAATCTAAAACACTTCTTTTTACAAATTATTACTTGTTAAAAATTCTTCAGGGATATAAGATACGCTTTTCCAGTAAGTTGACTACCTATTATATGTTAAGCAATGGTCTAGCAGCTAGGAATATAAAGGGCTTTGTCTAGCAGTATCTAACACTCTCTCTCATTTCCTATTCCCGATTATAGAATACAAGAGCCCACACTGATATTTTCATGAATTTTAAAATGAGTATATTGTTATTTTATTTTCCTTGTTAGAGGTTCTGACCATTGATCAGAACCAGCATTATGATAGTGTCATCTAGTGATTCCTATGCCAACTCATGGGCATTTGCCTAGAGAGGTATTCTTTTATTTTCAGTGTGTGCATTATACCTGATAAAGTACACTATAGATACTATGCATGCATACCTTTCTACGTATGTTAACCTTTCCTGAGAACTTGTGTTGAAATCCACTATAAAAAAAATATTCTCAGTAGATCACTGAATATAGTGATCTGGTGGTGTCTGTCTCTCCATTCTAAAAAAAAAAAAAAAAAAGAAAAGATAAACCCTTACAAATAGATGGTAAATTAAGTTGAACTGATATTTGTAAGTTAACTGTCAGTGACTTAAATTTTAAATTTTATTTCCATTGTGGTTTTTGTTGATAGTATTTGAGGGAGTAATCATTTAGGAGCAGAAAGGAAACGTAACCTGAGACATCATGAAAAATATTTTTGTAAATCGGATCCTTTGAAATTTATGTTATTCTCAGTAGCAATCATAGCATGTCTGAAATCTATCTGAAATTTATCTTTTCCACATTAAAAAAAATATTTACCTACAAATATAATTCCAGTGTTCCAGTTGGCAACCCGGTGGCACTCTTTGATCCAAAGACAAAGGCCATCTATAGAATATAGATTACACTTTCTGATGGAGGCGAGTTGGAGTACTTCTCAAATTCCTATCTAGCACCAATCTGTTTTCTTTAAAAGAGAATATATTTTCGTCTGAGATTTTTTTTCCTCTGACTGCTTGTTATATACACCCTTCATTGATTTAGTTCTTTCTACTATGTGATTGCATTTTTCTTTTTCTGAGTCTACCAATTTCTGCAAAGTTATGGCCTGAGCAGCTCACGTTACTCTCTGGGTGGTTTATGTAAATAACAATAATAAAACCCCCCGAAGCTTCATCCCTGTTCCCAGTGGTATCCCACTGACCTCTTTTCAGCTTGAAAAGTTTCTATCTATGGCTGATTTTTTTTTCCTTCCCACTGGCAATTTTCAGACTACTGTGCTTCTTCATCTGATTTCTTGACTCTTTCTTGACTTAAGAATTAATTATTGAAATGTATCAGATGCACTCTGAAAATGTCAGTGTATTTGGTTGGGTTTACTAAAAAGCACAGCTTTTCAACCAACATGATATTGGAACTGAATTTCAAGTAGTGCCTTTCTCCACATATCCTTTTCACAGGCAACACAAAAACATAATGCAGATGATCTATACCATCTCTGAAAAGGTTTGTGCTGTAGAGGCCATTTGTCTCTATCACTTTAGAGCAGAATATTTACCTTTGCATTTTAGTGCCTTTTTTTCTCATTGAAACTTTAACAAACACTTTGTATAGAACTACAAGAGACTCGCAGAAGCTGTCCATCTATCCTCCTGCCTCCAAACCAGTCTGTGGCTAATTTAATCTGTCCAATTCAGATGGTTATTGATCCTGGTATAAAAGGAATTCACAACCTTCCTTGTATTTGGTGGAATATTCTACAAGTCTTATTCTCACAAACTCAGACACGGGAATCCATACGCTGAATAGCACAACAAGGCAGCTTGAGGGTGGAAGCAATTTAAACAAAAAGATTAAAATCACCCGAAAAGAGATTTAAAACCATTTATTGAAACATTCCAGGCATGAGTTTAAGAAAGGAAGAGATGCTTTAAGTCACAAGACATAATTTTAAAAGAATATTAATAAAATAATATTTTTAAATAGCTTAGACTCCATCCTTATTTATTAACTTGTAAAACAATTATTAGTCACCTACTGTTGGCCAAGCTGTGCTTCAGGTGCTTCTGTTTAATTGGTATATGTGATGAACAAAAGAGACAAAATCCATATGCTCTGAACATATATCCTAGTGCAGGAAGACAAACAACAACACAGTAAAATGAGGAGATGATATAGTTACACTTGAGGGTGATTAGTACCATGAAAACAACACAGGGAATGAGGTCGGGACATGCCTGTAGGTGGAGGTATTGCTATATTTAATGAAATAGGGTAAGGCCTTATTGATAAAGTGATATTTGGACAAACTGAAGGTGTCAAGCAAGCAGGCCAAGAGGATATTGGCAGGAGAGCACAGAGTAAAGAATAAGTGCAAAGGCTTTGAGGCAGGGATGTACTTATTGCTTAAGAAAGAGTAAAGATATCTGGTGTGGATAGAAAGAAAGGGTGTAAGATATGGAAAGAAGTAGATGAAATCAAGGGGTAATATGACTTGGTTACATATGGCCTGATATGCTAGTTTATGGATTTGGCTTTTACAACAAGTTCAGTAGGAAAGCTTTGGAGGATTTCCAGGAGAGGGCTGACATGATCTGCTTTATGCATTTAAAAGATAATTCTAGTTACTCTGTTGGCAGGTAGAGAAGTTAATGCAATGCTATAAGAAAGAGATAATGGTGGCTTTTATTATGTGCTGGCATAGAGTTGGTAAGAAGAAATTGCATTTGATTTCCAAGGATAGCCAGTGAAATTTTTTCATAGTTTGGAAGTAGAAGGAAAGAGAAAGAAAAGAATCAAGGACTTCTACAAGGCTTCGGCTTAGGCCAGTGGAGGGATGTCTTTCGCATTAAGTGAGATGGGGAAGACTGCAAGAAATAATGTACAAATATATATGGAAAAGTTAATAGCTTCTACCCTGTCTCCATGGCTGAGGTAAATTGCTGATGTAAATTATAGACATTATTGATAGTTATATATGTATATAAGATCCATATTATAAATCTGTATAATATTCCATAATATAAATAATTTAGGCCTATGGTACCATCCTGCAGCTCTTGAGCCAGGCTGGGAACCACAGAATCTCTGAAGGGCCACCCAATACTCTTTCTTCCTAGATTGAATATGTTGCCATGTCTGCATTAGGGGCTTCTCCTGACCCCAGGAGCTACTCAGACAGAGTTGCTCGAAGATCACTGGAGCTTCTCTTTTTTCTTGTGATTCAACAGATGACTAGCCCCTCAACTTCCTTTCTCTTTCCCACTCATGGATTTTTCTTCTTGTGGTTGTGTCTTAGCTCCCCACTATACCCCCTCATGTTTCTTTCTAAATCTTTTATTTCAGTCTTTTTTTTGTTTTGTTTTCCTCCTAAGACCAGGCTTTTAAAATCTGAAACTCGGCGCCTGGGTGGCTCAGTCGTTAAGCATCTGCCTTCGGCTCAGGTCATGATCCCAGGGTCCTGGGATCGAGCCCCACATCGGGCTCCCTGCTCAGCAGGAAGCCTACATCTCCCTCTCCCACTCCCTCTGCTTGTGTTCCCTCTTTCGCTGTGTCTCTCTCTGTCAAATAAATAAATAAATAAAATCTTTAAAAAAAATAAAATAAAATCTGAAACTCGGGAAGACTTCATTTCTTCTAATTTTTGAACATGTATTTTCCATCATGATGCTGAATAGCCTAACTACCACCTGATTTAGGACATTGGGGCAGAGTGAAGAGGAGACCTAAGTGGAAATACAAGAAAGAAATATAGTAATATTTCAAAACTATGCTGCCATATTACAGTGCCTACCAGAAGTAAACAACATCCTATAGTTTGATCTTTAAGCCCTTTCACTTGAATTTAAAAAAAAATGATCCTTTATTCAACCTTGTGAGATAGTAGCTTTATAGATGAGGAACATGCGACTAAATACATTAATTTCTTTTATTCATCTATGGATAAATAATATATTAACTGAAACCTGGATTTTCATATTGCATGACAAATAATTTTCTACTTCATATTTCTTTTCTTTTTTTAAAGATTTTATTTATTTATTTGACAGAGAGAGACACAGCGAGAGAGGGAACACAAGCAGGGGGAGTGGGAGAGGGAGAAGCAGGCTTCCCGTGGAGCAGGGAGCCCAATGTGGGGCTCGATCCCAGGTCCTGAGATCATGACCTGAGCCGAAGGCAGATGCTTAATGACTGAGCCACCCAGGCACCCCTCTACTTCATATTTTTTTAAGTGCTTGTATAGTGATAGAAATACATTGTTCTCCTTCCATTTAAAAGAAAGGGTGAGGGATGCCTGGGTGGCCCAGTTGGTTAAGCCTCCACTTGATTTCAGCTCTGGTCATGAGCTCAGGGTTGTGAAATCCAGCCGGGCATTGGTATCCTCAGGCTCTGAGATCAGCAAGGAGTCTGTTTGTCCCTCTCCTGCTCTTCCTCTCTCTCTCTCAAATAAATAAATAAGTAAATCTTAAAAAAAAAAGGCAGTATAAAAGAAAGGGTGAAAAGACATTTGTAGTAAATAATGAGAAATTGATAATTGCTGGAGGAAGTGAAGGAAACATCAATGGCAAGGAGAGGATGGGGAGCATAGAATTAACTGAAAACCTTTAATCTTCTGTGATATTCTAGTGCCTTATGACTGGAAAAGAAAGAAAAGAAAAGGAAAGGAAAGGAAAGGAAAGGAAGAAAGAAAGAAAGAAAGAAAGAAAGAAAGAAAGAAAGAAAGAAAG